>NC_135725.1:55072586-55390711 GCF_964656455.1 Halichoerus grypus
GAAGATCAGGTATGTAATTATTATAATAATCTAGACATGAGATCATAAGCATTAAGAGTGGTGGTTTGTTGAAGGGGGACAATAGTTTGAAGAGCCATTTTTTGTTCAGTCTAGAGAGAATTTTACATTTTGAACCAGCACCATATGGTGCTAAGGTTAATATCCCAAATATACTGGCACTTTTAGTCTCAATCAAAACACTCTATTCACATAAATGATGACTATCTGTACCTGATTTGCTGCTGAAATACCAAACTGGGACTTAAGAAAAATAATGTCAGAGTTGTGAGAAGCTTAAATTGAAAATAATGATCCAATTCAACTTATCATTATTGAAATAAGAAAAATGAAGACACAAAATAGGTAATTATATGAGCATTTGCCTCTCTCCCAGGAATCAAATACCACAAGTTGATGAGAAAAGGGCAGGAAATTATCTGATACCATGAACCCAACAAAAGTCCACTGTGTCAGAGGGATAGTAGAAAAAAAACCACATCAGCCTTTAGAGAAGCTCAGGAAGGCCCACGTTACTCTCCCTTCCTCTGGTTCTGAGTCCAGGCAAAGGATCACTGCTCTGCAGGGAGGTATAGAAAAAAATACTTCTGCGCCATTAGAGGGACAAAAAAAATATTTTTGGGCCTAGTAAACTGAACTAATCAATGCAGAGATGTGCTACTGCTGTGGAGGGTGGGAACACCTCCAGCCAGCGGCCTCAGGCGAAGCTACCCTGCTCCTGATAAGGGAAAAGAAAAACTGTTTCCCCTTATGTGTGGAGAAGGAAACTTGCCATGATACAATGCAGAGGCTTATTACCACTGAGGATGAAGGAGGGATAATTTTTTTTTATTGCAAAAATGCAATATAGATAAAAGATATCATCTGGTTCCCTTGAGAGTGAGAGTTAGGGAATGCTGTGAATGACTCACTTGTGAGTCTGACTCCGAGGCTGGCTTATGAGTGCCCTGAATCATCCTCCTGCCTCCAACATGGATTTTGTGTCTTGTCACAGCAATGGTGTGCTATGGCTAGAGGAGTAGCTGGACTGTGAAGAGAGAGCATCTCTGTGACACAGGCATACATGCTGAAAGAACACTGTGCTGGAAACCTGGGTGACTCAGTGGGTTAAGCATCTGCCTTCAGCTCAGCCCAGGGTCCTGGGCTCGAGGCCCGTGTCGGGCTCCCTGCTCTTGCAGGGAGTCTGCTTCTCCCTCTGCCCCTCCTCCCACCCATTCTCTCAATCTCTCTCTCTCTCTTTCAAATAAATAAATAAAATCTAAAAAA
Organism: Halichoerus grypus; assembly: GCF_964656455.1. Taxonomy (NCBI): domain Eukaryota; kingdom Metazoa; phylum Chordata; class Mammalia; order Carnivora; family Phocidae; genus Halichoerus; species Halichoerus grypus. The sequence goes on from NC_135725.1 coordinate 55,073,871, forward strand.
AAAAAGAGAGAGAAAGAAAGAACACTGTGCCACAAGAACACTGACATGTACCCTCCCGAGCTCCATGCCACACACTAGGCACAAGATAGTAGCAACCTACTACTGGAGGAATTTTAATGATATGGTTTACTGAATGTTAACAACAACCACAGCAAAACCCAACCCAGGCCAACAACTGAATGTATTAACCCAACCCTTGCCCTGGGCATAAATATGTATTTCATGATTTACTATTCTTTTATACCTAATGCTCTGCCTCCCTTTAGAGATTAGGAGACTCATATAAAAGCAAGAAAAACAAAACAAAACAAACATTGTCAAGGGATAAAGATATCAACAGGATTAGACTCAGATAACACAGATGTTAGAACTCACATGCAAATACTTTAAAATAATAATGATTAAATTGTTAAAGAATCTAGGGGAAAAAACAGACACCATGCATAGACATGGAGAATTTCTACAGAGATGAAAAATAAGTCAAATGCAAATGCTAGAAACAAATGAAAACATGACAGCAAGATGAAGAATTACATCATATCAGCAAGCTCATTAACAAACTAGTCAGAGCTGAGGAACGAAACAGTATATTTTATAATACAAATTTGATTTGAATACAAATCAAAATAAAGCAAAACAAAACAAAAACATGAAAAGAATCCAAAAATTAAGTGATAATATAAAATGGACTAAAATACATTTAATTGGAAACCCAGAAGGAAAGAGTGAGACTGGGATAGGAAAAAAAAAAAATTGAAGAGATGGTAGATAATTTTGAACATAATTGAAAAACAACAAATCATAGATCAATAAACTCAGAGAAGCCCCAAGAAGGATTAAAAGAAAAATCAAACATACCAAGAATAATCATATCTAACATGTTAAAAATCAAAGAGAAAATAATCTTGAATTCAGACACAGGAGAAAAAAAAGGGACATTACCTACAGGCAAACAAAACAAACATTCCAATGACCTGCTTGCCAGCAATTCTGTGAACCAGAAGTCAATGATATAAAATGTTAAAACAAAACAAAACAAAACAAAAAAAGGAGAAAAGTCAACCTACAATTCTATACCCATCAAATATATAGCTCAAAAATAACAATGAAATGAAGACGTTTCCAGAGAAATAAATGCTGAAAGAGTTCACTGCCAACAGGTTTGCACTAAAATAAATGTTAAAAAAATTTTCTTAAGGCAAAAGGAGTATGAAAACAGATGCAAACTGAAACTACATAAGGAAATAAAGAGCACAAGAAAGGATAAAAATAAGAATTGAAAAAAACGCAACTCTTTTTCATTATTCTAAAGATAATTGATTGCCTACATAAAAATAGTGACTTTGTACCAGGGAGATTACAACATTTGAGAGTATGATGCATGACAAAACTATTATAGGATATGAGAGGGAAGAAACAGAAATTATATTTGAAAGATTTTATACCACATGACAGTTTGAATGATATAAATTTTAGGTCACTGTAATAGGTTAAAATATATACTGAAATCCCCAGAGAAACACATAAATTTTAAAAAGGTGGTTTATATAGTCATTTTTCTATTGAATTTAATTTTTATTTTTTAAAGTAGTTGTTTTGCTTTTACATATGTAGTGAAATGATTTCTTAAGTATCAATACTTTGACAATTCGTGACAATGACAAATTAATTTCTTTCCATCTAAATAATACTTTTAAAACTAAATATTAAAATAACTATTTAAAAATTCCATCGTAACATCAGGACGTATGTTCGAAGTAATAATTTACCTTGTTGCAAATGGCAAGGTTTCATTTTTCGATGGCCACATAATATTCCATTCTACCCACACACACACATACACACACATATATATATACCACATGTTCTTTATCCATTCATCTGGATGGACATCTAGGTTCTTTCCATAGTTTGGCTATTGTGGAAATTGCTGCTATAAACCATTGGGGTGCATGTGCCCCTTCGGATCACATTTGTATCTTTGGGGTAAATACCCAGTAGTGCAATTGCTGGGTCATAGGGTAGCTCTATTTTCAATGACGTGGATGGAACTAGAGGGTATTATGCTAAGCGAAATAAGTCAATCAGAGAAAGACAATTATCATATGGTCTTACTGATATGTGGAATTTGAGAAACAAGGCAGAGGATCATAGGGGAAGAGAGGAAAAAATGAAACAAGATGAAACCAGAGAGGGAGACAAACCATAAGAGACTCTTAATCTCAGGAAACAAACTGAGGGTTGCTGGAGGGGAGGGGGGTGAGAGGGATGGGGTGCTGGGGGATGGACACTGGGGAGGGTATGTGCTATGGTGAACGCTGTGAATTGTGTAAGACTGATGAATCACAGACCTGTACCCCTGAAACAAATAATACATTATATGTTGATTTAAAAAATATATTTAAAAAATTTAAAAAAGAAGTTAAAATTTAAAATTAGTATGGATCACATTAAAGTTTTCTGTTATTTTCTTAGGTCATTTCAATTAACTTCAGTCTCACACCTAATATCGACTTGGGGCCGCATAAAGGTTACATAAAGGAGTGCCTGGTATGAGCATTCTGAGAAGAGCTCTCACAGTAAAGAGTTCCTGAGAATATGTGCTGTTAGTTAAATCCTGCTACAATCTCCAAAAAGTAACACATTCTTCTTTCCTCTGAAGATAAATTCCGTATGACTTGGAGAAAGTCCTTATATTTTGATCTCTCTCTCCTTCATAATATTCATGAATATTTGAAACAAAGGCAGTAGATTCAACAGGTTCAAAGCCTAAAATAATTTGAGTTTCTCTGTGTGTGTTTCTTGCTCTATTTTTTTGCAGTACATTTTATTTTTATTCCACAACATACCAAATTTCTTTACTTTTCAGCTTCCTGGTGCAGTAACTTTATAAGAATTTTTATCACACTGAATACTGCAGCATAATCAGTCCTGTCATCACTTAAGGATTCTTCACAAATTCTTATTTTCTCAAAAGTAAGGTGTGATCAAGATGCTGTATTAGTCTGGGTTCTCCAGAGTATCAGACAATATGATATATAGAGAGATGTAGATATATATGAGATTTATTATAGGAATTGATCTGCATGATTATGAGGGCCAAGAAGGCTCATGAATGCTGTCTGTAAGCTGGAAGACCAGGGAAGTTGGTGGTGTAATTCAGTCTGAGGTGACGGCCTGAGAATCAAGGGTGCAGATGGTATAAGTCCCAGCCTGAGTTCAAAAGTTCTGAGAATCAGGAGCGCAGATATTGGAGGATGAGAGAAAAATCCAAGCAAGGTGCAAATTTCCTCTTCTTCAGCCTTTTTGTTCTATTCAGACCCTCAACAGATTAGATGATGCCTAACCTCAATGGTAAGGATGATCTTCTTTACTCAGCCTACTAGTTCAAATACTAACGTCTTCTAAAAAAAACCCTCACATACACATACAGGAATAATGTTTTACCAGCTGTCTGGGCAGTCCTTAGCCCAGTCAAACTGACCTATAAAATTAGCCATCACAGATGTGTACACTAATATAAAAATTAAAGTTCTGGCTAGAATATCAGTTTACTCTGTAAATTACTTTTCTACTACAGATGTCGCTTTTAAAGGTTATTGAAATTGATTGATATGAAGTCTCTGCTTCAAATCATGGTGGAATAACAGAGAGCGGATTTATCATTACACATGAAACAACTAAAATAACAGAAAAGACACATGAAACAACAGGTCCAGCAAAACACTAGACCTCTGGCAACAAAGCACAGTAATGCCAGAGATAAGAACAATGAATAAGGTAAGCTCTACGATTACCCCCGCTTATTGCCTAGACAGTTTCCAGGCTTCCGTGAAAAGTTTTGTGGTTGTGGGGGAAGATGGAATGTATTCTCCTTGAGTTTAGTAAACAAAAGTGATAATCTAGTGAGACAAGTGGGTAGAGGTCAGATAGCAGAGTCATGGAGACTAGAGAAGTGCCAAGAGTGAGAACTCTGAAAATCTGGAGGGAGCCCTCAAGTACTCAACAAAAAATGTGATCAACACACATGTGTGTTAACTAGCAGTAGCTGAGGAAGCAGACACCTGGAGGAATTAGAGATATAAGATGATAAGGGAGTACTGCACCTGCTGCTCACCAAGTACTGGATATAGCAATTGTTTCCACCAGCCAGAATGGAATTGCACCTCGCCTACAAGAGTCATAAGGGTTCTGTTTTAGTAGTGGGTGATTATTAGCCATAAACAAAACACTACTTTGTTCACACCTAACAATTTTTAAAAGCAAGATCTGACAAGATCAAACTTTTTCTAAGTAGTTTAACTGCCATATAGGATAGAGTTCAAAAATATTGTTAGGAATAAAAAAAAATTTAAAAGTCAACAAGGTGAAATTCATAGTGTCGGAAATCTGATGAAGCATTACCAGATATGCAATGGAAAAGAAGAATATAGCCCATATAAGAGAAAAACAAATGCATCAAAACCAAGTCAGAAGTATTTCAGGTTTTAGAAATATCCAACTAGTTGCATGATGTCATAGAATAATTTTTCCAACTGTATTCCAATTGTTCAAAAAGCCAAAGTAAAGATCAAACATATTCAATAGAGAAAGGAAATAGATATTAAAAACACCCAAATGAAGGTTAGTTCTAAGGATGAAAACTATAGTGTCTGGGATGAAAAGTACAATGATGGGAAATAACTTGAATAAATAAATAGCAAGAAAAACAATAAAAAATAACACAAAGACAGAAGACCCTCTCCTAAGGGTGGGGAGGGCAGTAGGAGAAGAAGAAAGTTTCAGTTACTGTAGTGCAACTTCAAGTTACAAAATATACATGTAATTGGACTTGCCTAATGGAGTAGAGAGAGGAAGAAAAGAAAAAACTAACCCAAGAATGATACTACACCAAATACATCAAAATCAAATTGCATAAAACCAGTGATAGAGAATCTTAAAGGCAGCCAGAGAAAAATGGCACAGTATGCACAGAAGAACAAAGATAAAAATGAGAGTAAATTTCTGGTTAGAAACAGAAGTGAAAAGACAATAAAGCAACATCTTTAAAATACTTAAACAAAAAGAATATCTGTCAATTTAGTATTCTATAATCAATAAAAAATATTTTTAAAATGAAGGCAAATTGAAGACTATTTCAAGTATACAAAAACTGAAGAAATTCATCACCATTACAAGAAATACTGGAGTCCTAATGCAGAAGATAAATGATATCAAATTTATATATATATATATATATATGGGTATGAACAAAGAAACAAATAATACAAGGCATAGTATACATATAGGTAAATATATTATTATTTTTCTTATTACTTAAATGTCTTTAAAATATAACTGTTTAGGGGCGCCTGGGTGGCTCAGTTGGTTAAGCGACTGCCTTCGGCTCAGGTCATGATCCTGGAGTCCCTGGATCGAGTCCCGCATCGGGCTCCCTGCTCGGCAGGGAGTCTGCTTCTCCCTCTCCCGCTCCCCCCCTCATGCTCTCTCTCTCATTCTCTCTCTCTCAAATAATAAAATAAAATAAAATCTTTAAAAAAAAAATGAAAATAAAAAAAATAAAATATAACTGTTTCAACAAAAATAAAAATAGTATAATATATAGTTTATACTGCACATAGAAGTAAAGTATACGCAACAACATAGACATTAAATGGGAAGAAATGGAAATACATTGTTTTAATGTTCTTATATTGGAATGGTTTACTGTTACTTAAGGTTAACTGTGGTAAGTTAAAGTTGTACACTATAAACCCTAAAGCAACCACTAAAAGAAAAAAAATGCTATTAGCGAATAAGCCAACAAAGATGGTCAAATCTGAATCATAAAAAAGAAAAATACTCACCTACAAGAAAGCAACTTTAAATACAAAAACAAAATTAGGTTGCATGTAAAAATACGAGAAAATATACTGTGTTTACAGTAGTCACAAGAGAGCTGGGTAGCTATATTAATATGAAAGTAAATTTCAAATCAAAGAATATAACCAGGAGAAAAAAAAAGTCATCTCATAATATTTAAGGGGTCAATTTAGCAAATAAACAAAGTGATCCTAAGCATTTATGCATCCAATAAAAAATGTTCAACATATATGTAGAAAAATGAGTAACAGTCTTTTCACCAAATGCTTGCTGGAACAAGAGTGAACTTCAATTGAAAAAAAGTGAACTTCAATCTAGTCATTACATTATATAGACAAAAGCAGTAAAAGTGGATGACACACCTAAATATAAAATCTAAAACTATACAATTTCTATATTAAAACATAAGATACAATCCTTATAAACCTTGGGGTTAGGCAAAGATTTCTTAGATTTGATATCAAAAGCCCAATCCATAAGACACAAGTTGATAAAATGAAGTTCATCAAAACCTTCTGCTCTTTGAGAGATAATGTTAAGAGAATTAAAAGTCAAGCCACAGACTGGAGAAACATTTGCAAATCATATATATGAAAAAGTACTTGTGTCAAGGATATACAAGGAACTCTCAAAATACAATAAGAACATAAACAATCCAATAAAAATGGGTAAAAATATACAGATGGCAAATACATACATTATTATTAATATTACCCAAAGAATACAAGAACACTAATTCAAAGGGATACATGCATCCCTATGTTTATAGCAGCATTATTTACAATAGCCAAGACATGGAAGCAGCCCAGGTATCCATCGATTAATGAATGGATAAAGAAGATGTGGTGTACATATACAATGGAATATTATTCAGTCATAAAAAAGAATGAAATCTTGCTATTTGCAACGACATGGATGGAGCTAGAGAGTATAATGCTAAGTGAAATAAGTCAGGCAAAGACAGATACCATATGATTTCGCTCATATATGGAATTCAAGAAACAAATGAGCAAAGGTGAAAAAAAGAGAGAGAGAAAGAGGGAGAAAAACAAGAAACAGACTCTTAATTATAGAGAACAATCTGATGGTTACCAGAGGGGAGGTGGGTGGGTGGATGGGTGAAATAGGTGATGGGGATTGAGGAGTGAACTTGTGATGAGCACTGGGTGATGTATGGAAGTGCTGAATCACTATATTGTACACCAGAAACTAATATAACACTGTAAGTTAACTAACTGGAATTAAAATTCAAACTTAAAAAAAAAAGCTTAATATCATTAGTCACCAGAGAAATGCAAATTAAATCCACAGTGAAACAGTATACCTGCTCTAAAGGCCAAAATTAAAAAGATTGGCTATATCTAATGTCAGTGAGAATATAGAGAGATACGGACTCCTAAACACTGTTGTGTGAGTATAAAGTGGACAAACTGTTTGGAAAATGGTTTGTCAAATTATTTATTTGTTGTTTTTTTTATTATTATGTTATGTTCATCACCATACATTACATCATTAGTTTTTGATGTAGTGTTCCATGATTCATTGTTTGCGTATAACACCCAGTGCCCCCCCACCCCCTTCCCCTCTAGAACCCTCAGTTTGTTTCTCAGAGTCCATCGTCTCTCATGGTTCATCTCCCCCTCTGATCTCCCCCTTCATTCTTCCCCACCTGCTATCTTCTTCTTCTTCTTTTTTTTTTTTTTTAACACATAATGTATTATTTGTTTCAGAGGTACAGGTCTGTGATTCAACAGCCTTACACAATTCACAGCGCTCACCATAGCACATACCCTCCCCAATGTCTATCACCCAGCGACCCCATCCCTCCCACCCCCCACCACTCCAGCAACCCTCAGTTTGTTTCCTGAGATTAAGAATTCCTCATATCAGTGAGGTCATGTTTTTTAATTAAACACATACCTACCATATATGAAGCCATTCCACTGCTAGTGAAAATGAAGGTATGAAACGTATGTCCATTCACTGGCTTATACATGAATGTGCATAGCAGTTTTCTTTGTAACAGTCAAAACTGGAAACAATCCATATGTCCACTGACAGATGAATATGCTGTCACAAACACAGTGGTGTATGTATATATAATGACATACTACTCAGAATTAAAAACAGAAATGGTAATACATGTAGCAACATGGCTAAATCTCAATTATGATGAGTGATTAAAAGCAGTCAAAAAGGGGGCACCTGGGTGGTTCAATTGGTTAAACATCTGTCTTGGGCTCAGGTCATGATCTTGGGGTCCAGGGATGGAGCCCTGCATTGGGCTCCCTGCTCAGTGGCAAGTCTGCATCTCCCTCTCCTTCTCCACCTCTCGCTCTGCCCCTCTCCTTCTGCCTCTCTCCCCTGCTCCTGCTCTCCCTCTCTCTCAAATAAGTAAAATCTTAAAAAAAAATAAAAGCAGTCAGAAAGCATACATACTGTATTATTCCATTTATATGGACATGTAAACTCATGTACAGTGACTGAAGGTGGGTTTGTGGTTGCCTGAGGATGGGGTGAGGATGAGCAGGAGGAGGGAATAGAAATTAAGAAAACTATTGCTATGTTAAAGATATGCTCATTGATTCTGTATATCCTGCTTTCTGATTCAAATAATAAAACACTGCGCTAATGGCCATTATATAGAATACTGCCACCTTTGCATATAGCTATAATTAGCCCTGATCTTATACCAACTGGATATCTTAGGATAATTAGGACTTTGTAAAAGAGGGAGGCATTGTAAAACTAGAAAATTGGACAAATAAGTAATAATGTAGAAGGCTTTTGATATAAGAAATGATGGCACTTCCTTTTTTTCTATTACCTTTACTTTAACTTGTGAAATCTCTCCTGTTCTTTATAATTAGCCCTGTTTGGAAATCAAAAAAATTTTTTAAAATGCTACTTAAAACCAAATAAATGCACTAACAGAAACGGTTTTACATAAGAAAATGGGCATTGTTGCTCTTTCTTCTAAGTATTGAGATAGCATTTCAATGTCTTTGAAATTAGCTGATAAAGAATTGAATTTTCAACTACATTATTTTGTTTATAAGATTGATTTTCTTACTACTTCTTTAACAATAGTCTTCAAACTATTGCCCACCTATTTTAAAGTCTACATGCCAAATAAATTGAAATAAACTTTTTTCTTTAAAATAGGTTATTTCATTAATCATAAAGTTCTTAATTTCCTTTTCAAGCAATTAATGCTATGCAGTTGTAGTTAGTACAGTGAACTGCTAAGAAACAGTGTCAGTCCTTTAAAGAGCCATACATATTGCAGTCCATTCTGTATCACTGACTTTAAACCTTTGATTATTGATACTTCATGTTGTCAGTAAGGCTCCTTCACAACAGCTGAGTGACTTTAATACATGCTTTTTTAGAGTAACATTTCCCTCAAGACCCTTAGTTTAATTCAGATTGACTGACTTCTTGGTCAGTAGAAGTTGCCAGAATCATGTCATTGTGCTTTGCATCTAGTCTTGGTCTTCCAGAAACCTACAGGGTTTTAAGATGTTCAGAAAACACCTCATGTTTTCTTTCTAGGTCCTCTTTTTCATGTCCCTCTCCACCCTTGTCAGTATCTGCACTGAGAAAATTGCCTAGGAACTCCCACTATCTTTAAAATGGAAAAACAAAATTGACTGAGGGAGACAAGCCAAGGAAAGTCTGCTTTGATTGACCTCCGGCCATGGTAGACAGCAATCACTGCAGAACGCAGCTTTCTGCGTTCTGATTTTTAAAAATCTGAAAAAAACTATAATAGCATGAACTCATTCCTTTGGGTACTAAACAGCTTTGCAATAATTTAGGAGATTAGGTGGTATTACTAGGTTAAAATAATATGGATAAGACATTTGGTAATAATATGTAAAAATTATGTAGATAAAACAATTAAAAGTAAATGTTATCAGATAATCAGGAAACAGCAAAAATATGTAGATGTATATCTGTAATTCTCTCTTAGTAGAAGTAATATTTAATATAAAATTTGTAAGTAAACAGCAATTATGCATATTAAGCTTTAATTTTCCATTCATATTTCTGCTCATATTCATATTCATCATATTTCAAATAGAAGAGGTGCTTCTTTGAAAAAAAAACACTTCAGTGTTGATTAATTCTGTAGATTAGGGGAAATGAGTGAAGTTAGTCTACATTTCTGTACTTCATGTATATCAGAGGTAAGGAATGTGTTTAATTTTGTTTGGATAAAACTGAAATATAAGGGTTCAATGAATGCGTAGAAAATGTGTTGGAATAATAGTTGGAATTCATCATTAAAACCAGACCTATGAAGACCTAGTGGTTTGCATTATGGCTTCTAATCTCTGAACATTTGGGCATTTATGAGTTCAATCCCAAAGAACCAACTATGAGTATGCACTTATTCTCCACAGGAAGCTAAGGTTTTCCTGTCCTAGGTCACACTGTTTGAGCTGACAAGCTCCTTTTCCATAATGAATGTAAGAGTTTTGTTCCTGATGTGGCAATACTCTCCAGGGGTTTAGCAATTCAGAAATGAAACATTTTGATTTTTAAAATGGTTCAGGGACAAGCCGTATAGCAGAGCTAGAGGCAACCAGAAGCTGCTCAGGGAAAAAGCTTAGATGCTCTTTGGGAAGAAACCCTAGCTGCTACAATACTGGCTATAATGTCAAATTACCCCTTTACAACCTCAGTTTCCCACTCCTGAGAGAGTTCTATAAGACTCTGGAATAGCTACTACTTCTTGGCAGCTCTTCTAATGTTTAGCAGCTGCTGACTCTTCAACGGCATGTATGGCAATGACACGTACTCAAGAACCTACTGACCTCTGGACTTAGTATTATCCACTTACTTCTGAGAAAATTAAACTAACAGGAAGGAAACAGGTTCCTACCACCTTGGGAGATGCCATCGGAGGACAGGAAAATGGGAGGAGCTTCAAACCCCTGAGCATTCTGGGAGATTAATGGACCTTGGCAGTCATTCTCAAACTGACAAACAAAAACCGTTGTTATTTTCACATTATTCAAAGGCTTTTTCCCTTAAAAATCCCAGGAGTGTCTCCACAGTAGCACTTCACTAATCATGTAGAAAGCATGGGCATGTATGCAGAATAAATTCAGATATTAAGCTGAAGTAAATTCTCACTGAGGCACTTACAGAAGACAAGCCGCTTGTGGAGAATGCCAACAATGTTACAATGGAGAGCAAATATTACTTACCCTGTCTGAATGCTTTGGAGAGTAATGACGTTCAGAATATTTTATTTCTTTTATGTTGTCCCAGTTGCAAAAAGAAAATAGAATTCCCAGTATAGATCTCTTAAGTTTATACATATTAAATAGCACAAAAGGAAGGACATATATCAGTGTTGTGTAAAAACAATAATAAAATAGTCAAACCCTAGCTAAAGAGAAGAAATTTGTCAGGTTTATTGTGAGAGGTTTGTGGGAATTTAATGTTGACAAATATTCTAAGAAGATTTCCTCTAATTTCTAAACTCTTGTTCTTTAAATAAGTTCAAAGGCTCATTTAATAAGTGAGTGGAAATGGAAAAAGATTAAAAAGAGAATTTGGATGGGATAGAATTTAAAATTAAGCTAACTACGTACATTTATTTCTATCCTTTAAGGAAACAGGTTTTTGCTACAATATGAGAGATTTACCCTGAATTAAAAATAAAGTCCTAAAATATGGGTTGTCTAAAATAGATTCTTTTTTTTTTTTTAGAGAAGGGTAATAACAGGATGTGGCCTTTAAGACAATAATACATTCTAAAATGATAAAAAAAGAATTAACACAGCATTATAAATGTAAGGTGTAATAAAGCCTTCTTTGCCTCAAAAGTCAATAATTGGAGAAGAATCAGAAAAAAAAGCATCAAATATTAGATTTTAGTTTAAAAAAATATTTTCTAATATTCAGTAGATACTTTAAGGAGAAAAACTGTTAAGTCATTTGCCCTGATCCCATTCCCTTCCCTTTGAGGAATAACATATTCCTTGAGGCTACTGGAGAAACCAAAAACAAAGGCAGAGAAACAGTAGACTTAATGGTATCAGAATTTTAGAGGAGGGGTCTGCATTGTCTCTCCCTGGGAATAAGCTTCAGTGGAAATGGTGAAAGCTCCCAAAGAAGTGACTTCCAAAACAGACCCACATCTCAATCCCAGGTGAACACGGAGGAGATAGAGCCTTCCTTCAAACCGCCTGAGCTACCCAAGCTTGAGTTCAGCAGAGCAAGGAATGATACAGTGAGGATGTCAGAGACAAAGAGGGCCAAAGACAACTCCATCATTCTTCCTGCAGTCCCAGGTTGGCAAAGGGTTTAGAACTAACATTATATACTCCAAGCGTGTAAATTTATAAAATTAGAAAGAGAGAGAGAATTAGGAAATACTGTAGTAGTGAAAACAGATACAATGGGGGTATGGTAGCCTATAAAGGGATGATGAGGAATACAAATACCAGTATGGAGGGATGACCATGTTTGAAGATCTTATCCAGTCATGTGCCCAAAATACCACAATGCTACCCAAGCACCTAGATACTTCCTTAGGATTAAAAAAAAAAAAAATAGATAATAGGAATTCTAAATAGGCTGAGTTTATTTTTAAATTGACTAGAGAATCCTGATGTTATTGAAATCATTATATGACAAGGGAAAGCATTCTATTTTTGGACAAAATATGGGCTTGAAATTTTAAAAAAGATAAAAGCTTTATTTCTATGTAATTGAATTTATGACCTGAGAAACTTATCAGCACAATATAATGATAACCAACATTTATTAGAGAATTAACATTTACAGAATATGGCAAGTTCTAAAGTACTAATTTATGTTTTTAAAATAAGCCATAAGATGAGCATTATGATTATATCCATTTTACAGATAAACATGCTCAGAGAGAGTAAATAACTACCCCAGGCTACTAAATAGGTAGAGAAAGAAGGTTTTGAATTCAAGCTGTCTGACTCCAGACTCTGGATTTCTAAGCACCATGTGTTGTATTATTATAAATAAATTGATGCATTATGGACTAAAAACTAAATAAGATAAAATAACAAACATAACAGAGGTAAAATATGTAGTATGAATACAATACATACAGGGATTTATAATAAACTACGATATTTTGAAACCTTGTTTAGTTTTGTTTATATTTTTAATATTCCCGGAGCCTTAGAAATAGAAGACAAGGTGTCATTTCCTGAGTGTTCAGGGTACTTGTTTATTATCAGGTTTTGTTTCTCTAGTTTCATGACAGCAAGACCTTGAAATCAACTGGCTGTGGATGAATGATTGGGATGGGAAAGTCATGTATGAATCCTAGTTTTTGTTTTCTTTGTTGTTTTTTCAGATCCAGAACAGTTGAATAATAATTTTATTTACTGACGTAAAGAACTGTGAAAAAGTGATACCTTTGGGTAGAAGATGTTGATTCCCGTTTTTAAAAAAATAGCATGTGGGGTTCCTATAATATAGATGAATGGAATTATTCAGTCATAAATGAATGTAAAGTTCCATGTCATGAGCACACTATGAAGGCTGTCTTTCCACATGATCAGCTTTATTCAATCACAAAGCAAAGTTAAATCACAACTATAAAGCAGGTTCAGGATTCCAAACTCATATGACACTTCACCATGTGATTCAACGTGGCTTCTTACACAGCACACAGAGCAGGACAGAAGACAAGCCACACAACAAACAAGATGACAGAGGGTGCAGGAAGTTAAGGAACCAGACGCGAAGTCAGTCTGTGGACGCGCAGTTGAGATAAGGCCTCCGTCTGGTCCGGGTCAGGTCTCCGCACTTACTGCTTCTGACGTTCAAGCAGTGAAGGATCTCCGCTCTGTTCGGAGATGAATGGAGCAGAGCCTTTGGGGCCAGTTGCCTTTTTTAAGTGGTCAGACATAGAGGGGTCAGGTCTGAAGAGTCTGACAGTTTGCTGCCAAAATCCTTCCCTTTTTAAAGGGATTTAATCAGCTAGGGTCTCTGCAGACCTCCTCTGGTTCTGCTCACTATCAGTTCTGGGGGGTCAGCTGACGTTGGTCCCGGCGGTATCTCCTAGCTGCGGTCCCTTAACTGCTTGCGTCATTGCTTGACACGGGCTCCTGCTTGCCCTGAGAGACTCCATTTTGCTCTCTAAACTCCAAGTTCAGGAGAGCAAGGCATAGAGTTGAGAGCGAATAGGATGTTTGGAGAGAAATAGAGAGAGTGTAAAGCTGAGGGCTTAGGACAGAGTCACGGGAATACCGATACTGGAGGAGTGGGCGCATGAGGATAAGGGGCTCCCAGAGACTCAGAAGTGGGAACACAGGAGGGAAACTAGGAGAGAACAGAGGCAAAGAAGTCAAGGGAGTTTCAAGGACAGAGTAGTCTGTTTTGTTTGCAATATCTAGCAACCTGATCTCAGTAGTGTTGTCATTATTGACATGTGGTTCAATGGTGATTTTGTGAGAATAACTGAACTTTTGGGTGCAAATATGCAGACTATTGAGTTGGAAATGAAGAAATAGATATATAAATTTGGACAAAATCTAACCATTGTATATCTTAAAAGACCATGCTGTTTTGTGTATTATCCTGATTCTGAAATTTTAAACTTTGAGCATGAGATAACAAATTCATTTTCCAATGCTCCATGGGATCTCTGTTTTCCCTACTATTTGGAGAAAGAGGCTACTCTATAAAATTGTGTTCCAGATTCCCTTTATGTTTAGTTAAGAGCCTGAAAAACATGGGATTGGACATGGAACTGGTTGTTTGGTGAGTGTCTGAGCAATCTGTGGTTAGAGGTGACAATGATAGTAAATTTATATCATTAATGAAGAAAAATATTTCTGACTTTTTAAATTAAAAGCACCATTTCTCAAAAAATTCCTGTCTAGATGGCATATTATAATTTGATTAGTATACAAGAGTGATAGTAAATAGATTGTTAACAATTGTGTTTTATCTTCTAAGCTTTAAACCCTTCAATCAAAAGTATCTTGAATTGCCTATGAACACTTCTAGAGGTTCTTAAAAAATTTGGGGAAAAGTCAAATAGAAATAAATTCTGGGGATAAAATTTCTTGGTATATGATGCCTTTTACCATAGAAAAAAATAAAGAATACAAAATAAAATTCACTAGGTCTCTTTTCTGATCTCTATTTCCATTTTCCAACTTTCTTAATTTCACAATTCATTGAGAAAACAATCACATTCACTCTTGCATTTTGTATGGATCCTTCTGTCCATCACATTTTTCAGAAACCGTTAGAGGTCTAAGATACTCATATTTAGGAAAATAATTTTTATTCTGCATTTTAAGTGTCAATTTATTTATAAATGTTTAATTTTAATTTGAATTTCATCTCTTTCTCTAAGTAATATACCCTCTAGAAATGCCAATGAATTCAGTTAAAATAAGATAACACATTTTATAAAATAGTTCTTTGCTCTTTATTTAATCTTTCTAGGTTTTTATTTCTGTCATCTTAGGGTTCTGTGAACATGGAGGACACTTTTTTTTTTTTTTCCCCAACAGATGGAAAACAGATATTGAGGAGATTAAAGGACACATCTACTCTGGAATGCTGTTTCTCCAACAGAATATGTCTTTGGGTGTTTGCAGACGTCAAAGCATGCTCCAGTTAGGCTTCACAGTTTCACTTTGTTGAACTATTTTGAGATTGATTTTCACATGTTCTTATTTCTTTTTTCTAAAACTAATTCATACTATAAGAGTATCTTGGCCAATGTGAGACTTGTAGTGAACATTCTTTTTTTTTTTTTTTTTTTTCCCTGCCTGCTCTACATTCTCCCCACCTTATGCTATTACTAGCACTTTATTTTTTACTTCGGGGAAATATCTTTTCTCTTTTCCAGTTGAGTCTGCCTTTGCTATCAGGCATGAGGCCCCCTCCTTAGAATTAACTCCACCAGAGAATCTTGACTCCAGCCTGGCTATTTCTATTACCTCCTATGTCTGTGTTATTACTGAGCCATTAGTCATTAAATCCAGTTTGGTGTACGAAGAACCCTCTCCCCACTTTTATTCCTTCAGCTGGTTTGACATGTATTTATTTTTACTTGCAAACAGAAGATTTTTCACTGACTTAGAACTCAAATTTTCTGACCTCTAAGACCAACCATTTTACATTATACCTCTATGAGAATAGTATCTTTTTGCTATATTTTGCATGTATCCTCTCCTTGGCCTTATCTCCCTATTCTATTATTTTGAAGTTATATTCAGGCATTCATGTCTCCATCATATAGGCAGCTATATGCATAGTTTTCATTTAAAAAAAAAGTCATCTTGGTGTTTTTTTTTATTTCATCATTGTAAATCATCCCAAGGACCATTATTTTTTCATTGATAGAATTTTAATTATCATAACTTAAACCTTCTATAGTAGACATATCTTTATTTTTTTTTAGGATTTTAAAATGTACTTATATTTAAGCACTAAGGTTCATCCCCCAAATAAGATTCTAGATATCATAGAAAACATGGAAATTGAAGCCCTAGATTGTTAATGGGCCTCCCAGAAATGATCTCAAGTTCACCATTGTACATAGTGGTGTAGTGGACATGAAGACTTGAAACGAAGTTGTCATCAGGCTGCAGGGCCAGTTGGGGAGTAGATAAGGTTGACGACATATCTTTCTCTTAATTCTGCGCTTCAGTTTGCATTTTAAATATAATTTTTAAAATAGTACATATTGAACATCTGTATCATATACCTGAGGCCCAAGTATCTCTTGATATAACAATATTGCCTTTATTCTCTTTATTTTTTATAGATTTCAGTTGTAAACTATATACAAGGGAAGTTTTTATCAATATATATTTTAACAATATATATTTTGTCAATATATATTTAGCAAGCCAGATTTAATTACCTAGGCAAAGAATCGCCTCATAATAATTCCTGATGTGGGGTTTTCAATCTAGTCACAATCTTTCTAAGTGATCATCTGAAGACAACAAATGAAATACGGAATTATTTCATTTTGATTTATTTCCATAACTCAGAAGACAAATTATAGCCTGTGACACCAATGTATAACAAAAAACCCTAAGTTATTTCCTTAGCATATGTCTGAAAATTAATGGATACATAATCAGAAAAGCACTTACTTTTATGAAGGTCCTCTATAAGATATAGATTATAACTAGAAAAATGGACTTAAACTATATAAAGCTAAATTACTATAAGTCCCATTTCTTCTTCTTGGTTGCCCATCTATGAAGCAATCACTATGGCCTGGAGAAGTCAGGTTGCTCAGGTTTGAGTCAAATGCTCTAATTTTATAAACTACGTAGAAATCTAATTTAACAGAAAAAGATGTCTTGAGGAGAGGAATTAGCATGGTTTCCCAGATGGGTTTCAGGTACTAATAGCCCAAAGGAAAGTAAATATATTGGAAGGACCTAAACTATGCATGTCCACTACAAAAAGAGAATGAGAGGCTTCTGGTTAAATATAAATCATCTCTCTCCGTTCTCTTACCTTGGTTAATGGACTGCTTGCACAAAAAGACCCTGTCTCAAACCTGCCTTTATGGAACTCTCACAAAAACCACATGTATGTTGTACAGACACACAGTTCATGGTGAAAATATTTTTTTATTAATTCGTTGTCAATCCCTAAGATAAGAGCATATTTATGTCATCTTTCCTAAATTTACTTAACAGAAGAATCATTTAGACATGTGGCATCATTGCATAGGAATGTGCCTTTGCCTGAAAAATTCTTAACCATGCTCTTGAGCCTGAAATACTAGATCAGATATAAAGAGGATTGCACATTTCAAGAAATGGTATATTCCAAGCACTCATTTTTAAAAAAACTAACTCTGTTTATATGAAAAGTGACTCCAAATATCTTACATATGCCTTTATATAATATGTCCTTTATAAACAAACTTATACATACTACCCTCAAAAATATCTCAGTATTTATCTATTTCAGAGTACTGATATAACTGACTAGATCATTTAAACTAATCTTATGAAATAAAAGGGATCCATACATTTCAATTTTAGGGTGGAAAAAATATAGCCTGCAAGTCATTTTACCAAATAGAAACATGCAAAATCTTTATCCAGTCATAATAAAATTGCTCCTATTTACTGTTAACACTCCACAGGTTTTATAAGGTCAGCAAAAAGAGATCATTTCACAATAAAACCTGATGGCCAAAAGCATCTACCTTACTTAAACTAACATAAGACCTATTAAGCATAAATTTCTTATGAAATACAACACACACACACACTTTCCCCAGAAATTTCTTTAAACCAAGATATGATATGTTTTACACTTTATAATTAGACCTAAAATCCATCAGTTGCAACATTATTTATTGCTAATTTTCAACTTGTAAACCAGGACTTTTATCACTGCTCTTCCATCCTCTTAGTCTAATTTCTTATCCGAATAAAATAACCTATCAGTGCAAACTGGATGAGACATCTTACTATCTTTTGTGAAACCATCTCAAGAACCTTCTGTTCTCACAGTGCTAGTATAAGAATGGAAATCTAGTAAATTTGACAATATCATAATTGTAAAACCCTTCCTTCTCATGAGCCACACAGTCAATCCACAGCATGATTCCAAAGATAGTTAACATAAAGCAGACAGTAAAATCTTATGAGGTAGTATTTGTGAGAAAACAATCACTATTCAATTTAAATATATATATACTATTGATTCATAAATATTATATACAGTCATATAACAAACACATATCACATAAATGAATCATGAACATTCAGAGTATATTATATTTAGTCACATAGAAATGAAAAGACCAAAAACACATATTTATATGACTTAAATGATTTGAAAATAACTTTATTGGATAGCATTGCTATATAAATGCTAGTGTAAATGCTGACAAAACTGATAATCTTATTTCCTACATTCAAATTAAATATTACATATTCCCTCACAGTATAAATACTGAAAAAACGCAACACAAATGGTTCAAGAAAGAAGGCAAAAACTATTGTAAGTATTTCATTATGGGGAAATTTAATACAAAGGATAGGCTTCATACCAGGAAAGGGCTTAAGAGGGAACCCAGGCATTAGTAACAGCAGGAAGCTCCTATCATCCTAAGAGCTAGAGGAACAGCAGGAGGTACTAGAACACAAAATCAGGGCCATCTGATGAGAACCCGGACATGGCCTACCGTGTGCTACAGAGAGTAAAGACAGGTAACAGAGGACTTAGTTGTTTGTTTTTTTTTCCTCCCCTTCCTGTCTTACCCTCCACAAATGCCTTCTATTGGCCAGACCTATCCAGGAAATAGGTGCACTACATATGGAAGGGACTGTTATCTGTGATAGAAAGCAGAGTAGGAGAAAGTCAGCTGTATAGCAAACAAGCATAATAAGTGCCTATTTGTGAAAGAAAAAAAAAAAAGAATAATGAGCCATTTTTCAGTTATCAAAGAAAATCTGGGATTTGGACAAAATGATATAGCCCATTTTGAAGTGTTTTAAAGCCCAAATAATTTACATTCCTTATTGTAGTAATTTACTACTCAGCTAACTTTGTTAGGAGGCAGCGTATCTTGGGTCTGGGGAGCAACAAACTGTTGTATCAAAAATCTTAATTAGAAATTCATTTCCAAAAGTATTCCTATTTTGAAATCACTGTTCACTTATAACCAGATTCCATCCAATTGAAACATTGATTTTTCTACTTTTTCTTAAAGAAGAATGAAAATTTTCTCCTATCCATTTCTGTATAATGCAATACATACTTAGTCCACTGCAACAAATGAGCATGTTGAGAAAGGTAAGAATTACACATTCTTTAACAAAAAGCTATGAGGGGCACCTGGGTGGCTCAGTCCATTGTGTGACTGACTCTTGGTTTCGGCTCAGGTCATGATCTTATGGGTGGTGAGATCAAGCCCTGCGTGGGGCTCCACACTCAGCCGGGAGTCTTCTCGAAGATTCTCTCCCTCTGCTCCTTCCCCCACATGCGCTCTCTCTCCCTTTCTCTCTCTCCCTCCCACTAAAATAAATAGATAAATCTTTTTAAAAAGCTATGAAAATGGAATTTCAAAATTCAAAGACAATTACCATTTAGAAAAGCACTTCAAAAAGGAAAAACTTTTGTATAAATCAAACAATATATGTAGTATCTATATGTTGAAAACTGTAAGACATTAATAAAAAAATAAAAAAGATATAAATAAATGGTAAGATAAACAATGCTCATAGATTGGAAGACTAAATATTAAGATGTCAACTCTCTGCTCTTTGATTTATAGATTCAATGCAATCTTGACCAATATAACAGCAAGACTTTTTTTATAGATACAGATGATCTAATTTTAAAAAGTTATATGGAAAAGCAAAAAGACTAGAGTACCCAAGACAATTCTGAAAAAGAAAAACAGTGTCTGAGGTTTCATACTACCCAATTTCAAGACTATGAAGCTACAGTAATCAAGGGAGTATGGTATTCACAAAAGGGGAGACACTTATATCAGTGGAACAGAATAGAGAAGCCAGAAATGATCCTACCTAAAAATGTCAACTGATTTCTCATAAAGTTGCAAAGACAATGCAAGGAAGAATGTTTTCAACAGACAATATTGGAACAATTGGATTTCCATATGCTATAATAATGAACCATGACACATACCTCCTTTACACAAAAATAAACTTAAAATGGATCACAGATATAAAAGTAAAATGAAAAATTATAAAATATACTGAAAAACACATGAAATAAAATATTTGTGACCTTAGGTTTTATGAAGATAAATTGAACACTATAAAAAATTAAAAACTTTGCTTTGTGAAACTCAACTGTTAATAGAATAAAAGAGAAGCTAATAACTGGGAAAAATATTTGTAAATCATATATCTGACAAAGGACTTATATCTAGAACATTTAGGTTTCTCTTAAAATGGAACAATAAATATAAATAAAAATTGGACAAAAGATCTGAAACAGACACTCCACCAAAGAATGTATACAAATGCAAATAAATCTATGAAAAGTTTCTCTACATCATTTGTCATTAGAGAAACTGAATTAAAACAATGAGACACTACAACACATAGATTAAAATACATAATATTAAAATAACTAGCAATATCATTGTTTTGGCAAGAATGTAGAGCAACTGAACTCTCAATTAATGCAGGTGGTAATGAAAAAATGATGTAGCTACTTTGGAAAACAATTTGGCAGTTTCTTATAAAGTTAATCATGTACTTGCTTTATAAAGCAGCAAAGCAACTCCTAAATATTTACCCAACAAAAAATATATAAATCTGTATCCATACAAATCTGTGTATAAGTATTTGTAGCAGCTTGATTTATTATTGCTCAAATCTGTAAATAGCCCAAATCTAAATTGACTGGTGAATGGGTAGCCATATCCTGGTATATCCATAAAGTAGAAGAGCACATATTATTATATGTAAGAATGTACTACTGACATGTTCAGAATGAATCCCAGCTGCATTATGGTATGTGAATAAAACTCTGCTTTTATCCTGTATAATTTAATGTATCTAACTTTCTGGAAAAAAGCAAATAACAGGGTAGAAAACAGGTGAGTGATAAGTGGCTGGGAGGGGGTATGGGATTAATTTCCAGGAACATGGAGAAACTTTTTGGGGTGATGAATATAATCTACACATTGATTGTGATGATGACTATATGACTGTATACCTTTGTCAAAACTTAGTGAATGTTACTATTGGTGAATAAACTTCCAGTCACCTGACTAAAAATGGAGTAAAAATAAATAAAACTAAATTACCATGTATTGCCAAGGTGTTGAACTGGATCACTAATGCAGTGTTAGTGGGGATGTTAAATTTACAAATAGTAGTATGTATTATTTGATATTATCTATAAAAGTTGAACACAAGGATACCTATGAACCAGTAATTTCATGAGAAGGTAAGTAATCAACAGAAATGTATATACAAAAAAACATACACAAGTGAAACCCATGATACTACTATTTCCAATAGTCTTAAATTGGAAACAACTGAAATGTGTATCAGGAATAGAAAGGAGCATCTGTATTTTTGATAATATTTCTTTGCTTGGGTGCTCTCTCATGCATGTTTTTGCTTTGTTAAAATTCATCAAATTGAATTACAAGGCAATTCATGAATTCAACTACCATGTAAGTTTCTTATGGATTCTTACATCTTCATCCATGTTTTCCTAAGAACTAATACAGTCCGTGGTACCTAATGGATGCACAATACATTTTTGAATAGTGAATTAATGCCTGAATGAAATGAAAGAGGAAGGAAGGAAGGAAGGAAGGAAGGAAGGAAGGAAGGAAGGAAAGAAGGAAGGAAGGAAGGAAGGAAGAAGGAAGGAAGGAAAGAAGGAAGGAAAAGGAGAGAGGGAGGCAGGGAGGTTGGTTGGTTGGGAGGGAGGTTGGGAGGGAAAAAAAAAGAAGGAAGGAAGGACTTTCAGACCTGTCAGAGCATTTTAAAAATTTATTTTAAAACCATATTCAAAATTATATATTTATTTTAATAAAAACTTTTTCTGGTCTAGAATATACTCAGAATTAATTCTGGAGAATAACATTACTTTTCTAAAGTCAAACTGAATTACATTATTATAAATATTTCATTTCAACACACTGATTTACATTCCAATAAATCTTTGTATATGTTGCTGAAAACCTGAAATAGCTGGTAACTAGTTTTATATATATACCTATATTTCTTTAAACTTTAAGTTATTTATTCATTGCTTGGCTTTTGCTAGTACTTCATTCAAACATGATATCCAGATACTAAAATTTAATCTACTATATCATTTTCTATATGTAAAAATTATTTATGTCTGCATAGTTAATTTTGTTAATACAAACAGTGCTTTTTCCATCTATGTTGAATGCAATGAATTTTCTTTTCTGTAAGCAGTCCCAGTAAGTAACACTGGCATGGTGAAATTAACTTTTATAGAAATTAAAATTATTGATTGAATCTGAAGCTGCCGAGCAAGGATTCTGTTCAACTTTTATAAAAAGCAAAGGTAGGAATGGAAGTAAAGGTTGTTATGTAATATTTATAAAATGAAGATGAAAAAACTGTATTTTTGTGACCATCACTGTCCAAGAATAAGAGGAGTACTACTCATTTCTGCCATTATATCTGAATGCTATCTTGAAATGATATTATATCAGTACTTTTCTGTGATCTTTTGCGTCCTCCTGTGTTAAAATAATTGTGACAGGTGTAGAAATCTTCTAAAAAGCCTATAAATCAAGATTAGGACTCTGAATTTTATGTCCAAAAATCCTTCAGTTGCCTCTAATAAATCTTACGCTTTTTTGTCTTTTTAAGAATAAATCTCTATTTTTCTATTTAATCATTGGATGTGTTTGTATAAAGCAAATCATTTTATTTCATCCATTTTGCAAAGAGGGAAAAATAATAAAATGACAAATTTTTAATTAATAAGTTAATGAGTTCTCATTTTTTACTGATCAGTAACCAGTAATATTAGTAATTAGTAATATGGTTATTTTCCATCAAAATAAATGATATAGTATGAAAGCTAAAAGTAATGAGTTAGCCAAACCTGAAATTTACTATGTGTTTTCCTACTCTCAGCCTCTGATGTAATTTTATGGAAGGAATTATTTGTCATGTTAACTTTATTAACTATGGTATAATGCCAGATTTCTGTAAAATGGCCTTATATTTCTTCCTCCAATTTTTAAGATAGAAGTTCAGGAACTATTGATTTTTTCAGTTTTTCCATTCATTAAAAGTAATGTCATAGACACTTAATATTTAAATTTCCAATCCTGAAGTATTTACATTTTTAAATAAGTGATATAATTTTATACCTATGATCATATAAAATGTATAAATTATTTATTATATTTTAATATGACATCTACATTTAATAATTAAGAATTACTGCATGCAATTACTGCAAATAACCTTCAGCTACTCATGTTCTTGTCATAATCAACTTCTTTAATTTCCCCTTTGATGTTTCAAAAGAAGTGATAAACTTCCCAAATGGCATTAATGAGAGCAATAGAGGAGTGGTTTTATGTGTTCATGGAAAAAATTAGAAATAATTTACACTCTAGGGAAAAGGAAACATGCATAAGACAATGTGGACAATAACTATCACTGATGTATTAAGCTAATTTCACAATTATTATATTATCCTAATTATATAATTAAATATTGTGCCAATTACATAATTAAACTTATTCTAATTATATAATTGCACAATACCTTTGAAATACTTAAAAACAAGATGTTCATGGCATTCACATTTGTTTAGGTACTAGAGTATCATCTGAACCCTAAATCATAGAAAGGAGTCTTTTCATTTATAACCTTGAAAATATGTTTGGATATTAGGTAGAACATAGTGGTCCCTGAAAATGCATGTGTTTTCCTGTTATTTCCTAACTCCCTTGCACTTAGGCAGGGCCATGTGATTATTTCTGGTCAATAGTCAGTGAAAAGAAGTGTCATTTGTCACTCTGGGGGCAATGCATTGAAGACCTTCAACTTTCTCTTATCCTGTTCTGGTGACCTGGAACTACATTCTATAAAATGCAGCTACAGCCTGTGTCCTTCAGTGATGCCGGAGCAAATTCCCAGTCCTCAGACATGCCTGACTGTGTAAGAAATAAGCAATACCTGAAGAGTTATTGAGGATAAAACTACTGAGAATTTATGCATGTTATTGTTGCAGTATAACCTAATCTAATTTAAACAATATAAACCAAAATTAAAAAGTCAGTGACCTCCCCTACACACACACACACACACACACACACACTCCTTTTACTCTAGTTCTCCTGATAATCTATCAATAATCTTCTGAAATATTTATATGGGCTAGAAAAAATGGAATTCGGTACCTATGTTATAAGCTCTTCTACTGCTTTTTTTCCCTTCAGAATTATCTTAGGTTTCCTAAATTGTTGAGGTGTGGGATTGGGGTTATAATATTATGTGTATTATATATTCTTTTATAATTTGAATAAATGAAAGACTTGTGTTTCTGTTAATCTAACTGTGAAGTTAATAATTATTTAGCAGTCTATGGAACATGATTGAAATTCAGCACTAAATAGTTAAGAAAATGTATTTAATTGCTTTAACAATAGAGAAGAATAGAGTTAGATTTAGGGACTCATCAATGTTTTTCCACCTCTACTTGTTAGCACTGCATTTCTGTGTTGGCTTGCTTTTTACCAAGTGCTAAAGCTTTTCCAACTGAAAGGAGAGAGGTGGGTGGGGACCCAGTAGCGACACCAAAAAGAAATAAGGAAGAGAATTCTTGATATTCTAAGTAAGTCTGTGGGGGGGGGGGGGCGCGGGGGGGGGGTAATACGGAACACTAATTTTTAATAGGGATTTACTGCTTTTTTCTTGAGGGTAACTTGAATGATCTTAACAGGAACACGTTTTTAGTTTAGTTTAGTTTTTATTATTTATATATTCATGTGTTCAGATTTTCTAAGTTTTATCTCTTGACCTAGTTGAACAAAGTGAAAAGTATAATTGAATTGGTAAATAAAGTAAGGTCACTTCTTATGGGAATTTAGGGTTTTCCTGACTGATGCACTGTTCTGAATACATTTGAAAACTTCTGATGAAATATTCAAAGTCTAAAGAAACTACCCAGATTTTTTCTGAGGATTCAGAGGAATCTATCTCATTGAAATTGGAAATAATTGTTACCACCATAAATATATTCACAAGTGTTTTATATGTTTTTCTATACAAATATTTCATAAATTAGTCCAGTAATTACTACATCTAAAGTCTTCTTTTAACACTTTTCACTGACTCATATAGTAAAGCCAAACTGTCAGAGATTCTATAGGGAAATATTTGGTATTAATGTGAATATAAAAGTCAAGACTTTCTGATTGATACATAAGCATGCTGCTTGGAAAAGGAGCAAAAGAAAGCCATTCTGTTACTTAGGAACATTATTGACATCATTATCATGCATTTATTGCACCGTTTATCATGAGGGCAACTTTAAAGAAGTAATTCTGTAATTTAATGTATTAATTAGTCATCTGTGGTCCTTTTATCCTTTGTTTTCCATGTTTTTATTTCTAAAACTTGTTTTAGGAGCTCAAGGCCAGGTTGGCTAAACAAAATACATTTAAAAACAATGCTAAATCTTGGAGTTATACCTCAAAATGAAAGTAGACAAATATATACACAAATATCTTCAAGGTGTGAGAAAAATGTTGAGGTTGATAGTTTTTGCATTTGGACATCTAATTGTTCCAACAAAATTTATTGAAAAGACAATCCTTTCTTCGTGAAACTAAAATTGAACTTTTGTTAAAAATCAGTTGACTATATTTATGTAGATTTATTTTTGAGCTCTTCATTCTATTCCATTAATATTTTTGTCCTTTGCCAATACAACGCTGTCTTGATGATTGTAACATTATGATAATTGTGAAATCGATTCACAGGAGTCCTCCAAGTTTATTTTACATATTTAGAATCCTCTTGCTTAGTCTAGTTACCTTGCTTTTCCACACAATTTTGAACTAGCTTGTAAATATCCATATACATGATTTCTAGGTGTTGATTGAGAAAGCTTAATCGGTAGCTCTAAACGGAGAAATTAATATCGTAGCAAATCAAATCCTACAGTTAATATGGATATGTGACATTTAAAATTATGTAAGTACTTGCCTTACATTTTCATTTTTTATCATTGTTCTAGAGCCTAAAAATACAGGCTTGATTTTTGGTTGAGGCCACTCTTTGAGGATTCCATTATAAAAAGAAAAATTTAATACACAGATTGTGTCAATAGATTATTTTAGCCTTTCTACATGCCTAATTATGCCGCATAGTATGAACAGCTTTCATTTTTCCTTTCCAACATGCATTAATATTTCTAAAGAAAACTGATGATGAATATGCAATTTTTGCACAGTGTGTGTCAAAATTTACCATCAACCCTTGGTTCAGTGTGTCTTGTCAAGATGAAAAGCATAAATTACATATCTGCTCATGAACTATTAGGATTTCTTTAAAAAGTGATTAGTCACTTTTAATATTGATCCATCGCCTATTTCCTAACTTCTATTTTGTCTTGACCAAACCATAGTCAGGTTTCTCTCATGCCCACCGATCCCTGTATTCCAGGCTGGCAAGAACTGAAATAGGAATGTGCCCTCTTATGAGCTTAGCCCAAGAACTGACCATAGAGAGACATATTTCTTGCCAAAACATATGTGTTCTGCTTACTCTTTCTTTTTGTTCAGCTTCCCCTTATTTATTTCTTATCCATGAAAGACAAAAAAATTTTTTTTTAGTTTGAATTGTTACAATCATCAAGGCAATTACAGTTCCTGAATTAGGAGCATCATCCTATTCAATAGTCTTTCTGTATGAATTCCCACCTTATCTGGATTTGTTTTTATTTGACAAAATAGTTGTATCAATGACAATGGTGCATTACTCTATCACTTTCTTACCTAGGATTTTTCAAAAAGTGAGATTTTTAAACTGAATATAATCATTTTTTATTTCATCATTTAGCATTCACATACTAAGAAGTGCTGCCCATCTTTAATGTTCCAGTTCTATTAAAACCAGAACTTCAGAAAAATTTTAATGCCTCTACCTTTACATCATTATAATTAGAGATTCACAAAGAATATCAGTGAATTCCATTATTTTTATTTTCATTCAAAACATAGATGTAAGTAAATGGTTTGGAGGGTTTTTTTTGTTTTTGTTTTTTCAGTCAAAGATATGCTTGACATTATTTTAATGGCTATTTCAAATTCAGTTAAGTTTAGTTTGACAAGAAAGTATTTGTTTTGAGTGATAATCTACCATAGCATTTGATAGAGAACCATGCTGTGGTAAATAAAGACCATACTCAATTAAGAAATATGACTGAATCAAAATAAGATGAAATATTCTACAATATAAAACAGAAAATACAGTTGGCAAAATTCATCCACTTACCTGCTTTAAAGCAAGGTCAGCTAACTTTCTTCAGAGAGCTTTGAGGGTCATTTGGTCTCTATAGCAACAGTGAACTCTGCTGTTACAGAATGAATACAGCCACAGATATGACATAAAATGAATAAGCATGGATCTATTTTCATAAAAATGGATGTATACTGAAATTTGAACTTTATATAATTGTAAATGTGTCACAAAATATTACTCTTTCCCACTTTTCCAACCATTTAAGTATGCAAACCTCATTCTTAGCCCTTGGCTGCTCTCTATCAGGTGGCACACCAGATTTAACATGGAGGCCTCGCTTTCTGACTCCTGCTTTGGGGAAACAGAAGGACAATTTTCTGTGATGAAGCTGATATTAAATAAATCTTTAAAACAAATCAGCATAGCAGTATGCACTATCTCTCTTTTCTGTCCATCTCCAAAGGGATTTGAAAAATGTCTGAGCTTTTAAAGGATTACTGTATACATCAAATACTGTCCTGCAATTAGGGTTGCTGGATAACAGGATGCCAGTTAAATTTCAATTTCAGATAAAAATCAAATAAATTTTAGTTTATTACATATGACCCAAATATTGCATAGGTCACACATATAGGTAACTTCAAAATTAATAGGTCCTTTTTCTCCTTCCTAAATCTAGCAACTTTGCCTGAAACAGTATTTAACTGTTAATATAATTGTGTTCTCTACATTTTGTTTGAATCTTGTTCAAAATCAATAGGAAATCTCTGAAATTATTCAAAGGATGAACAGCAAAGGAACTTCAGACATGGAAGACTTTATAGAATTTCCATTATCATAAACAAAGCTTGCAAAAAGGAAGTCATTAAAATTTATCCCTATGGGCACCTGGGGGGCTCAGTCGGTTAAGTGTATGCCTTCGGCTCAGGTCATGATCTCAGGGTCCTGGGATGGAGTTCCGTGTTGGGCTCCCTGCTCAGCAGGGAGTCTACTTCTCCCTCTGCCCCTGCCTCTGCCCCCACTCATGCTTTCTCTATCTCTATCTCAAATAAATAAAAAAATCTTAAAAAATAAAATAAATAAAATAAAATTTATCCCTATAATAGCAAGCAGGGAACTGCAGATTAAAGTATGAGAGGAACATACAATTAAAGTATGAGAGTCCAAATAAGTAAAATATTTAATTTGAACATCTACAATTAAACTTGGGGAGAATCTTTTAATGAAGTTTCTATTTTGAACTGGAAATTTATGATCTATACTAGAATAAAATGAAATTGAGAGAGCCTATGATTTTATAGCATTTATTTATGATATACAATCAAAATAATTCCAAATAGAGACAACTTATGTGATCAGTTTTGACTTACAACTATGTATCATTAAGAAAAATGCTTAGCATAAAAGCACAACTCTACTGAAATATTTAGACTAAAATATTCAATACAAAAATTAGAAGAATATCCTTCATATAGAATAGGTGATAAAGTATTTTCTCAAAACTACAATGATCTACAAAGAAAATTAATCAAAAATGTCAACATTTTTAAATGCATTAACCATACAAAGAAACTGAAAAAAATTGTAAATAAGGCTATGGAAAGACTAAAACTAGAAGACTATATTGAAAGGAAAATGTACTTTTTTCTGATGTCAACACAAAATACTGAGCTGATTTTAGACACTGATATGATATGGCTAGGAATCTGAAAACAAATGCATTAATATATAACAAGAATCTGTTTATGTTATTTTTAATATACATAAGATATGATGCAATTATTTTAGCTGTCCTTAATATACTGATATATATTTTATTTCATGACTACTTTTCATGTCAGAAATAGTTATTTAAAAGGATTATTTTCCTAATAGACTCACTCCATTGATATGCAAATATTTGAAAATTAGTATCATAAATATTTTAATGTTTCTTTTACTCTAAAAAAAAAGTTCTACTTTGAACAGTAAATCATATGGCTATCCTAACGTTTATTCATTCAAGCTCAATTTAATACTTTTCTGTAATGATATCCTTGATCAGGATGGACCAGCTTCTCAGTACTACTGTACTCAGAATAACAGATAAAATTATGTATATAATTGTATATATTTAAAATGTTATGTGAACAATGCATTTTATATATTTATCTGAATGCCAGCCTCTTCCATGAGATTCTTCAGGATATATTTAATTCCTATTTTTATTTCTAGCTTCTAAAATACTACATGCAATATTTCTCAATATATATTTATTGAGTTGAACTTGAGTCATAGTTCTAGAAACAGAATTAATAAGGTTTGAATTTTCAGTGTAAATTCATTTTCTGTTTAAGTTTTAGTTTTAAGATTACACATCTTTGGTTTTGGTATAATAATGAGCATACACTGTTGGAGATATATTGGATATAATTTTTCTTGCATGTTCCTACATAGAAAAATAAAATACTGGGGTTGGCAGAAATGGTTATATACCTTGAGATAGGCTGCACAGCCCTCTCCAGCCCCAGGCAAGAGAAAATAACAGGTGTGTTTTTATGTTTTTTTTTTTTTAGCCTATCGTGTCAAGAAATGGAGATGCCCTTACTGTCAGCATAGTATATTACATTTATTTATTTAGTGAAACTCTACCTGTTTCCACAATATATTTGAATATATTTACTACAAAGATGCTATTTTAAAACTAAAAATTGTATTTGTATTGGCAATATATGTAGTAAGGTCATACAAGTAAGAAAGTATTGATAGCATCATGCTTCTTTCCTTCAACTAATGCCTTTCTTACGTCATTTAATGTTTTCTTCGGTAGTTCATCCATATACAGACAATACAGAAGTTATTGTTGATATTGTATGAAATTAATTTTTGGTTTATAACCTTATTTTTTTATGTCTGACTTATGACATGCAGAAATTCAACTGTTTATCATCATCTGGGTGACATGGAGTCATGATAATATTTAAGTATATATACTATTTGTTAAAAGAGAAGGGAAATTTTAAAGAGAATCAACAAACTAAATTAACCATCTAGTAAGAAAATTCAAGTAAGTATGAAAACTTTACAAAATTATACTTGGAAATAAATGTATGCCATTTTAGGGGCACCTGGGTGGCTCAGTTGGTTAAGCGACTGCCTTCGGCTCAGGATCAGGATATATATTTTTTCTATTCCATGTGATTGAAAAAAATAAATTAATTCATCTACTACCAGCAGAATGGGCAATCATGACAATTAGAATGTGTTTCAATTTTATTTCAAAGCTAATCTAAGACATATTTTTAGATAAGAAAAAAGTCTTTGAAACACTGTGTGTTTTGGGGCAAAAAGCAGAGCAAAACTTAATATATGTATAAATTATGGGTTTTGTAAGTTTGTAGCTACTTAATTTTTACAGAACTGTAGCTCTATTTGGGCATATACATATGTAAATATACTAATTGTTTGCTCCCATCAAGGATTAGCTATGTATATACATGTGTACATTAACTGTTATCCCACAAATTCCTTGAACACATTTCATTAATTGTTGAATCTATCACCAGCCCCTCACAGAGTGTCTCATACGCAATGGAAGTGAAATGTCTATGTTTTTTTTTTTTAAAGATTTTATTTATTTATTTGACAGAGAGAGACACAGCAAGAGAGGGAACACAAGCAGGGGGAGTGGGAGAGGGAGAAGCAGGCTTCCCGCTGAGCAGAGAGCCAGATGTGGGACTCGATCCCAGGACCCTGGGATCATGACCTGAGCCAAAGGCAGACGCTTAACGACTGAGCCACCCAGGTGCCCCAAAATGTCTATGGTTTTGAATTAAACTTTTGACAAACTAATAGTCTTTTCCTTAACTTCCTTAATTCCTACTGTGTCTTTGTCTCTTCTTCATTTCAAATAAGGTTGACAAAAACAGTTCTGTAAATTCACTGATTCTGGAATAAGATAAGCAGCATTCTCTGAAAAGGCAAAGATTATTTGTGTCCTCTTATTCAATATAATGATAAAGGTTAACAGCAAATATTTTTCAGTTGGTACGTTAGTACTATGTAATTTGTTAATATATGTGCCTTATTTTAAGAGTTGTCATAAAATTTTTTTGAAGAGAAGTTGATTTGGTATACCTTCAAAGCCTGTCTCGGTCTTATTTTGTCATTAAATAATTTTAGGCCTATTTTAAGTTTTCAAGTTAATTTCCAATTGGTGGTAGAAAATTAGATTCAGTAAGTAATCCTGTAAATGGCATATTTGTTCCTTCTTGCTGTTTTTAAATCATAGCAAATCAGTAAAAAGAAAAAATTTCTCAGAGAAAGATAAGGAAGGATGAGGCAATAAACTCCTTTAATACTTATTTTTTTCTTTGGTAAAGAAAATGCTGTGTTAATACTTTAAGAGTAGAGTGGTTTTTTTCAACATTCTCCTAATTCTACAGAAATGAATTATGTTATTCACATTTAATTCAAAATAGATTTTGTTTCTACCTAATAATTTCCTAGGGTGTCAAGATTAATATAACCCGGAAAATATGTACAATATGGATACAGGATACTTAAAAATAATAGAAGCACTTCATTGTCATAGAAAATTCAATAGTTTTCCTAAAATTGATCTAATCTTCTGGAAGAAAATACATTTCTCTCAAATCAAATAAAGGTTGATTTATACTAATCAGGTTATACTAATCACCACCAGCACCAAAAAACCCAGCAGGTTATATGCCTAAATACAATTTACATATATATTAGCAAACCCAACTGGTATTCTTCGTTGTCCAAAGAGCTGATGTGCAAAACTAACGATTTAAAGAAGACATCCTCTTCTATCCCTTGACAGAACTTCACTTGAGCTATTTAATATTATTGAGCTTCCAACAATAACAGTTAGATTATTATCTTCCAGCTAGTTTCTTACAAGAAAAAATATGTTCTATCAGTCAGTCAGTACAAAAAATGAATAACCAAGAAATGGTTACTATTTCTGATTTGAAGTAAAGGTCAAGACTAAGAAATGCCTTATATGGAAATTTATAGCATGCCCGACATTATGATAAGAAAATTGTGTGCAATGCCTCAGCTATTTCATCCTATTTAACTATGAGAATGTACTATTATCATGCCTATTATAAGGATGGACATACTTAGATCAAGTGTGGTTTGTCCACATGATGTGTAAAAGGAATAGACAAAATTTATGTTCTCTAACCCAAAAGCTTCAATCTTAACACTCAACATTTAATTAACCAGAGAGAAAAACCCAATATATTTCAGTGAAAGAAATTTAGAAAATATAATTCTCCAAATGAGAATATATTATATGCTATGCTTCTTCACCACATCCAGATAATGAGGTAAACACTTTAAATCCTCAATGGACACAACTAGTCTATTGCTAGTAACAAAGCAGAGTCAAAGATGTATTCAAAATCAGTGATTGTTGAACCACCATACCTGTAGATGGAATATGACAGACTACTATGCTTCCCTCAAACAAACAAATAACAACAGTAAGAAACAAGACTGAGTTTTTTTTTAAATCTGCTATTTATTTCTTCTTGCCTTCCATTTTTATTTAAAATGAAAAACAATGCAAAAAGTGTATTCTAAATTGACAACTGAGAATATATACTGTAAAATTACATGAAATCATATTATTTATTTCCAAATAGTGTCTTGTTTTAGTGTTTCATTCTCCTAATTTGAATTTTAAATTATTATATAATAATGTAGCAACATGAAAGTAAGGACTTTGTCTTGTTCACACCTTGCAATACTCCATTACATTTATTGAATGAAAAAATTACAACAGTGGTCTACTTCTAATATACTTATTAAGAATTCAACATGTGGGACAATAATATATGATTTTAGTATTTCAAATATATTTGAATTGTTAAAAAAAAAAAAACAACTGAGGGTTCTAGAGGAGAAGGGGGTGGGGGAATGGGTTAGCCTGGTGATGGGTATTAAGGAGGGCACGTTCTGCATGGAGCACCGGGGGTTATACGCAAACAATGAATCATGGAACACTACATCAAAAACTAATGATGTAATGTATGGTGATTAACATAACATAATAATAAAAAAAACTGATTTCATTTTAAATAACTGAAAGAAATTCAAAAGATTATCTTTAAATAATGAGACGTCCTGGGCGCCTGGGTGGTTCAGTTGGTTAAGCGACTGCCTTCGGCTCAGGTCATGATCCTGGAGTCCCAGGATCGAGTCCTGCATCGGACTCCCTGCTCAGCGGGGAGTCTGCTTCTCCCTCTGACCCTCCCCACTCTCATGCTCTCTCTATCTCTCTCAAATAAATAAAATCTTAAAAAAATAATTAGATTTCCTAATTAATTCTATTTAATTGTATTTACTTGATTTGGTAGTATTTTAAAGTAAAAAAAAAATCCATTTTAAAAATGAAGTTCAGGGGCACCTGGGTGGCTCAGACAGTTAAGCGTCTGCCTTCGGCTCAGGTCATGATCCCAAGGTCCTGGGATCGAGTTCCATGTCGGGCTTTCTGCTCAGCGGGGAGTCTGCTTCTCCCTCTGCCTCTGTCTGCCACTCCCCCTGCTTGTGCTCTCTCTGTCAAATAAGTAAATAAAATATCTTAAAAAAATAAAAAATAAAAAAATAAAATAAATAAAATTGAAGTTCATTGAAACACGCATTGAAAGGTTATTTATATGAATTTTTAAGCAGTTAAATATTTTATTAATTACTTGAGTATCATATTTTCCCTTTTTTTCTAATAAACATCATCTTTTAGACTAGTGTTAGAGAAAATTTGCAAAGGTAATGCATGGAATTCTCTTAGCATTACGTCTCTTTCCCCTATTATAAACATCTTTTTTAGTATGACACATTTGCTATAATTGATACAATATTGATTTATTATTATTAACTGAAGCCCACACTTCACTTATTTCTTTAATTTTTGCCTTCTGTTACAGGACTTTTTTAGTGATTGCCCTTTAAATGTATTTTGAGTACATTTTTTATTTTGAATTAATTTTAGATCTACAGAAAATCTGAAATAATACAGAGAGATTCTCTTTTTTTGAATATTCATCATACCTTAATTTAAACCAATAAAAGTGAAAATTAAAACAAAAATATATAATTCTATATTGAACACTAAATGCTACTACCGTGTTATATGCAACTAGTGAATCAACACTACATCAAATACTAATGATGTACTATATGCTGGCTAACTGAACATAATAAAAAAGTTTTTTAAATGCTATTACCAAAAAGACCTATAAAAATGTAACTCACTGAAGAACTAGTCTTTATTAATAAATAAGGGTATAAATTATACTGACTCACATGAATATTTTTTGATAACTTAGTAAACATTTTAATTATAGCTGTGAATGATGGAAAGTAGGTTGGATCATGGACAGGAATATCAGGGTTTGAACCCAGTGTCTTTCATTTTCTAGCTCTGCTGGATTTGAGTAAGTCACAAAATATGAGTTTCAGTTTCATTCTTATAAAATGGGATAATCATTCCTATCCTATCTCACTGGGTTGTTGTGAGGGCCACATATGGAAAACAGTCTCAATTTTAAAGTTCTATAGAGCGCAAAGATTTGTATTTGCTAGAGATCAGATCAGATCCTTTCCATCCTATTTCCAAAATGTCTTCCTGGCACTGCACAAAATATAGAAATTCATACTGAAAATACAAAAACAAAGAGATCAAACAACATCAAAAAAATCATACCGTTATTGAGCAAACCTTGTGATGAAATGACTGCACACTGCAACAAAGGATTCTATATAACTGGGATTCCAAAGTCCAGCTAGATGCGTGTTATTGTCAAGCCTGAATTCAGAAATCTTCAACATTTAGCTTTTTCATAACTTAACCCATTGCCTCTTATAATTGTATTTCTGTAGTGTTGGTTATTATTTCTCATCTCTCATTTGTGATTTTATTTATTGGGTCCTTTCTCTTTTCTTTTTGATATCTGGTTAGAGGTTTATCAATTTCATTAATTTTTTCAAAGAACCAGCTCCTGGTTTCATTCATCTGTTCAGGAGAGATTCTTTATATTCTTCAACCAGTTCCCCCTAGTGAAGCATCTTACATTACCATGGTAACTATGTCAAAACAAAGCATTAGTACATTATTATTAACTGAACTCCATACTTGATTCAGACTTCACCAGGTTTTACATTAAGTCCCTTTTTCCTCTTACAGGATCCCATGCAGGACATCATATTACAATTAGTTCTTATGTCTCCTTAGTCTTTTCTAGTTTAAGGCTGTTTCTCTGTCTTTCCTTGTTTTTCATGAACTTGACAGGGAAGTAAATCATTAAGTCTAGCACATCTTCAAGGGGAGAATTAAGTTCTATTTCCCAAAGATAAGACTATCTACTCATGCAGATATATTTTATCCATTAGGTTATAATCCAATACCACATTATTTATTTTGTTGCTCAAATTTTTCCAGCTTTGGTCGTTTGCACTACCAGCTCCAGTTGGTTCCAGAAAACAAAAAAAGTGCTTAGAATTTTTGTGATGTGGCATTTTTGAACAGATTACATTTTCATTTTAATTTACACTGTGGTTTATGAAATGGTGTCAGAAATTAGTCATGACTTAATCACTTTTTCAGATGACTCTTTAAGAAGTACTCCACCATAAGAAATGCAGATAAGGAGACAAATCATAACTTTCTGCATTTATATATTTTATTTATCCTATTTTATATGGGAAAGCAGTGTGTCTGTGTTTCCATACATATTTACACCTGTAAATGTCTATATATGTTTATATGCAACAACATATATGATGAACATCAACAGAATAAAGAACTATAATCCTGCAGATGGGAAAACAGAATCTACTAAATAAATGCCTTTAGAATGTATCCAGAAGATTCAAGGAGCTGAGACTTGGAGAAAGAGTGGGGTATGGGCAGTCTGTCACCCAAGACATTGGTTGTAGAAAAGACCAGTTAGATCTGTCCCATGTTCTCAGAGCTACTGCCTTCCTGAAGACAGTTTAGTGTTTCCTTCTTTGAGGAAGCTGTCCAATAATATTAAATTCCATGAGAGCTAGTGACATATCTCACTTATTTATTGCTACAATAACAACTCATAATAAAATGTCTGTTTAGCGCATTTTATTCTGCCATCCCAGGTAAACTGGAACTAACTGTGCAGAATCCTCTTCATTGCATAGTTTTGGGGTAGCATAGGATATAAGAAACATTTTGCTCGTGATTTGGAAGGATGAGTGAAGCTACAGTCATCTTTTTGCATAGAGAAAGTAATGCAGAGCAGAAGGCACTCCTGCAGATCCTTGTCACCTATGTCCCAGTTCTGCATTTTGGCTCAGGAGAGCAGATGGTCCACAGCTCCTCCAACTCCTAACAGATCTTCAGCTCAAGCTTCTCTGATTCGTGGGCCAAGAGTTGGTAAGGCATCAACTTTGCCCACAAGACATCCTAGTCATTAAAATCGAGGCTTGGAAGAGGTGATATTACATTGAAGCTTCCATTTTGTCCTGATATTTTCCACTACAGCCTTGCAGCCTTCCAGCGGAGCCTTCCAGTTTGTGCTTGCTTTTTCTATTTGCTTCCAATTTCTGCTCCTGACAGCCTGACCAGTACCAGACAAAGAAACGCAGCTCGATACAGTCTTTTAACCAGATCCCAGCATTAGTTAGATCTCTATAATAAATCTTTGATTATTTATTTATTTATCTTTGATTATTTAAAAATCTCCAGTGTTCTGGTTTAACCATCACTGATAAAGTTTAATACTATTTTAAACTCCTTTTTTTAAATATTTTATTTATTTAATTAATTAATTAATTTATTTATTTAATTTCTTTATTTAAGAGAGAGAGGGGGAGGGAGGGCACAAGCAGGGGGAACAGCAGGGGGAGAGGAAGAAGCAGGCTCCCGCCAAGCAGGGAGCCTGATGTGGGGCTCGATCCCAGGACCCCGGGGGACCATGACCTAAGCCAAAGGCAGACGTTTAACCAACTGAGCCACCAAGGTGCCCCAAAACTTCTAATAAATATTAATGAAGAAATCCTTTAGATGATCTTTGTATCTCTAATGTCTAGAATGAAGACTGTCATGAGGTATAAGCTCAGAAATTCTTTTTTGAATAAATGTAAAATAAATGATTGACATAATCAATCAGAGCCCCCAAAAAACACATTAAGTGGGAAAACACATTAAAGTGGGAAGCAGGGGACCTTGGAGAGGACTGCCATGATTTATTTCTATATAAAAATCTCTAAAGAGATTTTCAGGCATATAATAAAAGAAGAATATTAAAGATTGGGTTGAGAAAAGATGGTTATTCAAAGAATGGAATTATTATTCACTATACTATCTGTCTAGTTTGCTCATTTATTTATGAAAGAATTAGTAAAAGAAATACTGGAGGCTAAATATTGTATGATTTGATGTATTATGAAATACATTAAGTGATGGACACAGTTGGATGCTCTCAAAGAACCACTGATTTTTCTGAATAACTGTCAATAAACTAACTGTAAAAGCACAGAAAGCCGTGTCAAAACCCTAGAGATGGTACTTTATCTTTATAGAAGACAAGTTATGCTTAAATGAATCATATTAAAAACCTTGGAGCAAAGTTTCAGATCACAATAATGTCTTCCTTCATATTTCTTTCAAAATGTATTCAAATGCATCAAAAGATAGTGCTGGAAAACAGTAACAAATGTTCAGACTATACTAATAAACACATCAGATTGCGGAAAGTTCTAAAATCCTCTTTATAGAAATAAGTATTTTAGATATTGTGATAAGAAGAAATCTGGATAACATTCTTACAATTGGTAAAGTACTGTGTTTCTATGGCAATTTTGGTCTTGAAAAGATTGTGAAAGGAACACATCTTACATGAAAATAAGCTTGCCATGATAAATACCTCCATAAGACAATTCTGTCCATTTCAAATGCAGTTCAAATTATATATATATTCTCATTTTTATAGAACGTATACATATACAAATATATCAACATTAATTCCAAATGAGAGAACCAAATTATCTGTCTAAAATATTATGAATAAGCAAACTATACAGTCATATAGCGATATACTAGGGAGCAATAAAAAAGGATGAACTACTGCCACTCAGGACAACATGGATAAATATCATAAACATAATACTGAACAATGGAATCAGATCACAAAAGAGTATATACAATATGCTTTCAATTATATAAGTTTCAAAACAGGCAAAGGGACCAATGTTATTAGAGATCAAGATAGAGAGTACCCTTTCTTGGGAATTAATGATTGGAAGAAGGCAACGGGGATTTGGGGTTCAATATTTTCTTTTTCCAAGTTCAGTCTGTAGAAAATCCATTGGGATATATATCTGTGATTTGTATATTTTATATGCTTACTCTACTCCAATATTATATGGAAAATATATGCAAATTGGAGAAAATAACAATGTAGCAAAAATGATTCTCAAGAAGTTTTATATTTCATCTTTTTCACTAAACAAATGAAATTTGTTAGCAAGAGATTATCTTGCGAACAAACTCAGCCAAATTTATTTGTGAAACAAGGAACTAAAGGTTTACTTCTCCTTAAAAAAAGATATTATCTTGCATCTTTATTATCTTGCATCCTTGTTAAAACTATGAATGTATTAAAGGGTATGTGCACCCCTATGTTTATAGCAGCAATGTCCACAATAGCCAAACTATGGAAAGAGCCAAGATGTTCATCGACAGATGAATGGATAAAGAAGATGTAGTATAATATATATACAATGGAATATTATGCAGCCATCAAAAAAAAAAACAAAATCTTGCCATTTGCAATGATGTGGATGGAACTAGAGGATATTATGCTAAGTGAAATAAGTCAATCAGAGAAAGACATGTATCATATGACCTCACTGATATGAGGAATTCTTAATCTCAGGAAACAAACTGAGGGTTGCTGGAGTGGTAGGGGGGTGGGAGGGATGGGGTGGCTAGGTGATAGACATGAGGGAGGGTATGTGCTATGGTGAGTGCTGTGAATTGTGTAAGACTGTTGAATCGCAGACCTGTACCTCTGAAACAAATAATACATCATATGTTAAAAAAAAAAAAAAAAGATAGTAGGAAGGGAAAAATGAAGGGGGGAAATCGGAGGGGGAGATGAACCATGAAAGACTATGGACTCTGAGAAACAAACTGAGGGTTCTAGAGCGGAGGGGGTGGGGGGATTGGTTAGCCTGGTGATGGGTAT
Organism: Halichoerus grypus; assembly: GCF_964656455.1. Taxonomy (NCBI): domain Eukaryota; kingdom Metazoa; phylum Chordata; class Mammalia; order Carnivora; family Phocidae; genus Halichoerus; species Halichoerus grypus. Next base: position 55,113,940 of record NC_135725.1, read on the forward strand.
TAAAGAGGGCATGTACTGAACGGAGCACTGGGTGTTATATGCAAACAATGAATCATGGAACACTATATCAAAAACTAATGATGTATGGTGATTAACATAATAAAATAAAATTTAAAAAAAAAGAATAGAAGACAGAGAGGGAGGGAGGGTTTTGAATTCACTAGCAGCTAAAGAACCTGAAGAGACATGTTTTGCAACTAATGAGAACTGCATTTTAGTGTGAGTCAAAAATAACAATAAACTGGAATATACCACTTTAAAAAAAAAACTATGAGTGTATTGAAATGATGAATGTATTTGATCCCCATTACATAGTTTTCTCTGATTCAATAACATTTCGATGGTTGAGTAGTCAAATAAACCATACTATTTTCTCCAAGTATATGAATTATACACACATAGTTTCAACTTGTCATTGTTTGGTATCCAAATTGTTCTTTAATGAATTTGTGAAACAAATCATTTTTTTTTAATTATCAAGCAGACCTAATTTCTAAAAGAGAAGTTTAGATGAAAGATCTTAAGGTAAATCAATTATTTAAAAAATTTTTCAACATCAGATACACTCACACACACACACACACACACAAACACACACACACACACACACACACACACACACTTCATAATTGACCCTTCCTCTCCGCAGAGAAGCCCGGATGTCTCAAGAAGTTACCTTGCTTAATATCATGGGAAAATATCATAATACGTTTAACCAATTTACAACCCTTTAATCCAAGTAAAAGCATTTGCATATCAGAGTAAGTGGTATCTCAGGTTACTTGCAGGAGTCCCCTCACCCCCAAGGACCTCCTATAGCTAGAGAGAAAAAGCAATTCTGTGAACATAAGTATATGACCAGCTATATAATTTGTGGGACCTAGTGCAAAATGAAAATGTGGCACCCTTGTTCAGTATTATTAAGGATTTCAAGATCATAATTGTAGAGGATTAAACCAAGTGCAGAGCCCTCCTAGGAACATGATATCCTGAGACTGCACAGGTCATAAACCCATGATTCATCCATGCACAAGTATTTTGTTCCCTATAGTCTTTTCTGTATACATTTTTAAAAACTGTAATACTACTATACAAAATAAGAGAAAAATGCTGTTATTTGATGTCATTTTAGACTCAGTTTTAGTCAATAATACGCACTGCAATATTTTCTTTATTTAGAACAATTCCTCAATTGTACCTTAGTATGTTGTAGGCTACACAAATTTTCTCTGATGCTTGGGTTTGGAACAAGAATTTAAATGTGTGTCATCTACCATCACAAAAAGCTGAAAATTAAACTAAGAATAGCTACATTACTCATCTTTCACTGTTAACATATATTGTAGTCATGATTATGTTCTATGTTCAATTAAAAAGAAACCAAGAAATATTAAGTGCCAATTCTACATTCTATGAGGCATAAAAATCCCAGAATTTTCACTTCTCACAACTCTAAATAACCAAGAAGAAAAATCCATTCAAACAGCACACTGTTCCCTTTCATACTTTTATTACCTTTATACTGCTAGTTATATAAAGTACACTGAATTAGTAACAACAACTAAACCTCTTGCCTTTTTACAGAGTACTGCATATAGTATTAATGGCAAATAAATCTATTTAAACTATTTTAAATACAACTAATTTTGAGAAAAATGAATAGCTTCTTTTTTGTATTATAATATATAATCTTATTTAAATAATGAAAAAGAACATTTAAGGGAGGATTAAAAAGAAACACGTTGCTCTATCCAAGATTAACATTGATAAAGTTTTTAATGTGTTTCCTTCTTGACTTTTTTTAAATTTGGGAATTATTTAATAATTAAATTTTTTACTAAAATCTCTTTTTGATATCTTTCAGCAAATATTTAAAATATTTCCATACTTTGAACTCATTAAACACATATAACAGAGAAATAATCTTGGTAAGATGTAAATAATTCAATTTTTTTGGTATAATAATGGACTTCATTGCTTTAGATTCTGGAATGCACTTGCAAGTAGTCATTCAATATGTCTTAAATGATAGTAGAATCATCTTACTAGGTAAAGTAAAAGATAGGAAAATAATAAAAGCAACAAACCCTGCTTTTTAACTTCAAAGTGATAGTGGGTTTGATACAATTAACTGAGTCCCCTGAAATGTGACTCAGTGGCAGAAAATCTATTAGCAATTTTTAATTAATTAAGGCACCTCTTTGTCCATACTAAAGAAAACATAATAATAAAAGTGTGGAATACTGAATTTTAAACAGCTGTTAAGATTTGCATCAACCTCATTAGAAAAGCCTCAGGAAGGTTCTCCACAGATTTTATGGTTGTACAACAAGTGACAATAAAATCTGTGAGTTAGTGAAACTCCCAAAAGTAAATTTGATAGAAAATTATCTATGTTTCACAGAGCAAAAATAACATGTCCACTTAGCTCTTCAAAAATGAATATAAGGGGCACCTGGGTGGCTCACTTGGTTAAGCACCTGCATTAGGCTCAGGTCCGGATCTCATGGTCTGGGATCCAGCCTTGCATCAGGCTTCCTGCTCAGCAGGGAGTCTGCTTCTCCCTCTGCTTCCGCCCCTCCCCACCCTACTTGTACTGTCTCCTTCTCTCTCTCTCTCTCAAATAAATAAAATCCTTATATAATGAATATAGTGATATGTACATCGAGGGAACAAAATTTTCACTTTTCACAGTTCTAAATAATTGGAAAGAAAAACCCAACTAGGGGCGCCTGGGTGGCTCAGTCACTTAAGCATCTGCCTTTTGTTCAGGTCATGATCCCAGAATCCCAGGATGGAGCCCCACATTGGGCTCCCTGCTCAGCAGGGAATCTGCTTCTCCCTCTACCAGTCTCGTGTTCTCCCTCACTCTCTTTCTCTCTCAAATAAATAAATAAAATATTAAAAAAGAATAGAAAAACCCAACTAAACAGCACATTAAATGTTTCCCACTGTTTCTACTTTACCTTCATAATGGTAGTTATTAAGCAGGTTGAGTTAGTTACAAAAACTAGACCCCTTGAGGTTATACAGAATATTGTCTATATTATATGCATGTGGCAACTATGTCCAATATGGATGTCAACAGCAACATACCAATGTTCTAGGAAAGCAGGAGAATTACAACAACAAAAGAGCACTGAAAATACAGTTTATTCACTTAATCTTTCATTCAATGCTTATTGATCATTTACCAACAAGGGTGACTGTTCAAAATTCATTTTCCATTCTTAGCTTAAAATCCACCATGGGTTTCTAATGTCTTCACAATAAAAACTAAACTCTTAAACAGAGCCTCTAAAGACCCTTCCCTAAGTCATGGCTCTTGCCATCCTCGTATCTGTAAATATCTATATATGTCCTCATCATAGAATTCCTCAAAATCACTTCTTAGGATTAGTGAGGTATTTTGCTTTTATGCTTTTCTTCATACTGTTCCCACTTGTTTCTTTTTATTTAAAAGCTTGGAAGTCCTTCTAGACCTATGACTGTTTATAAGTCAAATAAATCATTAACTCTTTGGACAATTTTCAACTCCCTGCCACTGCACTGCATCCTCTTTCTGCACTGTCTCGATGGAAAAGTGAACCGACCTGGCAGGTGGAATTTCTTCCACCAACTTCCAGCTCTGAACTAGATCCCATTCTGCTCTAGCTTGACAGAGATAACACTGGGACCAGAGCAATTGTGAAACCCTTTATATACAATAAACTTATGATTAAAAATGGTCTTTTACTTGAAGCAGTCTAATAGAGATATTCTCAAGGCTTTCTTATGGTCCCCTCCTTAGCAATGTCCAGTTTGATTTTCCTCTTAGACTTCTCTCTTTTGTAGCTAAAAGCTCTGCTTTTTTTTTTCCTCCCCAGTGGGACACTTAAATTGTGAAATTGCAAAACAGCAGTCAATATTGATTTCCAAAGGAAAACTTAGGTTGACATAGAATAACTGCGTCATCAAACTAATTAAGAATAAATGAACAGATGTTAGGATAAATGAAATTACAATACACAGTTCTAAAATTATAATTTGAATAAAGCTATATTTTTTTAAAAAGAAAGAAGGTGAAAAGAAGGAAAGAATAATGAAAGAACGAAAGAAAGAACTAATGAACGAAAGGAAGGAAGGAAGGAGGGAAGGAAGGAAGGAAGGAAGGAAGGAAGGAAAGAAAGCAGCAAGTACAATAATTCAAGAAGAAAAAAGATCCCATGGTACTATTTGCCTTTTTTCCTTCTTATCCGTCACACTCAGAACTTCTCTTTCTAAACAGAAATAACAGAATTTAAAATACAAATGATTTATGAGAAAGCTTGAGCACCAATAAAACATAAACCAAAAAGACCTTAATCCTGAGAAAAACAAAACATTTCAGACTTCATTTTATGAGACTATGAATAGATACCTCAGCCAATTGAAGAAAATCTCTGTTTGACTCCTGTCTCCCCAAAGAATCAGGGCCTGCTTTGTGACTTTCTGTACTGTAATACCTTGCCATTCGTTATAGCTTAATTCAGATTTTTATTTTTCTGATGAAACAGAAATATGTGCAGATATATGGAAGTAGACTGTGCTAAAAAGTTTAATGTAGATTTATGTAAACTCATTATTGTTAAATACTATTGGAGATTGTGTTTGAGGACCATGCTAAAGCAGTTTTGCTCTGTTAGAAGTTCTGTTTTTAACTTCTAAGGCAGCACCTAGAGGACTGTGTCAAGTTGATTTTCCGAAAAAAGGATTTGAACATAAATTTTGAGTAAAACTCTAATTTTAAAAAATATTCTGTGGATGACATAATTATAATTTAAAAATATTTTGTAGCAGTATTGGATGACATGAAATACTTTTTTTTTCTTTTTGTATTTTTTCTTTGGCATAAATAACACTGCTGCCATACCTAGTACTTAGAGTAACGGGGACGTGTTAATTGACTCTCGCCTTCCAAAGTACAGATACAAAATGTGGATGACATCAGTGCAAACAAGACTACTTTTTAAGTGGCTTCTAGGTCAAGGACACAAGGCTATTTCAGGTGCTTTAGATCAACAAAGTACACATGCATCTGAAGAGGATCCTAAAATGTAGTTACATAAGTATATTCTAGACAAGGACTTGCTTTCAAAGGCAATTCTGTTCTAAAGTTTATTGATATTTTTATCGCCATTTCATTTCTACAACAGAGAGATCATTTCTGGCGATGTTATACATTGACTAAATGAGAAAATATTTTAGTATATATTTTAAATATGATGAATATACATTCAGCATTAGTTAATTTTAGTCAATAAAGAGTTAAGTTTCAAATTATAACCTCCGTAGATCAGTATATAATGGCCTAGAATTTAAATACCATGTAAGAACCGAGGCATAATTATGAAACAGATTTCTAATATTATCTCAGGAATTACAAGCATGTTAAATGAGTCATTAAATTAGACACAGAGAAATAGAGATATAAATATTGAAGCAATAATTTCTTCTGCAGACTTGTCAAATGAGCATCCCTACAGAACAGATTTCTATCACTAGTGCTCCATCATTTTCTCTAGGGCTGTGGGTCCTGCCTAACACTTGTTTTCTTACTTGAGCTTTATTTTTATCACTTATTACAATGAAAAGAGAAATACTGAATAACAAAATTATAGTTTATTTTTAAATCTTCTGAAGCAGTTGGAGAGACAATGTATATTTTAGCTGATGGTTGACATTTAATGTGTATATTTGTAGTGAACATGGCAACAAGAACATATTCTAAGATGTTTTGTGGTTAGAACCTGCTTGTATAAACAAATAGTATTTTGATTTTCTGACAAATTGTCAGTTAATTTCATATATTTATTAACTCTCACTCAGAAGGTAACACTTTATGTATTTACAAAATTGAGGTGAGACAGAGTGTTTATCCTACAACTATTTCCATAAATGCCTTTCAAATTCAAAGAATTAAGTCTTGAGATTACAATTTGCAGATCATTTTTAAAAGAATGCAATCTCTTGGGGCACCTGGGTGGCTCAGTCAGTTAAGTATCTGCCTTCAGCTCAGGTCATGATCCCAGGGTCCTGAGATCGAGTCCTGCATTGGGCTCCCTGCTCTGTGGGGAGTCTGCTTCTCTCTCTACCCTTCCCCCCTGCTTGTGATTTCTCTCTTTCTCCCTCCCTAATAAATAAATAAAATCTTTAAAAAAAAAAAGAATGCAATCTCTTGAAAGGTGTTTTGCAAACAGCAGTTTTTAATTTTATGCTCTGCCACATATTCCTACTTTTATGACTACAAAAAAGACACACAATCTATTTAGAGTGTATAATACACTAAAAGATGGAGTTCTATAATTCATAATTCAAGGTGATTTCAGAAATAAGATAGTACTAACTATGAGATTAGTTTCACTGGTTAGATGGTCCTCAACATGGGCTTCAGGGAATGCTTGTAATGATAACATGGTAACGAATATTCACATGCCTTAAAATTTACAAAGCACTTTCCTATACATTATATTCAATAATTTCATGACATTAGCAAATATTATCTGAATTTACTGCTTAGGAAACTGAGGTTCAGCCAAGTTGAGACCCACTCAAGATTATACAGCTAATAATTGCCAGTCAATATTTTAAACCAGTACTGGGGCACCTGAGTGGCTCAGTCGGTTAAGCATCTGCCTTCGGCTCAGGTCATGATCCCAGGGTCTTGGGATCGAGCCCCATGTCAGGCTCCCTGCTCAGTGGGAAGCCTGCTTCTCCCTCTCCTACTCCCCCTGCTTGTGTTCCCTCTCTCGCTGTCTCTCTCTGTCAAATAAATAAATAAAATCTTTAAAAAAATATATTTTAAACCAGTACTTATGACAGTAAAACCACATTCTATATGCTACAGTAAGTTGCCTCCAATTTAAATATTATATGTAACTAATGAATCATTGAACACTACATCAAAAACTAATGATACAGTGGCTAACTGAACATAATAAAAAATAAATATGATGGGGCATATTGGAGTGTTAGCATTAAGACCCCCATTCTAGGGGCGCCTGGGTGGTTCAGTCAGGTAAGAATCTGCCTTCAGCTCAGATCATGATCCCAGGGTCCTGGGATTGAGCCCCACATAGGGCTCTCTGCTCAGTGGGGAGTCTGCTTCTCCCTGTGCCTCTCCCCCCGCCCATGCATGTTCGCTCGCTCTCTAATAAATAAATAAAATCTTAAAAAAAAAAAAGACCCCCATTCTATTTTTCTGTTTGTTACGTTTTGCTCACTAATGCAACATGCAGAGAGTGAAGGACGTTATCATGGATAGTTACTAGATAAAAAAACAGGTTTATTAAATTGCTTTTCAAATATATTCATTAATGATACTACTTAATCTCATAGCTATGTGTTTTCAGTTAAAATTGAATTGAATAAGAATATTTGAATGCTAACCTAGTAGGCATTACTTTAATTGAAAGCCTGAGGGATTAAATAATATTTTTTTAAGGAGAAAGGAGAGAAGGAAAAAGAGGAAGAAAACTATTATATGATCTTTATGAGGAGTTAGCATTTTGCTTGTACGAGAGGCACTGATGCGTGGGGTTACGAGTACAGTCTCGGTATGGGACTGTATGTGCCACTTCCTAGCTATGTGAACTTTGACCCTTCTTTTAAACTCTCTTTGACCTAATTTCTTCACTTATACAACAGACATGCTAATATAAATAGCTCATGAAAGTATACACCTGCATCTAGGTGAAGAATTTAGAATAGGACCTGATACATACTAAGCATTCTGCAAATATCAGCTATTGATAGTATGCATGTTTTAGTTTGTGTGTAAATAGCTAAAACAGTTAAAAGTATGAAATGTCTAAACTTTATTGTTTTATCTGGCTAATGCTATCATCCTATTGATATAAACAAATTGTATGTCACAAAAGTATTCTACAAATTGCAGAAGTATGCACACATTGTCCGGGATAACAGATAAACTCCTGAGTATCACTCATGATACTCTGTTACTATACAGTCACTAGCATAAATTAGGTTTTGTGCTTGCTTTTAATAAGCACTATAGTAACATTTTGGATTGATTAATTAGCTTATTGATTGAAGAACAACTGGAAAATTTACTTACTACCTTATTTCAACTCTTTCCTGTTTTATTTTTTTTTTAAGATTTTATTTATATATTTGACAGAATGAGAAAGAGTGAGAGAGTACAAGCAGGGGCAGCGGCAGGCAGAGGGGGAGGGAGAAGCAGGCTTCCTGCCTGAGCCTAAGGCAGACGTTTAACCGACTGAGCCACCCAGGCACCCCTCTTTCTTGTTTTAAAACAAGATAGGCTCTAACAAGTATCATTCATTAGTCCAGAATTCTGAACAAGAATAACTGTAAGCTGTTGCATTTGAAGTCTGAAATAAAGTATGTTCTACATGTGTGTAAATGTAACATATAAAAAATAACTTTAAATTAATAGGCACAATCAAGTGCTTGTCATGCAACAAGTGCCTTACATACATGACCTTTATAAAGCTCTACAAAGGATATATTATTATCTATACTCTTTTGATGGCTCAGAAAAATAAATTTCAGAAAGATGAAGGGATTTCCCTAAAGCAAGAGCTAGAAAATTGAGGATTTGGGATTTGAACTGTGCCACTTTTACGTTTCCTTTGAAAGATAACATTGAAGAGTCTTTGTCTATTGGGACAAAATTTGGTGAGAATTTGGGTCAACTGTAGAAAATTATAAGCAAAATTGGAGGAAAATGCAATGGTTTATCATGAATTTGGGGGGAATAAAAATCCATAATATATAAGTCTTTAGAATATGTCTTTTGTTCCCCATGATTTTTTAGAATTCCACCTTAAAATATTTTAAAATACACTTTTTAATCCGTTGCATTTTTGGAGTAGCACTCCTTTTCTTGTTTTTGATATTTATTGATTAAATTTAATAATCTTGTATAAGTATAGTTGTTTTTAAACTAGATTTTAGGCTTTTGCTTTCAATAGGCATCCCATGGTTAAAAATCTTGTACATATTGTCCATTCTAAAAAATGTACTGTGATTTTAAACCTATGTTACATAAATATGCATAGACACTTAACCTACTTGTAGAAACTTTATCCAAAATATATACTATATTATATACAATAGAAATAAAGGCATATCATATATATGTATGTATTTTTCTATTTCAAATATTAGCTATCATGTTGATAATCACCTTAAAAGTATACAAACTTGATTATTTAGGGAGGGTTTATTTTCATAGTTCATAACTTTAGTATTATCTTTATTTATAAATATCTTCACAGTTTAAAAAGTGATTTCACACTTAAAATTGGATACTTATTTATTACAATTATTTTGTAAATAGCTTTACAAGAAACACTTTTATTTTTCAACCATAGAACTAAAATGAATTATACCACTATGTGACTCTGGGTCTACACTCAGATGCTATATTTGTGTGTGTTAGATTCCTTTTTTGTATTATGTATTTATAATAGCATTTTTGTTGGTAGGAACTGAGTGTAAAAGTTAAGATATAAATATTTGCTAAATTGTTACTCTGGATTATATTACTAGATTTTTAAAAATTCTGTGTATTTTTAGAAGTGTCAATTCTATAAAAGTACGCTTCTTCTATATAGACATAATTCTCTACATATATACGTCGTTTATACAGACATATATATATGCAAATGCATAAGTTTTCCATGTAATGATACGTAGATATTTATTTGTTTTGATTTAATGCTTTTTTTCTTCTGCTAGATTTTTTGCCAGTTACATGATCTCCTTGATTTTTTTCCCCCAGAAATAAACCAATGATCACAAACTCATGAAAACCAACAAAAACAGTAGGCGAAATTTAGACAGTCTTTGAAATAATACAGAGATAATTTATATTTTGAATCAACTAAGTCATAAAATAACTAATCTTGGGCGCCTGGGTGGCTCAGTTGGTTAAGTGACTGCCTTCGGCTCAGGTCATGATCCTGGAGTCCCTGGATCGAGTCCCGCATCGGGCTCCCTGCTCGGCAGGGAGTCTGCTTCTGCCTCTGACCCTCCCCCCTCTCATGTGTTCTCTCTCATTCTCTCTCTCTCAAATAAATAAATAAAATCTTTAAAAAAAAAAAAATAAAAAAAAAAAATAACTAATCTTATTAAAATTCATGGCCAATTCAATCAACAACAAAGAAACTCAAGCTGACGTCATCAAACAGTGCTGCACAGTTGCTTCGACACTAGCTTGCCATAATAAGACATGATGTATCACGATAGAGGTATGCACAACTAATTACTATCTTCAGTGGCAATTTTGAGGAATTTGAGATTTACTGTTATTTTATCTTTCCCTCACTTACATTTTAACCTCAGCAATTCCCCACCATCTGGTGAACCATGCTCTCCTGTCCAACAAAGTCTAGATCTCAGCTCAGGAGTTGGGGGCAATCTTCACTGAGTGGTTTATCTCAGATCTAGGAGTAGCGGCTGCTCTTTATATCTGTTATTACTGTACAGAGTGATCTCTACTTGTTATTTACCAATCCTTCATTACTCTTTTTGACATGGGTAATAATTCTTGTGGTGGCTCTAGAGAGATGAGGAATCAAGATTGGGTTTTCTTTTTTCTGTTTTAATGGGATAGAATTACATACTTTGGGGAATACTTCACCGTAGAAGGAAAAATAAATGGCACATGAAAGAGAAAGAAGAAGCAATATTCTTAAGTTGTCAGGGGATATAAGTAAGCTCTTTTGAATAAGATTAGGGGTTGTCCCTAGCTAAGGCACTGAGTATATTTACATAGTAGCAAAAGGGAAGGCAGTAGGTAGTCGTAAGTGAAGCTGGTGGGTGGGTATGATGGTAAAACCTAAACAGGTTCCCTTCTCATTAAATTTAGTTTACTGGTAAAAGAGGAAATAAGGCCAACATCTGAGAATACAAGAGTATAGTAGACGGTGTAAGTTTGAGGAAATAGGATGTAGTATTTTAGCAGGAGAATGGGAAAGCACATAGACAAGGGAAATATAGAATGATGCATTGGGGACCCACTTGTGGTATGCAAATCATGAATTTAGAGTGGGACCGGTCAGCGGAGTTGTGAGTATGTACTGTAAATGTTACATTTAGTTGCACTCATGCAGACTGGGGCTGTATTTTTAAGAAACTAAAGTTATATGATTGAGGAACAGGGGGTTTGTGTTAGTATGAATGCCATTAATGATAAATGATTGATCATGAAATTCCAAGTGAGGAAGAAGAGAGGTGAAGGCATGATTGGGTGGAAGACAATGAAAAGTGGTTGGATCCAAGGGTCAATGTGCTTGGATGTTTGGGATAGTGTTGGAGTTGGGAAATCAGAGAGCATGACCTGGAAATGCAGGGGGCGGTATTTGAAAATGCAGTGTTTGAAATTGATTATAGATAGGTTGCAGTTTAATGATAATGAAAAAGCTTAAGTCATATTGCTAAAAATTAAAAGATCACAAAAGGTGAGAAAAGTAACTTTAAGCAAGTGGAGTTCTAGATTATTGGAATTATCATCTCTATGGATGATACATGGTGATCCTTGAAAACAGAGAGACTGATTGCCTGAGAAAATTAAGCAAAATAATGCATGTAAAATCGTATTTTTTTATTTGTTGAGCTAGTTGAGAGTTTCAGTTGTATATTGATTTGATAAATTTATTAATATATATGCTACAAAAATAAGTCAGAATTTAGAATGTATACTACAAAGGCAATTTTTCTTTTCTGTTCATTGAATAACCAAACATTATTGATGAGAGTCAGGTAAAGTTTCCCCAGTACAGATATAAATATATAACACTATTTGACAAATCATAAATGATCAATTAAAACAAAAGGCTTTTTTTAATCTCATAAACTTATTTAAATGAATATGGGATATATATGAAATAAGGAAAGTTGGCAAATGTTAGGATTTTATAACCTGGTTATCAGAATTCTTAACCCATTCTAACCCGGTTATTAAAATTTTGGATGTTTTCTGTATCTTAGTTCTACATTCCTAATAAGTAGTTATTGCCATTTTTAGCCAAAAGATGATTGATTTTTTGCACTGTGTTACTATATATGTTTTAAGTAATTTCACAAATACTTACTGATCAGTAGGTCAAAAAAAATTCTAGTTGAAGCCAATGTCCTAAGTACTTAGATAATTTGCCATGAATCAGATAGCTTTCTAACTACCATTAAATCATTCTTTTTGTTTGTTTATTTTGCTGGTGGGAAAATGTTCTATTCCAATCACTTTTATTAGAAAATGTAAGAAATTATAAAATTATGACTCTTATACAATGGTATGCTTATCATTAGAGCCTTTAATAAATTGGAAAGTGTATTTAAGATTGGTTTATTTTTTATTGTTATATACTGAAAGAATACAAGCATGATCCAAATTTAATGTAAGAGCAATCTGGATATACTATTGATAAAAACATTTACATGTTGTTTTTCAGTTCCAGCTACCTTTAATAGCAAGCCAAATTAAATCTAAACCAAAGGGGCGCCTGGGTGGCTCAGTTGGTTAAGCGACTGCCTTCGGCCCAGGTCATGATCCCAGGGTCCTGGGATCGAGCCCCACATTGGGCTCCCTGCTCTGCAGGAAGCCTGCTGCTCCCTCTCCCACTCCCCCTGCTTGCGTTCCCTCTCTCGCTGTCTCTCTCTGTTAAATAAATAAATAAATAAAATCTTTAAAAAAAATAAATCTAAACCAAAGATTTTAATTTAGTATATACTATGTTCAAGTAATTTGCTTGATATTAGGAAATCCTTAAACATTGTAAAAGGGGTAGGTGTCATTATATATATCTTTGGTAAGGAGTAGAAAAACTGTAATCTTTGGGGAAGGATTTTAAGGCTTAGAATTAATGGAAAATATAAATAAATAAATATTAGGACTTAAACATTTCAAATGATATGTGTTAACACTTAAAAAAAAAGCAAAATTACTTTAAACAGAACAAAATCCAACCAAATTTTAATTTTTTGCAAATAAAGGGTGAAAAAAATATTAATGTCTTTGACATATAATATTCACAAAATTCAATAAAATGACCATAAATATTTCCCAATAGAAACACTGGTAAGGGAAAAGGAGGAAGAGGGTTGGGATCCAAGACTTAAGTAGAGCCTTCTCTTAAACTCTTAATGTAGAAAAGTGAGAAAGGTCAGTTCTCCAGCTTCTGTGAGAGACGAGAAAAGTGGCACTCTCTTTGAAAGGCAGCTTTAAATTTTAGTGAAGCAACTATGAAGCTCCAAATATTGAAGACATGAGTGCTTTGTAATCAATAAAATGTGATTACAAACAACAAAGTAGAAGATTTCAGTATGTTTTTGTCTCATGAGAGCAAATCCCAAGGTCATATAACTGATTGGATTTGGATGATGGTGGGGTTACTAATAAGATTAAGTTTTCATTTATGAAGCTATAATTAAATTAGAAACAAGAGGCTGAAGAAATTGTCACTGAGGGTGATGATTGGGCATAATATAATGCACAAATTAGAAGTGATTATATTAGTCAGGGTTCTCCAGAGAATAAAACCAGTAAGATAGATAGATAGATAGATACATACATACATATATACATATTATAGATGGGTAATACAGATACACATAGATATACAGATATGTAGATATAGATACACAGTTACATACATACATATACACATTTGTAGAGAGAGATTTATTTTGAGGAGTTGGCTCATGAAATTATGGATAATTGGAAATAAGTCCCACGGAACTACTACTATCTGTAAGCTGGAGACCCAGGAAGCTGGGGTTGTAGTTACAGTGAAATCCTGAAGGCCTGAAAACCAGGGGAGCCAATAGTATAAACCCCAGTTGGAATCTGAAGGCCTGAGAACTAGGACTGCCAAGTCTGAGGGCAGAAGAAGATGGATGTCCCAGTACAAACAGAATGCAATTCCCCCTTCCTCCATCTATTGTTCTATTCAATCCTTCAAAAGATTGGATGACGCCCACTCACTTGGTGAGGGCAATCTTTACTCAGTCTACAGATTCAGATTTTAATTTCTTCTGGAAACACCCTCACAGACACGCCCATAAATAATGTTTTACCAGCTACTGAGGTATCCATCACAATAATATAATAAGTATGCTGTTAGGGAGATTTTAAAATTACTGAATAGGCCTAGTTTAGAAATTAGTTTCAGGGTCTCAGTTCTAGCTTCACTGAAATTTTACACTGTTACATCTTACTAATGCAATCTGTTTGATAGTGATCACTTGCCCCATCTTCCAGTAGATATGGAGAGTGCTGATAATTTGAGCATGACAGCCATTTTCTGTGTCGTGAAACTTAAAAAACATTTATAAATCATTTTATTTTCCTATTCTCTAGGTTACTAATTGAATACTGTATTAATACTATATTCCAGCATTCATTAGTTTTAATACTTCTTTGTTAGCTAATTTACAAATATTTCTAATTAAAATAGTCGAGCGTAGTTCAACAATCTTTTACCATTCTGCAATACTGTAGAATATTATAATATAAATTATTTGTGTTTAGTTTCAATTGTCTTTAATTGTCCAAATATGTCTTAGGTAAGGGGTTAAGCTTGAAATACATCCTTCATTTTCTTTTTCTGGAAGCTATGTTTAAATTTTAACAGAGCAGACAGAAACTTGCTCCCAATAACTTTAGAAAAGTAATTTCACAGTATGACGCCTTGGTATTTTCAGAATTGATTTAGATTCAATAATTCAGTTACTAGGACCTTCAGTCTTGAATCAGTCCCTACTAGTGCTGCCTTTGACCATCATAGATTCCAGGTAGTCTATTTGCCTGCCAAGTCTAATGTTTCATCATAAATCTCTACCTTGTTAATTCACATAGCTGACCTTGTTCTTCCTCAAAATATTATGGGCTATCCTTACCCTTTATGTGTAGCCTCAGATTTCAGCCTGTTAATTTTCCTCTTTTAAAATGTCCCTACTCATCTGGAAAAACAAAGATTTTAGGCTAGTATTTTAGTTTAAATTCTTGCTGCAATTTATTACAGTTCCAAGCAAGTCCTTGAATCATTCATGCTAAGGAGGTTTGCTGTCAGACTGACAGCTGGATTTGTAATGTCAATAGAGGTAAACTATCAGAAATATGCCATTAGCTTTTCTTTCAATCCATTTTAAAGGAAAATACAGAAGGAAAGGGGGAATTTTAATGCACAAGAAATAAGTGAAGTATATCTTAAATGGTTTGTAATGGTTTTTGTTAACCACTGATTACCAAAATCCAATTGCAATCTTCTCAGTGATTATAAGGACCTAAATGTTCAAGAATTCTATTTGCTATAAATGCCACAGGGAAATGGTTACATGAAAGAGCAGGAACATAAACCAGCTGACAGCTATTTTGTGACTGAATTGACTGTAATGTCAATCAAAATATTCTGCATCCAAGTGGAAAAACTAGTCTTAAGTGCCAGTAGGTGTTTATGGGTTGATTTATCTTATATCTGCTTTCTTTAACCAGGAAACTCCATAAGTAGACATTAATTCTTTTAGTTCAAGTCATATATCCTGGAGTACCTATTTGATTGTTAATGCTATAATCAGTCATCACAACCTTAGGTTAAATCTGTCAACTGGACAGTCACCAAGATAGAAATGGAAAGTAGCCTAGTTTAATTTTATGCAAATTTCACAGGGAGAAGGGAGAACTCTAGCATATGGGGTTTTCTCTGGTGAGTATACACATATTTGAGACCTGATTCTGATCAATGCCACAATAGAGAGGTCGCTAATTAGGTGGATGGAGCCTTTAATATAACACTCTTCGTTTTAACCCAGCCTTACTACTCCCTTTGTATCCTAATGTTCAGACTTGGTCTTTGAAGTCTTTTGGGCTTGAGGACCATTCTTGACTCTACCATACTGACTCTAAATGCTTCTCAATTATTTCAACTTGAAGTCAATACTGGTTGCTTTGAGTAAACCCACTGAATTCATTCATCCTCTGAGGTTCAACACAATAACCAACCCAGTTAAGTCCACTAGGAACAAATTACTTCCAACCTATAATATGGGTAAAGCAGATTAATAATAAGGCAGTTTCTGTCTTTTATTTATATGAATTAAATTATGTAAGTAAATTAATTAAATTATATAAATGACCTCAATAAAGCATGATATATCCATACATGATAAATGATGCAAACTTATAAATATACAAATTTCTTAAATTAGAAAACATTTTTAAACAAAGATCAATAAAAGTAAAACTTGTTATTTATCTTTATCTCTTCATAAAATAGGCAAGGATGAAACAATAAAATGACAATAAATTTTCTTTAGGTGGTGAGATTATAGGAGAATCTAAGATTTATTGTTCCTAGAATTCTTTGTCATTGTCTTAAGTTTCTATTTTCTATAAATTTCGTTGATTACATTTATCCCTCCCCAGTACACACATACATAATCAAATGCTGTCAAATGAAAGACTATGAATACACCTCAAGTAGAGGGGTATGCCACAAGGGTACAGATATAAATAAAACTTTCTAGGGAAAAACCCTAAAAGCAGAGGAGTAGTATAAAGCACTGCAATAACCATAGCTCAGTGTCTCACACTTTAAGTTAGGTTTAGATAACCTGTATGCTCACTGGTCAACATTATAATTGTACACATTACACTCTGAACATAATGTTGTTTGAGAAACCTTCAATCTCAGCAGCTTAAAATGATAGCCTTTAATTTAGCTCATAAAGCTTCAAGTAGACAATTTACCTAGATTTGGCCAGGCAAATTTTCTGGTCATGTTTGGGATCACTCACATGCCTGGGACTTAGCTGGTTATCATTTGGGAAAAAAGAGGTAATTAGGCCATGCATTTCTTTTCTCCCAGCAGCCTAGTTTGGAAATCATCTTTTATTAGAGATGGAAAAGTTCAAGAACAGAAAATTGACATGTGAAAAAGCTTCTTATGGTATCACATTTACAATGATTCCTTTGAACAAAGGGAGTCATAAGACTTAGTTCAAAGTCAGAGAAGCAGGACTCTGTACATTTATCTGGCAAAGGGTACCTATATAGGGAAGAATGAAAAAATTGGGGCCATTAACATCAACCTAACACAGAATATCTATGTAGCAATGCAAATTTCCTAATCTGGGAACTGGCCTTATTAAAACAGGCCAGACTTTAGAACCCAATGATTGTTATCAACCTCTACTTCTCAAGCTAGCTCAGATGTGCTGAATCAGATCTGCTAAGTTACTAAAAAAATATAGTTAATGAGCTTCTAGCCTTATAAATTTGTGTCTCCTCTGTCCACCTTTGGTCCATGGGCACTCATTAAATATCTCTATTGGCTCTTATTTGTGACAGGTCATTGATTTTTCCACAGTGATGTCTGAGGGGGAGGCATACAAAAGACCCCGTGAAGCTGGGTCACATGGGAAGTAAAGTCTTTAGCCATACCAAGGCACCTGTCAACATGAATTAGGAGCTATCTGTCAATACTCAGAATAATAAAAAGTTATTCAAACTCTTTTGACTCTACACAAGTCTTCTAGGGTTACATATATGTGTTCATTCACAACCAATCAAGATCCATCACTTTATGCCCTATGATGGGATGAACCATAGTAATGTTTGTTTTTCCACAACAATCAATTCCACAGAGTTACTAGGATTTCCATTTCTCAAGGCAAGGTTAATGTTCAATTTCATATAAGTCTGTTATCCCAATCTAGGTAATACAAACCATGAATACATTCACTGAGGTCACATTAGTTATCCGTAAATCTACTGAAGTCAAAGCAAGCAAAAAATGAACTGTTGATCAGTTGAGATTTTTTAAAAAAGGAGTTTCTTTTTGTTTCTCTTTGGGGAAAAAATAAGCATAAAATGTTCTTCCAACTTCCTTCATTGTCCTCCTAATTTCCATGTGTAGGATCTCATCCAACATGGGGGGAGGTGCGGCCATGCTGATTAGAATTGCAATGCATTGATACCTTAATTTTTTCTAACTAATATCATTCCTACATTTCTTCTTGTTGAATATAGCTAGAGCTTTCATATCTCATGCAAATATCTTTTTTTTTTCCAGAATATATCACAATTTTCTTCAGGGTGATCTTTTTTACTCATTTCCTAAGACATTTATGTTTGTGCACTATTACAGAGATGTTCACACGCTAGAAGAAACTACAAACATACTTTCGCTTAAATTTGCCTTTTTTTTGAAATCAGTTCCATCAAGACTATCAAGTTTAACTGGGTAAAATGGTCACTATATTACCCCACCCTCTATGAGTGGGTGGAGTGACCACATGCTCCACTTGGCTAAGATCCTGGGGGTGGCTCAGAGAATTCTGCTATAGATACTAATATGGTGTCAGCAAAAGTATGTATCCACCACCAAAGATCTAAAGCAAACGGGTAATCTGAAAGTAAGTAAATCTTACTGTATAAGAAATTTCCAGCTTGACAGGCTACTGGTATGCAGAGAAAAGGAAGCAATAGTTCTAACTGTGAAGAAGAAGAAACAAGCAGACAAACACACAAATATACAAACAAGCAAATACCACAAGAATTTATGGGTTTTATGGCCAAAAGGTGAAGGATGGAAGTTCAAGAAGCAAGGGAAGTTAGTCAAGATGGGACATGCTATCAAAAAACAACAGCAAAACAGATGGGCTGATTAAGCACATACACACAATAGATGTGACTGCTCCACTAGAACCAGATTTAGACAAGCTAGAGTGAACTAATTAAAATGTATAATTGAGATGCCAATTGAGGGGAATCATATAAATTGCTCAATTAAACCTAGAGAAGGCAGAAAAAGAGGAAGACAAGAAACGGAGGACAATTACAGAATTAATGCTATGAATTAACTGCAGTGAAAACAATTACAAACATGGTAGAGTAGTTAGGGTCTCTTAGGCAAGGTTAAATTAGTCTGCAGCACAGCTCTTGGCTTCCCCTATCCAAAATGGCCAAGACAAGGTAATACTGATGATCCAATGCAGGCTGAAAAGTTTTAAAGAGGTGTAGTTGGAGTTTAAGTAAAAAAAAACCCAGTGGTCGTGAATATAAGCTCCTGAATCTGACACGTAAGATGATAATCTCACTTAGGTGAATTCACGTGGGTAAATCTCAAATGATCATCTTTATTCCCTTTCATAGTGGCAGTTACAACTTTTCTGGGGCATAAAATCAGTAACAATTGTGGTTAGAGGTGAACGGGAAGGATAAAAGTGAAGCTAAGAATTTCTTAACTTTCATTATTCAACATTGTATGGAAATAGGGTTGCTGATCACAAGGAAAACAGAGATTATCTTGTATTCCTTTACGGGATATGTTACAGACTTCTTGAAAATTGTGGGTTTTGTGTTTTTTTTGTTTTTTTTTTTTTGCAAGCCAATCTGAGTTTACTTTAATGAGATTCAAAGAATATTACCTCAGTAGTAATTTTCTATTTTTAAAAGGTCACATTTAATTAGAAATATGAAAATAACTAATTGAAATAATATACTGATCACTTAAAGATGTTACATGATAACACCTTATACACTAAGCATGATTTTATTTAAAAATGTGACCTTGTGGAAATGGAGCCATTTGAAATAAAAGGGGCATGACAATATGTCTACAAAATTATTAGAAATTCTTATCAAATAATATCTTCAAGAAATAGATGGGGGACACAATTTTATGGAGAGGGCACACACACAAAAATAGAAGAAATAAGTTAAAAATGAAAACTTTTGTTCTTCAAAGGCATCATTAAGCAAATGAAAATGTAAGCTGGATGCTGGTCATACGTCTGATCATGAACTTTTCTTCTAGAATATATAAAAATATAAATAACTCAAACAATTCAATTTAAAAAAGACATACAACTAAAATTGACAAAATATTTTCAATATATATTTACAAAAGAATATATTGACAGTAATCACATGAAAAGATGTTCAACTTTATTAGTCATTGGGGAAATTCAAATTAAAGTCAGAATAAGATAATTTTACCTAATACCCAGAATGACTAAAACTAAAAAGATAAAAAAGAAAGTTTTATCAAGGATGTGGAACAACTGAAGATCTTACTTTCACATTTCAGTGGAAATATAAAACGATACAATCGTTTTGGGAAACATTTTCACTGGCATTATTTAATGAAGTTAAACATAGTCCTACCCAATAATCTAGCAATTCTACTGCTAAGTATTTACCAAAAAAAACCACGTTTATTTTAAAAAGCCACACCCAAAATATACATGCAGCTTGTATTCATTTTCTATCACTGTAACAAATTACCAAAACCCGATCGACTTAGAATACCTTCCAATTATTATCTCACAGTTCTATAAGTCAGAAGTACACGTAGGCATGACTGAGTTCTCTCAGTGTTTCACAAGGTGGAAATCAAGATCTTGGCTAGGTTACTTTACAAAGTATCTGGGAAAGAGTATACTTCCAATTTCATTCAGGTTGTTGATAGATTTCAGTTCTGCATAGCTACAAGACAGACACCCCCTACCCCAATTTCCTTGCTGGATGTCATCTGAAGGTTTCATTCAGCTCCTACAAGCTAGTCTTGGTCCGCTTTGTGCTGCATTTGCAAAGCCTACAAACCTTCTTTTATAGCTTTAACCAACTTACGTTGGAAGTTTCAGTAATTGGCATTTAAGTAAAGGCATACGGTATTAGGGGCCTCCTTGAAGGGGCTCTGGGCATAGGTCTACTAAGCATATTGGATTGAATTTTATGCCTCAATTTTGGCATAAGCCATAGGTGACAATTTTAGCATTAGGCATGGGAACGACTCTTAGCCCATGAACTTGTTGTGTATCTCAGGCAGGCATCAGACCCTATTCTATAGAGTGCTCAAGAAAAAAAAAAAAAAAAGATAACCTGTGCAATATGTGAGCCTATTGGGTTGTTGCTCAAGTGAAAGAACAGTTAATGTGGCTTGCTGATGTCCACACTCCTGAAATCAAATAGCTCACTAGGATCCTACAAAAAGCCTCTGTTGCTGCCTATGCCTCCTTCACCAAAATAGAACCTGATCCTCAGAGTTATTGAGCAAAACCACCATGGTCCTCCCAAGGCATAGATTCCAAACAGTGGGCCACAGAAGTTTCACGTCCACCACTCTGAACGGGACAGAGAATGCTATCATTCTATCAAATAACTGGGAAATATACTGACAAAGGCTCTGGGTTTCATTGAGCAGCAGGGCTCATAAAAATGACAAGGGGTTAATTCAAACCCAATCTATAAACTCAGTAAACTAAAAATGTCTGTGGGGAAGGCCCCTAAATATGATGATACTGATTTGGAAGTCTCTGAAAGCATAATCTCCTAAGATGCATTTTACATACTTAGTACATAAAAAGGCAAAGTTACTCACAAAGGAAAAAAAAAAGACAATGAGCTATGGCGCCACACCAAATAAAAGGCCCCACCAACTTAATAAATATGTCTGTGTGTTATTTGGTCAGTCAAGGTCTGTTACATCATGACACCGTCAAGAAACAATTCCTGACCCCCTCAGGACCCACAATATAAGCCCAACTTAATGCAGGCCAGTTTGTGTTCTGGAGGCAATGCACTACTCATTTATACATTATACTTAAACCCACTTACGTGGATATTCCTGAACTGGCCCAGTTAGAATGTCACCACTACAACAAAAGACTAAAATCTGCCCAAACTGCAATGCAACAGACTGTATGTATGTTCATGACCCCATGAACTCCTTCCTTGCAGAAGCTGTAGCAGTCTACTTTTGTGTGTCCTGGGGTCTCTGGACCAACTAAGAATTTCTAGTACAAAAGGTGTCCTTCTTGGCTCTGCACTACACACCATTAGAACTCCAATTACTAGCTGCACAGTGGGTTCTTGTGGAGACAGAGGCTATTACATACCCTAAGCCTATGACATCCCATATCTTGCTGCCCATTATGCCTGGGGTCATGGAGGCGTCACCTGCACTTTTGGCAAAGCCATCGAGCCCTCCTTGTTAAAAAGAAAGTGTTACCTATAGCATAGACTAGAATTTGGGACTTCTGGTATAACTGTCTCACCTAGAGTGGAAAATGGTTTCCCTCGTCCTCAGTTTCTTGCCAGTTATGATGAAACTGTTGAAGTTCACTCCTCTCCCACACTCATCTCCCATGTAGGGAACACCTTAAGATTAAGTGTACAGAAAAAGGAACCTGTTTACTTTGTGAATGGTAATGGCACCACCACACATGATAAAACCTCTCAGCAGAGCTGCTGCCACCCATCTCCTTACCAGGATGTCCCTGATCAAAAACAGTACCCAAAAGTCAGAAAAAATGGCTGGATTTCCAGCAGTCACCTTACACCTAGAAGAGTCCCTGACTAACAATGGGTTCCATCTGAAATTTCTACAGATTCTTGGACCACTGCCAATGGTCTGCTGTCTGGTCCAACCAATGGCAATAATTCTTCATCCAATTTGCTCCTTTGGGGTAAAGGACTCTAGCATTTTCTTGCCCTAGAGACACACGAATATCTAAATTAAGGTCAAACATGTCTCTGCACTTCTAAAGCCATAAGGCAACAAGATGTTCCTTAGTCAGGCAGAAAGAAATATGACCTGATAAATATATAAATAGAAACTTTTTCTATTTTATTTTTCATGATTCAAATGCTTTATTTTATAAATTAAAAAGCACATAAAATAGTATGCATATTACAAACTTTAAAATATTATGCATAAACCCTATACATTATATTCATATATCACCTTATAAAGCCTATATTCATGTGTGCATGCACACACTCCTTATTGTGTGCTTTAAATTAGTTGATGCTCATTATTATAAATTAAAAACTCATGCCATTATCAATACCAGATAAAAATGCATGTAAGTACTTATCAAAGTGTCTAGCATATCATAAACACTAAATAAAAAGTAATTTCTATTATTTTTCTCTACCAATAGACTATTAACTCTATGAGAACAAAGACCTGTACCCCTTTTACTTAGTATTATAACCCTGGTACTTGACGTAAGACCTACAATATAATACATGCAATATGTTTGTTAGATGAGCACGAACAACAGTTCACACATACACATACACACACACATATGTATTTAGTTTTTCAACATGTGCTTTTTTTAGTGTAATTACTAAAGAGTTTATTGAAATAGTAAAATTTAGCATTTCCTTTACCATGTCTTTTTCAATTAGGCATAGCTCTTTACATTTAATTTCAAATTCATTTCTCTCAATATCTCTCAGACACATTTAGAATATGTAGATATGTAAAAAAAAAAAATGGAAGCATCATTTTAACAAATGGGTCAAATCCTTTCAAGAAATGCAAGCATCTCATCCAGTGAGATCTTGAAATAGTTCCATGAAGAATAAAACATACAGGGCAGCAGTGGGTATTATACGCAAACAAGGAATCATGGAACGCTACATCAAAAACTAATGATGTAATGTATGGTGATTGACATAACATAATAAAAAAAACATACAGGGCAGAAATGAAACATCCTTTGTTGCAAATAGGTTTTTACACACAGCATTTGAACACAATCAACTAACTTTTTGGGCTTCCATTTCTGTATTTGAAAAGCAAATTGATTCAAGTATCTTATTTCTATATTTTTTATTCCAATTCATTGCAATTCCATTGCCCCCAATTCAATCTATACCATTCTCTTTTCAATCCACACCATTTTGATGAAACCCTTACCACATTATCAGACACTGTCAGCTGAAGACAGGAAGGGTAAGACAGGATTCCAAGAAACATGGCCACACTGCTCATTCATTTATGTGCTATGGATGTTTTTGTGCTATGATAGCAGAGTTAAGGAGCTGCAACAGAAACCATGTATCCTTCACAGACTAGAATATTTGCTATGTGGCCCTTGAGAGAAAAGTTTGCCAAGCTCTGTTGTAGACCATAACAATAACCTCCCACATCTTAATCCATCCTCATTATTTATCCACAAACCTGGAGATTCAGATTTAGCATGTCTCAAGCCCTCGCCAATGGATTTTAAAGCATAGGTACCAAACTGATTCTGAGATTTCTTTTTTCTGTGCCCTTTCCCAAGCCCACCATTCCATGCTTCCAACTGAGGATCTCTGACCTAAACGTGCAATGCTCAGAGGATATGCATTAACACACCATGTAAAATATAAAAGCAGCCGTGTAATTTCACTAGAATGAGGCTACTTGGACATACTCATCTGTCCCTTAGGGGTTCAGCTATGTCTAGTCTGTAAATGAAAAATAAAGGAAAACACACAAAGCTCTCTAGTAACTACAGCAAAGCATTCAGCATAGAAGAGAACAAAGCAAAAAAATAACTTCAAAAAATATTAGCTTTACCTTTAAATATTTATCAACAAAATCCCCTTACAAAATTTGTTGCAAAAACACTGTCTGAAAACTCAAAATTTGCCTCTGAAGTGGATAAAATCTCTTCCTAAGTCCTTAAAAACACAAACCTTAGAGAATTCCAGAATCCACCTAACCGTTCAACACAAATAATCCTACAAGCCACCCTTCACCCATATATAATAAATTCTATAAATAAGTGTAGATTATGTTATTTTACTGTTCATCCTCTCATCTTTGGAAATGTTTCTTTGGTACATTTAAATATAATGTGGTATTGTGAAGTTGAAAATCAGAATCTGAATTACCAATACTATTCCAGATATTCTAAATTTTCCTTTTATTACTCTTTGCTGCTCATCTGTTTGTAAAAGGACCATAAAGACTTTTTTTACTACCTTGTAATTGTGCATTGGCAATATAACATTTTTTACTTCCCAACTCCCATTTTAATGCAAATTATCATAATATACCCATATTTAAAATTAAAGTATCATGCCCAAAATTCTGTGTTTGTGTGTACACACGTGTGCATGTGTGTTGGGGATAGTGTGTGTTTGCTTCATTTTAGGTCTCTATTATAAGTTTAATCATCCTCTTCTAATTAAATGGAAATATTTATAATAGGATCATTAAAAAGGAAAACTGGGTGCTAAATAAGAAATATTTCTAGGAAAGCTGACCTTTTCCCAAAAGCTGGGAGTAAGCAAAATGGATGTTATTTTGTTAACATTTCTCAAAATGATAGAGTTAACCTTTTATGGAAGATGGCAAAAATCTGAGCAGTTTTCATCTTGTTACAATGTAGCTCCAAAGTTTCTAATGTCATAGAACTGAGAGAGAGCAGTGCTATTATCAAATACCTACTATGATGGGTTTCCTTTCCTTTGGGGATTTGGGGAAGCTAGTGATGAATCAAATTATTAAAATTTCTTTATCATTCTTTTTTTTCTACAAACTCTGGTCTCACTCTTCTTCATCCAGACTTTTAGTACCTGCCATTAACTTACTTTGAACCAAAGAAGTAGGTTTAATTAAAAATGTATAAATTAGGGGCGCCTGGGTCGCTCAGTCGTTAAGTGTCTGCCTTCAGCTCAACATGATCCCAGGGTCCCGGGATCGAGCCCCACATTGGGTTCCCTGCTCAGCGGGGAGTCTGCTTCTCCCTCACCCTCTGCCTGCCTCTCTGCCTACTTGTGCTCTCCCTCTCTCTCTGGCAAATAAATAAATAAAATCTTTTCAAAAAATGTATAAATTAATAAAGAAAATACGTAAATTGCTTTGTAAGAGTAAAAAATCGTTCAAATATTTTTAAATGAAATATATACAATAATACACATACGTACATTCACATCTACAAATGCACGTTTTTATTTATATTTATTTTGTGCTTCTGTCTTAATATTAATTTCAGGGAGATTATAATAAAACCACAATGAGAGAAGACCAATAATTAATTTACCCAGATCAAAATAATACCTCCACTTAAATAGGTCACAGGGATGAAAAATACAGCATTGGGAATATATTGATAGTACTGTGATAACACTGTGTGGTTGCAGATGGTGACCATACCTAATCACAGTGAGCACTGTATAAGGTACAGCATTGTCGATTCCCAATGTTGTATACCTGAAATTAATATAATGTTGTACACTAATTATACTTCAATAAAAAAAATAGTAAAGATGTAGTAAAGAAGGAGGAACAAAATACCATTAATGTAGTAAAGAAGGAGGAAAAAACTCTAGCTTTCAGCACAAGCTAAAATTTTCCAGCATCATTCACTGAAAGGGAAACTTAATCAATTATACAGCTCTCAATTTTCAGTGAAAAAGAAAAAGAACCTTGCTCACCAGAAGATATTAACTGTTTTGTTTTGTTTTTTTCCTGATACTTATCTCTCAGGAAAATGTATCTCCAGTCTCTCTAATCTCTCTATAAAAATCACTGAGCAAAATAATGGAAGCTATCCTAAAGAACTCTTCTACAACTCTTAGGCTACTTAGAGAGCTGTTTCTTATATTAGCACCTGGTCACAGCTGAAGGGACAGAGCTCACTCATAATTCTCTCCATACCATGTTAGGGGAGGACAGGAAATATGATCTGGATTTTAATTTTCGATGTTTTACCTTAACACTTGAATAAAGATTAATGTTCTCTTTTATGTGTGGAATGTTGGTTCTAAATTTCATTGTTATTTCAGATAAGCAGACTATTTTGGATACTTCAGATGAGACAATTTTAAGGTAAAATGTAGCTATTTATGGAATTCAGCCTATCTGCGGACACAGATGTCAAATACTCCCAGGAATCTTACTGAAAATCTGGTTTCAAGGTGCAGTTTGTAATCCTTACTCTATAGCACAAAGAACCAAAGTGCATCTCTAAGTAATTTTGAACAGGCCAGCACCATGATGGGTATAATGAAAGATTTGTTAGCCAAATTCCATCCCCACATTGTTTAATAAATATACTATCATTTACATTTTTAAAGACATCATTTGAATGCTAAGGTACATGACTTTTATGAAAATATAATTTAGATATTCTAAATGACAGTAAATGAACAAAAGCTTTAGTTCTATCTCATGGTTTCCTGTGAAAAGTAGTATTGAAGGTATTATTAAAGATGTGGGTCTTCCTGCTGCTCATCAGGAAAGATGTGTCATTTTCAACTATAAATTATTCCAAATTATTTAGGCAAAATTTTATCTTAGAGAGCATTTGGATAAGAAATCTCAGAGCTGCTGCCTCTAAAAGAGAAACCTGGTGGGTTTCGCTATGAGTGGGGGGAAGTAGTAGAGAATATTCCAGTGGCAATGATATACTTTGGAGTTACTAATAAATAATGTATGGTATAGATAGGATAATTCTTTTTCCTATATTTTATGGACTATATCTGAGAACAATCATACTGAACATTTTTTTTTTCAGTTTAAAGCACTGAAAGCCAACATGTGGAACAAGAAAGAACTTACTAAGGCCTAAAGGAATTTTTTTTGAAAATAACACAAGTAATCACATTTTCCATAGTCAAAGATGTTCAGCTATATACAGTCAGGGAAATTCCCATTCATGTAAAAAAATGAGGAGAAATTGGGCAGAAAGTACTCTTTTGATATGAGTAGATGCATGTGTGTATGTACACGCAGGAGGGAGACCAGAGACACACAGGAGGACGCACAAGGACACACAGCACAGCACCGAAAATCTGCCAGGTATTCACAGGTTTATAGTAACATATACAGGATTTATGAAGTTCAAGACGTTGTTAATGCTGTTTGGGTATTCTCAAGGAGTTTCTGCATCTACATCTAACACATAATATTGCATTTGTTTAAACTGTCTTTTTTTATATTTTGGTAAAGTGTTCTGTAATGCCATTTTTAACTACTTAAAACTGGAAAAACTAGGACTGCTTTACAAATTAAAAATGAAAAGCAGCTTAAGTATGTCATCTAGTCAAGGTATCCTTTACTGGGCTAACCATTCATATTAACCCTGATCAGTTGTGACATAATCAAGCCCAGTTGGCAGGACAGATGTAATTTAGTGAGAGTGTTAATATTCCTAGCAAAAAACTATAATATATCAACTATACACAGACCTTATTGTTTCTTGTTCTTACAAACATTTGCAAAGTGTCCCTATCTATGCAGAGGTTTATCAATAGTTAGACGTAGATGGTATAACTTTGAAACCCAGCTAAACTTTAGTGACATTTCAGGTAAAAATTTTATCATAATTTATCTGGTATCTGTAATGGTACAAAAGTAATACCCCCCTCCTTTTACCCCTGGTTACAGACATGGGAAACCATTTAAAAAAATAAAAGGCCTGATCAGTTATAGGTGACTATGCTTTGGATATAAATAGACTGAAACTTTCATTTTCCCGGGACTTGAGCAGAGAATCAGTTTGTCAGTGACAAACTTTCCCCATTTGGGCACCAAGAGTTCATTCACCTTGTGGCTACATCATCCCCAAAAGCCTTGTCATTTTCTATATGAAGCCATTCAAAAAAGAAAAAGTATGAAAGCCCAAACATGGGAAGCTTCAATGTGACAAGCCTCAGGGCACACATCCCTTCCACTGTCATCTCATTACTTAACATTCAGGCAGATAGCCATACCCGAGAGCAAGAGAGTCTGGAAAATGCTGTCTAGCTGCATGCCCCACGAAAATGGGAGAACGGGTTTTGTTGACAGCTAACAGTCTCTCCCGCAGATTCTGAGTTAAATTCTATAATAAGCATACAAAACAAAGGACCCTTACTGTTATGGATCTTAATAATCGTGATTGTCTCATATTTTAACTTCGCTTTATGTTAAAGTACTTATTTTTTTTTAATGTTTTCATTGTAACTCACCCAATCCCTGCAAAATGTAGGTGAGGTGGGTGGTGTCAAGTCCATAGTTTAATCTAAGTGAACCGTGAACAGAATTCAAGTGTTGTCCCTCTAGATATACAAACACCATTTTGGAAGGTGTAGTCTATTCCTAGAAACACTTCCCCCAAAATACAGAATAATTGGGTTTTTCCTAGTTCTGATAAAACACGAAGGGCAATCACAGTGGGTATGAATACATGATGATTTAGCGTTCAAGGGAAAGAGAGATAGGAAGTAGGGTGATAAAATACTCTAACATCAGTAAATAATATTTTTAAAAGTTTGAGATACAAAATTCCAATTCTTTGGAAGAATAGCAAGTACTGCTTTCAGCAAAACATGGAGACTTTTACAAAACAAATAACAAAACCTAGAATTCTTTCAGCACGTTTTAAGTATTTAGCTGGTATTACTCCTAAGATTTGTGGCTTGGTATTGAGTATCCCAAGTTGAATTTAGACAACTTATTTTTTTTTAATTCAAAGATAATGGTAGTTATTGCAATTGTGCTTGATTAATTTTCTAGTTCTAGGATGAGAACTTGGAATAATTGCTGTTTAACTTAAATATGCCAAACACTCATTTAAGTTTTAAAAGTTCTTATATCATTGTCATTATTTTTAATTGCATTCCTGTATATTTTTAAAATGAAAATCCAGTTTAAATTCCTATCAAAAACATCATATGTGTGAATTACAGAATAATAAAACCATTTTGATCTTGAAAACACTAGGTCTTGTATTATTTCTTTCAAAATATAGTTACCTAGGAAACACTTCAAATTTCTTCATGAGGTGTGAACTGTGGACAAATTTTTGAAATGAGTATCTTTGCCTGAAAAATAGGAAATTTGGCCTTCAATGTTCTTTGTTCTTAAAATGTAGATTAATTTAAAACAAGAATGATGTTCTCTTACATAAGTAAATGAAATTATATCTTTGAAATTTTATCAGTGATAGCCTTGAAGCAATGCTTCTGAGAAGTACGGCAAAATGCATCTCCCTAAATAGGAATAGAATATAAATCCAGAGTTCCGGCCTGATTGTATAAAGTGCCAGACAGGGAAGAAGAGAACAAAGTCTAATGTTTCTGTTTTATGTGTGGAGTAAGTTTCTTACATCAGTCACATATAGCTTTCAATACCAATCTCTTCCCTGTGAAGTTGGATAAATCAATCCAATGAGTGGTGACATTTTAGTCTGTCACAAATTGCTGTTTTTATGTGTAACAAGTCATTAACTTGAAAATGATTAAAAATATAAGTACATGGATAATGAAAAAAAAGATAATGTATAACATCCATGCCTTTAAAGAGTTGACTAGTTAAAAAGAATAAAGGCCATGTGATAAAAATGCCAAGTGTGTGGTTGAAGCAATAGAATTTTATCAAGATTTGCATTGATCTAATTGATCTATTTTACAGTCCACTTCTATTTTTATTAATTCTTAAATAACTTAATAAAATGTTTTTGTGTTAGTTCGTTGTCAGCAAAATATAATTTTAAAAGTCCATGTCAAAATCCAAAGATTATCCCTTTAATAAGTCTATAATTTTAATTAAAAATAAATTTTGTACCAACCTCACAACCATTTCTTATAAGACATGATAAAATTCTTGACACTGTATCAGTGACCCTTCCCAGGTAGGGTCAAGAAATAAATTAGAATTTTTGAATCTTTGGTAGGGATAGATAGACCTGAAGTAAATGAATCCTTTGACAAAGCACAGTCAACAATTTTTTTAGAAGTACAAATTATGAAATACAGAGAAATTAAAATATTCTTGAGGGATGCACTAATGAGCAAACATTAGTGAGAAAAGAAATATTATATATTAAGGATAATTTTATCTTTATACTCTAAGTTGAGGTTTCCCATATAAGCTATCAGGCAACAATTAAATTTGAATTTCAGATAAACAACAAACATTTTTTCACTACAAGTATGCATCAAGTATTGCACAGGACAGGCTTATCCTAAAAAGAAAAAAAAGTACGTTATCTGAAATTCAAATTTAATTGTAAGTCTTGTATTTTTATTTGATAAATGTCACAACCCCAGAATCTTAAGTATTTCTGGTTTTTTTGTGTGTTACAGGGACACACAATCATTAGAAAATGCAACAATGTACAAACAAAAATCAAACACCAAAATCTAGGAACATATAGTCTTTTTCAGAATTTGGACTATTTTATATTTTAAAAAAGAATATATGCCATATATTAGGTAACACCAAAGAGTGGGATTAGCAGCAACACAAAATCAATCACTTAAATATTTCTGTAGCAAAATATGAACATTAAATGGATTAAATACATGTTTAAATAGAATAAGGTCCATTCAGATTTTGCCACCAAATCAGCCGTAGGTACTAAACCTATAAAGAAACTATTCTGAGGACTTTGAGATCATGGATTTCCGATAAGTGGCTTTAATTATGCAGACTACTTTAATGACACAATTTCCATCTTTCAATTATTCAAGCATCAGTTCTCAGGAATAGGTTAGTCTCTGTTTCTTTAATTTTCTCCCTTCCCTGAAGAGGTTGGCTTCTTCCCCAAGGATGGGATGTATACATTATGCTTTGATCATAGAGCAGATCTTGTTTGCCTCTCACCTACATGACTCTCAGGATCTTTTGCCATCCCAAGAAATTCTCTGATCTGACCTGATCCTTTTATCCCAGCTGGAGAGTAAGGGTAGAGGGAGAGACTGACTAGGCAGTTAAATTTATGATATAAATTCAGTTTGCTACTTGGAATGCAGGAAGGTCAGTTACTTAGCAATGGGGTATAGTTGAATGTGATGGTGAATACTGAAATTTGTCATGCTTACTGCCTTGTCATAGGACCTCTGAAAGTTACTTAACTCTTCTGTTAATTGGCCATTGTCAAATTCAGGTAAATACTGTACAGTGTAAGCAGGGTAACAGTCTTTTGCTCTCAACACATAGAAGATCTACACCTTCTTTATCAGTTGGGTAAGACATGGATATTCCCCATCACCCAAATAACACATTATTAGATATAAAATACATATTATTAGATATGAAGAACTGAAGACAGTTGACTTCTATCTGCTATAAAGTAGATGAGAGTGTAAGTTTTATTAATGTTAATGAATATGTTCTTTAATAGCTAGGAAACCATTTCCACCATGTTCTTGCCTCTTTCTCAGTTTTTCTCTTCCTTGTTATCTCACATCTAGACATCTAAGAAGTGACTCTAACATCATGAATTCAACTGAGATGCTAATTTCAGATTAATACTATTACAGGAAGACAGCTATAAGACAATTTACTAAAGTATTGAACTGAATGGTTTTTGTGTGTGATTATGTTATTGTTTTGTTGTTGTTGTTGTTTTTAATGAAAGTTATAATAGCGTCTGTAGACAGATGTATGGCCCAATAAGTAAATGGAAGCCAAGAATATTCAATAACCTACAAGATGAATAAAATAATAATGTTGATAGCTATCAAAACAGAATTCAAAGCCCCAAATTGCCATGCTGGGGTGGAAAAGTCCACTTTTACATTCATTATAGGAACATGGCCAAAGGTAGAAAGTATCTTTCTTTGTTAAGGTTTTCAAGTAATTTCAGCCCCTCTCCCATCTAAACATCTTGACACCATAAACCCAGGCTTCTTAAACTAAATACTTTGGAGATTTTAGTAATATCAATCTCAGCAGCATATAATTCCCACAGAAATCTCTGAGGTAGTTAATAACATTTAATAATATGGTATTACATATTAGGACATTTTCTTATAAACAATTTTGTATTTTGTTTGAGCATAATCAATGGCAAAAGAGTTTCACCATGATTATTCTATACTCATGTTTTAACTCTACTTTTAATTTGTCCATAAAGTATTGTAATGTCAGTTTTCAACCATATTTCCAACAATTTTATTTCACTTAGATATTTAGTAGGTTTTTTTTCACTTATTAGAGTGAAGAATTAAAGAAAAAATTCAAGCCACTATCCAGAACAATGAATACTTTGCAGAAAAAGACTGAGATTTAATATTTAGGAAGGATTGGGCGCCTGGGTGGCTCAGTTGGTTGAGCGACTGCCTTCGGCTCAGGTCATGATCCTGGAGTCCCTGGATCGAGTCCCGCATCGGGCTCCCTGCTCGGCAGGGAGTCTGCTTCTCCCTCTGACCCTCCCCCCTCTCATGTACTCGCTCTCTCTCATTCTCTCTCTCTCTCAAATAAATAAAATCTTTAAAAAAAAAAAAAAATATTTAGGAAGGATTTCTACTCACTGACTGAAGTTCCTTTCTTCCATAAAAGGTTGGTATCTTTTCAAGAGTGTGATATACTTTGTAGATTAAGTGTTTTTCTCTTACTTATGTAAACCTTGTGGTCCTTTTGCCATCTAAAAAAATTATCAAATCTGATCCAATCCTCTTTTACTTAAAAATCTTTTATTTATTCTACCAAGTAACTTTCAGCCTGGCTTCTCAAAATTTTTCGAGAATCAACTGAGATAATGTATAGGAACCCATCATGAAAACACTGAAGCACTAACAAAGTTAAAAAGTGCTATTTCTGGGGGTGCCTGGGTGGTTCAGCTGTTAAGTGTCTGCCTTCGGCTCAGGTCATGATCCCAGGGGCTCAGGTCATGACTCCAGGGTCCTGGGATCGAGCCCCACATCAGGCTCCCTGCTCAGTGGGAAGCCTGCTTCTCCCACTCCCACTCCACCTGCTGTGTTCCCTCTCTCGCTGTGTCTCTCTCTGTCAAATAAATAAATAAAAAATCTTTTAAAAAAATGCTATTTCTGGATAAGAGTGAAGTAAAAAAAAGTAAAGTAAGATAACGTATGTATGTGGAAATGTTTCGTTAAGCAACATGTACTATCATAAATCTAATAATAATGTTCAACAGGTAAAAAAAAAAAATCTAACTGCTGTATTGTTTTTAAAAGCACTATGCCCATTCCCAAGGCCTTGAAAAGGCATTATTATACCAATTCCCTCATTTTTTAAATTTCTTTGTTATTTATTATTTATTATTTATTACTTCCACCTCTAACATGAGAAAATACACACATATATTTTTTTAAGGATAGGATTCTGTCTTACTCTTATGCATTTATCCTCAGCACACAGGATGAAAAACACATATATCCTTAAAAAAAAAGTCCAGTCATTAAACATATTTTTGATAAATTTGGCTTGTAAGAAAATGTTGCTTCCAACCGAACAGTAAGATCAAAGTAGATAATCTACAAAATTTTGTTTTTGAGCCCATCATACACTTACAGTCACAAAGCAACCCAGTGAACTAAAATTCAAAGGATAACATTAGTTTCCTTTGACACTATAAGCTGTTTAAAGAAGGGGCATCTGGGTGCCTCAGTCAGCTAAGTAACTGGCTCTTGATTTCTGCTCAGGTCATGATCTTGGCTAAGGTCATGATCTCAAGGTCCTGAGATCAAGCCCCAAGTCTGGCTCTGTGCTGAATGTGGAACGTGCTTGAGATTCTCTATTTCTCCCTCTCCCCCTCCCCCCAACTCATGTGCTCTTGTGTGCTCGCTCTCTCTCTCCCTCTCAAAAAAAAAAAAAAATTAAAAAAAATTAAAGTATGAAGAATAAGGGGCACCTGGGTGGCTCAGTCAGTTAAGTGTCCAATTCTTGATTTCGGCTCAAGTCATGATCTCAGGGTCCTGAGATTGAGCCCTGCATCAGGAGAGATTCCACTCAACGGGGAGTCTGCTTGAGATTCTCTCTCCTCCTCCCCCTATCCCTCCCCCCTCAAATAAATAAACCTTTTTTTTTAAGTATGAAGAATAAAATAAATTTTAAAGCTTTTTTTTTAAGATTTTATTTACTTATTTGACACAGAGAGCAAGAGAGAGAGAGAGAGCACATGCAGGGGGAGCCGCAGAGAGAGAGGGAGAAGCAGACTCCCCGCTGAGCAGGGAGCCCGACTTGGGGCTTGATCCCGGGACCCCGGGATCATTACCTGAGCCGAAGGCAGATGCTTAACCGAATGAACCACCCAGGTGCCCCAATTTTATAGCTTTCCTACAACAAATATATATGAAAATAAGAACGTAAAGTACAGTACACTAAATACATTGTCATGAAGTCCATAAATTGGAAATCCATTATTATGAAGTCCTTAGCTTTTTTTGTTAGTATAGTAGCTTTTGATGCAGACTGGGATAACTTTAAAATTAATTTTGTAATGCCCAAAGAAACCAATAAAAAATAAGACAAAGAAGAACAGATAAAAATTCATTAGAGAAGATGAAAGGAAATGCTGTAAGTAATTTACCAAAAAATAACATAGAAAATTAAAAACAGAGGAAACAAGAGAATATGGAAAATATGGAAATCAAATATCAAAATTTAAAATCCAAATATATCAATAATTAAATTAAATGAATCAAAGATCCCAATTAACAGGTAACACATCATAATACATAAAAAGCACGAAGAACTACGTGCTTACAAGACATAAATTTAAACATTAAGAAACAGTAATTTGAAAGTAAATGGCTGGAAAAAAATTACCACACAAACTAAGCAGGAGAAAGCCAATGTGACTTACTAATATCAGACAAAATAAAATTCAAGATAGAGTATTACCATAGATAAAAGGAGTCCTTTTTTTAATATTTCAAGTTTTTGTTTACATTTTAGTTAATATACAGTGTAATATTAGTTTCAAGAGTAGAATTTAATGATTCATCACTTAAATATAACACCCTGCGCTCATCACAAGTGCCCTCCTTAATACTCATCACCCATTTAGCCCATCCCCACCCACCTCTCACCATGAACCCTCAGTTTGTTCTCATCCTTAATAGTCTCTTCGATTTGCCTCCCTCTCTTTCTTTTTTTTTCCTTTCCCAAACAATGTAAATGGAGCTAGAATGTATTATGCTAAGCAAAATAAGTCAGAGAAAGACAAATACCATATGAGTTCACTCATATGTGGAATTTAAAAGAATCATTTTGCAGTAAAGGAGTAGACGGTTAGTTAAGAAAACATCATACTAAATGTTTATTTACCCTAAAATCAATTTTCTGGGTATAGGAGAAAAAAAATTAACAAAGCTAAAGGGAACTAGGCACAAATCTCTCAATCATTATTGAACACATTATCATACCTCTTAATAAATATAAAAAGCAGAAAAAAATCCATAAGGATGTGGAAGATTAGAACTCTACCTACCTTAGTAGTTGAAACTCAACCTCATTAGCCATCATAGAAACGCAAAGTTAACCTCAGTGAGGCACAGGAGATACACACTAAAATGGGGAAATGGAAATGCTGATAACACTGTAGAAGATGTGGTACAACCAGAATTTTCATATAAGGCTGATAGGAACACAAAATGTTTCATATATATTGTATGTAATTTCCATTTTAAGAGGCTACATAATTCCACTCCTAGACATTTATCCAAAAGAATGAAAAACTAGGTCTACAAGAATCCTTTTAAGGAATGTTCATTATAGGCTTATTCATAAAAGCCAAAGACTGGAAATAATGCAGACTTCTACCATAAAGTAAATGTATAAGCAAATTATAATATATTAATACAGGGGAATACTACTCAGAACTAGAAAGAATGAGTTACTGTTAGATCTAACAGTATCAATAATCTCACAAATATTATAAAGAATGAATGAAGCTAGGAGTAAGAGTATATACTACATAATTCCACTTATATGAAATTACAGAAAAGGCAAAACTAAACAATGGTGTTAGAAATTAGATAAAGGGTTTCTTTTTTTTTTTTTTAAGATTTTATTTATTTATTTGACAGAGCGAGACACAGCAACAGAGGGAACACAAGCAGGGGGAGTAGGAGAGGGAGAAGCAGGCTTCCCACGGAGCAGGGAGCCGGATGCGGAGTCAATCCCAGGAACTCTGGAATCATGACCTGAGCCAAAGGCAGACGCCTAATGACTGAGCCACCCAGGTGCCTCTAGATCAAGGGTTTCTCATTGGTAGGGGTCTTGTCTGGCTTGACCAGAAAGGCATACATGGAAACTCCATAGGGTAATGGACATATTCTGTGTCTTAATATTTAGTCATCAAGTTTGATTAAATGATACGGTTAGGATGTGAGCATTTCATAATATGTAAACTACATCACAGAAAAGTTCTGAAATTTGTGTAAAATTTATCACTTTTTAAAAATATTATTAAGGGGGAGGAGCAAGATGGCAGAGGAGTAGGAGACCTGG
Source organism: Halichoerus grypus (assembly GCF_964656455.1). NCBI lineage: Eukaryota > Metazoa > Chordata > Mammalia > Carnivora > Phocidae > Halichoerus > Halichoerus grypus. The sequence continues at coordinate 55,150,920 of NC_135725.1, forward strand.
ATTTCGTCTGGTCTCAGGAATTCAGCTGGATAGGGATCAAACCATTCTGAACACCTACAAACTCAACAGGAGATCGAAGAAAAGAATAGCAACAACTCTCTGAACAGAAAAGCGACCACTTTCTGGAAGGTAGGACATGCGGAAAAGTGAATCCAAGGCAATATTCGGGAGGATAGACGGCGGGGGAGGGGGCCTCCATAGGCCGCTTCTGGCAAGTGATAGAGCAGCTGAGCACAAAATCAGAACTTTTAGAAGTCGGCTCTGCTGAGGGACGTTGCTCCAGTGGCTAAGTGGGGGGTGGAACCCTCTCTGGGACAGTGTGGTCTCAGGTCCCTCGGGGTCACAGAAAGACCCGGGGGGGCCTGAGTGCAGCAGAGCTCCCAAGCATCAGAGCTCCCAAGTATTGGAACGGGGAAGCCGGCTGCAGAGACAGAGCTGAGGAACGGGCTCACAGCTCGGGGTTGCCAAAAAACTGTGATCCGAGGCACAGTCAGGCCACTGCTCCTCCAGCAGGGACCCAACAAGCGGCAGATCCAGGGAGACTCCCCTTCCTCCCCTGGGAGGAGCAGCACGGGAGCGCACCGCAGGGATCTGCTGGGTTTGGAGACTCCACATAGGGTCGTGTGCCAGAGATAGAAATGCTCGGTTACAGGCCGGGTGAGCACGGAGTGCGGCCAGAGACTGGGGAGATGGGAGTGATTGACTGCTTTTCTCTGGGGGCTCATTGAGGAGTGGGGCCCCAAATTCTCGGCTCCTCCGGGGCAGAGATTGGGAGGCCACCATTTTCACTCTTGTGCTCCAAAGCTGTACAGAAAGCTTGCAGGGAACAAAAGCTCCTGAGAGCAAACCTGAGCAGATGACTTAGTCCAGACCTGGCAAGGGAGGGGCAATTCCGCCTCTGGCAAAGACATTTGGGAACCACGGCAACAGGCCCCTCCCCCAGAAGATCAGCGAGAACAGCCAGCCAAGACCAAGTTTACCGATCAATGAGAATGGCAGAACTCCAGCGCTAGGGGAATACTGCACATAGAATTCATGGCTTTTTTACCATGATTCTTTAGTCTTTCAAAGTTAATTCTTTTTTTTTTAACTGTCTTTTCTTTTCTTTTTTTTTTTTTTTGAATTTTTCTTTTTCCCTTTTTCAACCAACATCTTATCAACCCATTTTTAAAAAATAGTTTTTATTTTTCATTTTTAAAGCCATATTCTATCCCTTCATAGTAGTTACCCTTATTTTGGTATATATATATATATGTTGTTCTCTTTTTAAAAATTTTAAGATACAGTTTCATCTAACAGATCAAAATATACCCTAAATCTCTAGTGTATGGCTTTGTTCAAGTCGCCTGCCTAATCACATTCTCTCCCTTTTTTTTTTTTAAATGCTCTTCTTTCTTTTTTCAACCAACTTCTATCTTATCAATTCCTTATATAATATCTTTAATAATTTTCATCTTTACAGTCATATTGCATCCCTTCATCATACTAACCTTTATTTTTGTATATATATAAGTTTTTCTTTCTTTAAAATTTTGGGAAGCACCTTCTTCTAACAGACCAAAATACACCCAAAATCTAGTGTGTGGCACTGATCTATGCACTAGCCTGATCATATTTGATCACATTCTGTTTTGTTTTGTTTTGTTTTTCTTTGTTTTTAGCTTTTTCTTTTTCATTCTTTTTTCCCTTTTCTTTCTTCTTTCCTTCCCTTTTTTTTCCCCCACCAGTTTCAGGTCTTTTCTGATTTGTTTAGTGTATATTTTCTGGGGACGTTGTTACCCTGTTAGCATTTTGTTCTCTCATTCATCTATTCTCCTCTGGACAAAATGACAAGATGGAAAAAATCACCTCAACAAAAAGAACAAGAGGCAGTACCGACTGCCAGGGACCTACTCAATACGGACATTAGTAAGATGTGGGAACTAGAGTTCAGAATGATAATTTCAAAGATACTAGCTGGGCTTGAAAAAAGCATGGAAGTTATTAGAGAAACCCCTTCTGGATAAATAAAAGAACTAAAATCTAACCAAGTCAAAATCAAAAAGGCTATTAATGAGGTGCTATCAAAAATGGGAGCTCTAACTGCTAGGATAAATGAGGCAGAAGAGAGAATCAGTGATATAGAAGACCAAATGATGGAAAATAAAGAAGCTGAGAAAAAGAGAGGTAAACAACTACTGGATCACGAGGGCAGAATTTGAGAGATAAGTGACACTGTAAGACGAAACAACATTAGAATAATTGGGATCCCAGAAGAAGAAGAAAGACAGAGAGGTGCAGAAGGTATATTGGAGCAAACTATGCAGAGGACTTCCCTAATTTGGGGAAGGAAACAGGCATCAAAATCCAGGAGGCACAGAGAACCCCTCTCAAAATCAAGAAAAATAGGTCAATACCCCGACATCTAATAGTAAAACTTACGAGTCTCAGAGACAAACAGAAAATCCTGAAAGCAGCTCGGGAGAAGAGATATGTAACCTACAATGGTAGAAACATTAGATTGGGAACAGACCTATCCACAGAGACCTGGCAGGCCAGAAAGGACTGGCAGGATATATTCAGAGCACTAAATGAGAAAAATATGCAGCCAAGAATACTATATCCGGCTAGGCTGTCATTGAAAAGAGAAGGACAGATAAAAAGCTTCCAAGACAAACAAAAACTAAAGGAATTTGCAAACATGAAACCAGCCCTACAAGAAATCTTGAAAGGGGTCCTCTAAGCAAAGAGAGAGCCTAAAAGCAACACAGACCAGAAAGGAACACAGACAATAAACAGTAACAGTCACCTTATGGCAATACAATGGCACTAAATTTGTATCTTCAAATAGTTACCCTGAATGTAAATGGGCTAAATGCCCCAATCAAAAGACACAGGCTATCAGATTGGATAAAAAAACAAGATCCATTAATATACTGCCTAAAAAGACTCATTTTAGACCCAAAGACACCCCCAGGATGAAAGTGAAGGGGTTGAAAACCATTTACCATGCTAATGGACACCAAAAGAAAGCTGGGGTGGCAATCCTTCTATCAGACAAATTAGATTTTAAACCAAAGACTATAATAAGAGATGAGGAAGGACATTATATCCTACTTAAAGGGTCTATCCAACAAGAAGATCTAACAACTGTAAATAACTATGCCCCTAACATGAGAGCAGCCAATTATATAAGCCAATTAATAATAAATGCAAAGAAACACATTGACAACAATACAGAAATAGTGGTGGACTTTAACACCCCCCTTAATTGAAATGGACAGATCATCTAAGCAAAAGATCAACAAGGAAATAAAGATTCTAAATGACACTGGATCAAATGGACTTCACAGATATATTCAGAACATTCCATCCCAAAACAACAGAATACAGATTCTTCTCTAGTACCCATGGAACATTCTCCAGAATAGATCACATCCTAGGTCACAAATCAGGTCTCAACCGGTACCAAAAGATTGGGATCATTACCTGCCTATTTTCAGACCACAATGCTTTGAAACTAGAACTCAATCACAAGAGGAAAGTCAGAAAGAACTCAAATACATGGAGGCTAAAGAGCATCCTACTGAAGAATGAAGGGGTCAACCAGGAAATTAGAGAAGAATTAAAAAATTAATGGAAACAAATGAAAATGAAAACACAACTGTTCAAAATCTTTGGGATACAGCAAAGGCAGTCCTAAGAGGAAAGTATATAGCTATACAAGCCTTTCTCAAGAAACAAGAAAGGTCTCAAGTACACAACCTAACCCTACACCTAAAGGAGCTGGAGAAAGAACAGCAAATAAAGCCTAAACCCAGCAGGAGAAGAGAAATAATAAAGATCAGAGCAGAAATCAATGAAATAGAAACCAAAAGAACAGTAGAACAGATCAACGAAACTAGGAGCTGGTTCTTTGAAAGAATTAACAAGATTGATAAACCCCTGGCCAGACTTATCAAAAAGAAAAGAGAAAGGACCCAAACCAACAAAATCATGAATGAAAGAGGAGAGATCACAACCAACACCAAAGAAATACAAACAATTATAAGAACATATTATGAGCAACTCTATGCCAGCAAATTAGATAATCTGGAAGAAATGGATGCATTCCTAGAGATGTACGAACTACCAAAACTGAACCAGGAAGAAATAGAAAACCTGAACAGACTTATAACCACTAAGGAAATTGAAAGTGTAATAAAAAATCTCCCAACAAACAAAAGCCCAGGGCCAAATGGCTTTCCAGGGGAATTCTACCAAACATTTAAAGAAGAATTCATACCTATCCTTCTGAAACTGTTCCAAAAAATAAAAATGGAAGGAAAAGTTCCAAACTCGTTTTATGAGGCCACCATTAGCTTGATCCCCAAACCAGACAGAGACCCCATCAAAAAGGAGAATTACCAATATCCTTGATGAACATGGATGCAAAAATTCTCACCAAAATACTAGCCAATAGGATCCAACAGTACATTAAAAGGATTATTAACCACGACCAAGTGGGATTTATCCCTGGGCTGCAAGGTTGGTTCAACAACCACAAATCAATCAATGTGATACAATACATTAACCAAAGAAAGAACAAGAACCATATGATCCTCTCAATAGATGCAGGAAAAGCATTTGACAAAGTACAGCATCCTTTCTTGATCAAAACTTTTCACAGTATAGGGATAGAGGGTCCATACCTCAATATCATAAAAGCCATCTATGAAAAACCTACAACGAATATCATTCTCAATGAGGAAAAACTGAGAGCTTTCCCCCTAAGGTCAGGAACACAACAGGGATGTCCATTATCACCACTGCTATTCAACATAGTATTAGAAGTCCTAGCCACAGCAATCAGACAACAAAAAGAAATCAAAGGCATCCGAATTGGAGAAGAAGAAGTCAAACTCTCACTCTTTGCAGATGATATGATACTTTATGTGGAAAACCCAAAAGACTCCACCCCAAAACTGCTAGAACTCATACAGGAATTCAGTAAAGTGGCAGGATATAAAATCAATGCACAGAAATCAGTGGCATTCCTATACATCAACAACAAGACAGAAGAAAGAGAAATTAAGGAGTCAATCCCATTTACAGTTGCACCCAAAACCATAAGATACCTAGGAATCAATCTAACCGAAGAGGCAAAGAATCTGTACTCAGAAAACTATAAAATACTCATGAAAGAAGTTGAGGAAGACACAAAGAAATGGAAAAACGTTCCATGCTCATGGATTGGAAGAACAAATATTGTGAAGATGTCAATGCTACCTAGAGCAATCTACACATTCAATGCAATCCCCATAAAAATAACATCCACATTTTTCAAAGAAATGGAACAAATAATCCTAAAATTTGTATGGAACCAGAAAAGACCCCGCATAGCCAGAGGAATGTTAAAAAGAAAAGCAAAGCTGGCGGCAGCACAATTCCGGACTTCCAGCTCTGTTACAAAGCTGTCATCATCAAGACACTATGGTACTTGCACAAAAACAGACACATAGATCACTGGAACAGAATAGAGAGCCCAGAAATGGACCCTCAACTCTACGGTCAACTAATCTTCGACAAAGCAGGAAAGAACATCCAATGGAAAAGACAGTCTCTTCAACAAATGGTGTTGGGAAAATTGGACAGCCACATGCAGAAGAATGAAACTGTACCATTTCCTTACACCACACACAAAAATAGACTCAAAGTGCATGAAAGACCTAAATGTGAGACAGGAGTTCTTCAAAATCCTAGAGGAGAACACAGGCAGCAACCTCTTTGACCTCAGCCGCAGCAACTTCTTCCTAGAAATATCGCCAAAGGCAAGGGAAGCAAGGGCAAAAATGAACTCTTGGGACCTCATCAAGATAAAAAGCTTTTGCACACCAAAAGAAACAGTCAACAAAACCAAAAGACAACCAACAGAATGGGAGAAGATATTTACAAATGACATATCAGATAAAGCGCTAGTATCCAAAATCTACAAAGAACTTATCAAACTCAACACCCAAAGAACAAATGATCCAATCAAGAAAGGGGCAGAAGACATGAACAGACATTTCTCCAAAGAAAACATCCAAATGGCCAACAGACACATGAAAAAGTGTTCAACATCGCTTGGCATCAGGGAATTCCAAATCAAAACCCCAATGGGATATCACCTCACACCAGTCAGAATGGCTAAAATTAACAAGTCAGGAAATGACAGATGTTGGCGGGGATGAGGAAAGGGGAACCCTCCTACACTGTTGGTGGGAATGCACGCTGGTGCAGCCGCTCTGGAAAACAGTATGGAGGTTCCTCAAAAAGTTGAAAATAGAGCTACCATATGATCCAGCAATTGCACTACTGGGTATTTACCCCAAGGATACAAATGTAGTAATCCGAAGGGGTACGTGCACCCCGATATTTATAGCAGCAATGTCCACAATAGCCAAACTGTGGAAAGAGCCAAGATGTCCATCGACAGATGAATGGATAAAGAAGAAGTGGTATATATATACAATGGAATATTATGCAGCCATCAAAAGGAATGAAATCTTACCATTTGCAACGACATCATGGAACTGGAGAGTGTTATGCTGAGCAAAATAAGTCAATCAGAGAAAGACATGTATCATATGACCTCACTGATATGAGGAATTCCTAATCTCAGGAAACAAACTGAGTGTTGCTGGAGTGGTCAGTGTTGGGAGGGATGGGGCGGCTGGCTGATAAACACTGGGGAGGGTATGTGCTATGGTGAGCGCTGTGAATTGTGCAAGAGTACTGAATCACAGGTCTGTACCTCTGAAACAAATAGTACATTATATGTTAAAAAAAAAAAAAAAAAAAGATAGTAGAAGGGGAAGAATGAAGGAGGGGAAATTGGAGGCGGAGACAAACCATGAGATCGATGGACTCTGAAAAACAAACTGAGGGTCTTGAGGGGATGGGGGTAGGAGGATGGGTTAGCCTGGTGATGGGTATTAAAGAGGGCACGTACTGCATGGAGCACTGGGTGTTATACGCAAACAATGAATCAGGGAACACTACTTCAAAAACTAATGATGTAATATATGGTGATTAGCATAAAATAATAATAAAAAATAAATAAATAAAAATATCAATTAAAATGCCTTAAGGAATGCTGGCAGGAATGGTGGAAGCCTGATTTTACATAAAAGCTCCAAATATCAACAATATGACCCAACCTTAAATTTAGAAAAAAAAAGAAAAAAGATTAAGAAAGACAGTCACTTCCTTCAATAGCAAACAGAGTTGGTACCATTCCATGTATGTATTCACCTCCTCTGTGTTTCTCCATAAAAAGACTGTAACTGACCTGAGGATAGTCCTATTTATTTTAAGGGTGAAGACAGAACATTTACTAATACAGTAGATGGGACCTTCTGACTTAGGGCTTTTCAGTCAGAGATTTTTGATATTCATTTAAAATATTCTCCTAGTACCCTCAGCTTTAAGTTATTAACAAGTAGGAAAATACCCTAATCTGAGAAAAAGAAAGGCAGAAAGGGAAACAGAAGTCTTGAAAGTTATCACAGACCAAATGTAAAAACAGAAGCCAAAAATGATAGTCACTTTCTACTATGTGAATAGTATCTTTAATTATTTCTTTTGAAAATATTAAATTGATCAAACCAGATGTGTATCTACCTATAACATTTTCGGCTAAGGTAATCAAACAGTTACACTATTAGTGACAAATATATCTCACAACCAATACGGAGCCCAAATTCCAAAATAACAGTTACAGACAGACTGCTGTGTACTAGAATATTGAGAAATTAATGATGGTGCTGATGATAACAATGATGAAGAACAGGATATTTAAATCTCTTCCTCTTAGTGACCACTTACTATGTGCCAAGCATTCTCCAAACACTTCTTCTAATTCTTCTTCATTATGTGATTCAACTGTTAGCATAATCTTTCAGTGAAAGTATTATCTTCTTTTAAAATAGAGAAAATTGATGCTCTAAAATATAAATGCTTAAAGTACCACAGGTAATAAGTTAATAAATTTGAGATCAAACTTAGATTCAAACTTGGTTCTGTCTTATAACGTGACTATGTATTTAACCACGACTACATATAACCTCTCAAACAGTAATCACCATATCCTTGAAAAATAAAATTAATAATCATGCTTTATGCACTTTTGTATCCCTAGCATAAAGCATGACCATGGCAAAGAGGAGGTCACGTATATAAATAGTTCCTAAATTGATCTGTACAAAATTAAAAAAAATTAAAGAAAAGAAAGACAGAGGAAAAAAGAAGACACATTTTGGCCTCAAACAAGCAATATCATTTCCACAGAATATGAAGAGGAAAAAAAGGGAGCTTCTTTGCTTTTATTTTTTTTCCTTTAATCTTTTGATCTGAAGGTCAGGTACTTATAAGGGTGCTTGCAAAGACTTCAAAGGACTGTACTTGAAGTAGACTTTGGAAACAGCATCTATTTCTTCTCTGAGATTAGAATGAAAGGTTGCTCATTGTCTTACCTGTTCATGAGACTCAGAGAGAAGAGCAAATCTAAAAGTTTTGAAGATGAAATACAGTGGTAGCCTGTCTTCATTAACTTCCTTTAGCCCACAGACCTACCAAAGGAACAGAACAAAAATATACTTTAATGAAAGCTTGGAGTATCCTCATCCTGTGTTAAGAATACGTAAAGTATTTTCAACTTGTACAATTCTTCAGCATCCTAATTAAGTCATACTTATTTTACTATTAACACAATAGATTTCTGGGGTAAAAACAAAATAAAACAAAATAATCCAGATTTGGAATTGGCATATTTTACAAACAGAAGATTGGTTTATAATAACATTTAAAAATAATTTTTAAATTCATTTATAGTAATTTTTACTCTTGAAAAATGTTTAGGATCAAATGTGAGCATATTTAAATCCTGCAAAATTTTTTAAGATAAGAAACCTACAGGAAAATACACATTTCCAGATATTGCTAGGAGGTCAAACCCAGATTTTTTTTTTCCAAAAAAGAAAATGTATGCAAGATATTATAAAAATCATTTTTCATTTAAATGAAAAGAATCACAATGAAGAAAGTGGAAATTACAAGAGAGAACATCTATATTTCTAGTGATCATGTCAGATAGAGCAATAGTCAGAGAAACATGTACTCTTAAATTATTATTCATATATGAGGCATTTCATCTCATGTTTAAACTGTCTTAATTTGTGGATGAATACCCGTTTTGGAAGAGCTTAACACACACTTTTCCAGCAGGGTCTTTCTATGCCTCTCTGGTTATACAGTCAAGCCAAACTGAAAAAACAGACCAGGTGAAAGTCATCATCAAACAAACTGACCCAGAAAAGTTTTAGACTTTCAACAGGAAAGCTTTAGACTTTACCAGAATATTCAAGCTTATTTGTTAGATGGTTAGTTAATCCTTATCCTGACCAAATCAAAGCGAGATATCCAGGTGTGCTTAGAAGTAGCATAAATCTCTTCCAAACTAAATGTAATTCTAACCTTTCAACCTTTGACCGTAAGATACTAAAAAAGGAACAGGAAATTAAACCCAAAATAAGTAGGAGAAGTGACATATTAAATAGAAGAGAAATCAATGGCAAAGAAGGCAAATAATGAAAATTAACAAATTCAAAGTTAATTGTTAAAGATTCATAAAATTAATCCCCAGCAAGAATGAAGAGATACATAAAAAAAGAGAACAGAAAAAAGATGGAAGATGCCCATTGTCTGATTTCAAGGCTTACAAAGAGGTACAGAGGTCAATAAAGTGTGGTATTCATGTTAGGGTAGGGAAACATAGCAATAGGACATTATGAATTCTAGAACTAGACCTGCATATACATGATCAGTTAATTTTTGTGAACAAGACAATTTATTGAGGATAAGGCAGTATTCAAGAAATGGTTCTTGTACCTCACAAGGGTTTCCAATTCAGAACTGGTCTAATCCAGAAAGATGCTGATTTCATTATCTAATTTCATTCATTTCTGCCATTACACTTTTGGAGTCCAAAGTTGTGTTTGCGCACACACACACACACACATGCGGGCATACACATAATATATATAAATATATACTACATATACAGTTTTCATTTTTCTCACAACTCATTTTTTCATATGCCTCACATTTCATATGTATGTATATATGCATGTCTCATCAAGGAATGTGAGGTTTTTATCCTCTCTAAAAGTTTTTATTTTCCATTAAAGAGGAATCTGAGAGGATGGTCAATGCATCTTGAGAGTGAAATACGTTTCAGATCTTTTAACATCAGTCAAATCAGGAATTATTCTCTCCGTATATTCCATTTTAAATTGTTTCTACCACAGGCAGGATTTATAGATGAAATATATTTTCATTTCCCCTGGTATGGCAGATTAAGTGAGGTATGTAGTTAAGTTATTGGAAGTTCACAAATGAGTTTTGGATAGAAATCTATGTGGATTTTATCTCTAAATTTTTATAACACATATACCGTTAGTAGTGTCCCATTGTGTTCTATAATTGGTCACTGTTTTTATGCAACAAATACTTATTAATAGCTGTTCTATTCAAAACACCATTTCACGGATCACCAGTGGTAAACGTGTTCCAAAAAAGTTGAAACTGTTTTAGGACATCCGTTTTTCCCCCCTATCTATTTAAAGTTACAACAGAAGATTTTAAAGGCAAATACAGAAGATAACATAGTTGTGGACATAGCTCTTTTAATATTGAGAAGACTGGGTTTTCTTAAGCAATCAAAAACCTGACAAAAACAACATGAAGAACAGTCGATTGTTAAGTCCCCGAATTTTTGTTTTCCAGGTAGATTGCCCAAAAAGTTAAAAAAAAACTTTCATAATCTCTCATTAAGAGCAGAGTAGTAATTCAAGAAGACTATCCTTTTAACAGAGAAAAAAACCTAACCGTGTACCACTCTACTTTTGATATTAAAACTCATTAAAAAATCAAATAAATCCATTCCAATCTTAGCCAGTTTAACTACACATAAAATTACTTTCTCAAGATTCTTTTTCCACAATCCTTCCACAAGTTTTTTGTATTCATTCAGATTTTTATGTTTTTTCTCTTTCTCATTCTGGAACAAATGGTGATTCGGCTTCCCTTTACTTTTCTTTACACAATTGTTTCTTTACAGTCCTATTATTTCTAAATAGTTTTGATTTAATTATTTATTGATTAAAATTCTTAACCCTTAGAATCCTTAATTCCTAGTAAAAACTACAAAGTAAATTGAGAAATTTTATACCAGCATTCTGTGAATTGGCAAATTTATAAATACTTTCCTAATTCCCAGAAGTATTTTCTTCCTCATAGTAAATTTTTCAGTGTGGCACAAAGTATGTTTACTAATAGGCCCAATTAGCTTTAGTTCCTCTGTAAAAGTAAGCCAAAAGCAGATAAACCTATGTTCAGTAATTGATGTTTCAGTATTTTATCTTAGTTAGAAATGATCTACATAGTCAATAGATACCCATCATTCAACTATCTCATTATAGCTTTAGCTTTCAAGTTACCAAAAGGATTTTGGAAACTCTTTTTAAGTAGATATATCATAAAATATAATTATTGTTGAAAAAGTTCATATATAAACTTTAAATCTGTTTAATTTACTTGTTCTTAACAATTATGTTTAAATTACTCATGAAAATTGCATGAGACATTAAACAGCTTAATCACCGTAAGTTATCTCTCCTGCTGACAAATTCTATAACCTGCGTTTATCTGACTTTCAGTAAATCTAGGTAGAGTACTAGTTGTATCTGCATTACATTTAATATTGATAACTCTAAAAACATGCCTTAATGTCTTCGTAAGATTTTGCCATTTTTGTACGTATCTACAGCTTCTAGGACCTCAGTTCTTAACGTAAAATAAGTAAGTGTACTGAAAGGTGGCAGAAGTAACTCTTTGAAACTTGAGTATCTCCTATCTTCGGCTAAGCCTCGGGTATCTCAGAGACAGATTAATACCCAGGAAGTATGTGCTGCTGGATTGGGGATTTGACAATGTACCTCATTGCATAGACATTTTCTTGAGGTTGACTGGTGACCTAGTATCAATCTAACCTATTCCTTGGCCAACTTACCCTAGCACAGGAATTTTAAGGTAGATGGCAAGTACTCTAACAGCTTTTAAGTGCTAGACACATGCCCACCAATTTCACGGCTTTGGCTTTTAAGATTCCCATTAGCAATAGATCTATTATTCCTTTCATGAAGTTTATTTATACTGGCAGATGCCCTAATGGCTTTTAATAGTCTGACTTGTGCCTAGTTAGATTTTGATATGTCATTCGTCAAAAAAGTCTGAATTTCTTATCTTAATTGATTTCCCCAAGTACCCCAGTGGTTTATGCTGTGGACTTACTTGGAGGCTTTGTGAATCCCATAATGACTATCATGTTGCTTTCTTTAGATTGAGAGGCACCTTTTTTTTTTCCCCCCTTGTTAAAATAATCCTTCCTAATTCAACCAGACTTACTGTTTCTGGCTACCTGTGCAGTTTCTGAGACCTGTCAGAACTTCCCAAAGGTGCTTACCTCATAGATGAGTCAGCCACAAACCCAAATGTTTTGGCCCCCTAAGTCTCATTGTGAGAAATCTGGAGTCTCTCACACCCCAATTTTCCATCCTGAAAGATTGGGACAAACAAACTCAAAGAGCTCAGAAGGCAAAATAAGCAGAGCTCAGTCTGAAGGAAGCTTAGCAGAGATCCTGGAGAGCAGCCCGAGAGGCAGAGAACCAAAGGCCTCAGTGGGTATTTTCACCTGCATCTGGGAGCCATCCCCAGAATCTTCAGCAGCTGTCTTCCCATCTCATCGCCAAAACTGTCAAATGGCAAAACTAAAACAATTTTAAGAAAAAATAGTCCATGGATTAGGGGAGTACAGTGCCTCACAAGCTGCGGAGCACTCTTCCTAGGTGACGTGGGGCAAGAGCAAGTTTTAAAGAGCATTAGCAGAGGCAACACAGAAATGGAATGATTGGCTAAGAGGCTGGAGGTCTCCTTTTAAGGGGAGCAGGTCCTATTTTCTAGAGTAAGGCAAACTAGCTAGAGCTGAGTTGGAGGACTGTGATTGGTGGATGTTAGGTTTCCCTGTGTGCCAGGTGTTTCCTGTAAGTGTAGGCTGACAGGTTTAGATTTGTGATGTGGGCTGGGCCACTAGGGTGGCCTCCATTTGTGGGTCCCAACATACAAATTAACTTTATTACTGAGCAGTTCCACTCCTAGGTATATATTCAATAGAAACGCATTCATAGGTGTACGAAACTTCATGGTTAAAATATTCGTAGCAGCTTAATTTGACTAAAACTAGAAACAATCCCCTTGTCCATGAATAGTAAAATCAGTTAATTGTGGTATAATCTATACATTTGATTACTCTAGAGCAATAAAGAGAAAGAGACTCTGGCCCACCACAACAACATATGAATCTCACAAATGTTATGTTGAAGAACAGAAGTGAGACTTAAATGAATATGTAATTTATATTCCAATTTTATAAATTTTGTAAACAGATGCAATTAATCTATTGTGCAGACTGTTAATTCTGGGTGGTTAGTGACTGGGTGGGGGTAGTGAAATATATGTGATCTGGTTAGTTGTTTTTGGTAAAAATGTATGGATTCAAGTTTATGTAGATTTTTTATAGGCATAGATTTCAATGAAAGATGTGCTTAATAAATAAGTAAAAATATAATTCAGAGGAGAATGGTAGTTTGAAGCAGGGCAGTAATATGAGAAGTAGTTGAATCTATTTTGAAGGTAGAGGCAAATTATATTGTGAAAATTGAATGTGTACTATGAGATAAATTACAGTTGTCTTCTGAGAAGAAAGTTAAACGTGTCATTCAAAAGAAGAAGAAGCAGAGTTTTAGAAGATCATATACTTGGTTTGTAACATGCTAAATTACATTTGCTTTTAATAATCACTATAGATCAAGTTGGAAACTTTTATATACCCAGCCACAGTTCAGAAGGGAAATTTTGGAAAAAAATAAATAAACAGCAAAGATGAAAGAAAAAAAATAATCAAAAAGGATATACATAGCAAATATGAAACCAAAAGAAATTTGGCCTATCCATAGTAGTATTATGTAACTACTCTCCATTGTTTTGTGTGTGTGTTTTAAGAGAGAGAGAGAGGTGGGGAAGATAAAGAGGGAGATGGAGAGAGAGAGAATCTGAAGCAGGGGTCAACCTGGGGCTCAATCTCAAAACCCTGAGATCATGACCTGAGCCAAAATCGAGCCAGATGCTTAAACAACTGAGCCACCCAGCTACCCTCTCCATTGTTAAGAGAATTTTTACAGATCGAGAGGGCAAATACATACTTATAAAATATAAAGTTAAAATTCACAGAATTATTTACATACCTCTCTCAGAAAATAGCAATTAAGCAGACAAAAAGCCAAACAAATAATAGTTTGGATGTACTATACTTGAAAAGCACAAATAACACATTTGGTCTGACTGTATAGAATACTAACTATAACACAGACTATGTATGTTCTTTTCAAGCATGTTTGAAACATTTTTTCCAATGGAATACATAAGCCATAAAGCAAATATCAAAAATATGAAAGGCTCATACTCATCAGATCTCTAAAGACAATGCATCTTTGTTAAACGTTGGTAAGCTTAGACACTGGTGTAAAATGAGACAGTCTATTTTTTATTTCCAATATCCCATATCCATGGGGAGACATATAATAGGATACAATCAGGAGTGTTTCTGTATGGATGATGAATTATATATAACCATAGTTGTAAATGAATAATAAAATATGTACTTAAATATATTTGGGAAAAAAAACTAAATAAACCATGGATCAAAAATACCATAAAAATTGGGGCGCCTGGGTGGCTCAGTCGTTGAGCGTCTGCCTTCGGCTCAGGTCATGATCCCAGGGTCCTGGGATCGAGCCCCGCATCGTGCTCCCTGCTCAGCGGGAAGCCTGCTTCTCCCTCTCCCACTCCCCCTGCTTGTGTTCCCTCTCTTGCTGTCTCTCTCTCTCTGTTGAAAAATAAATAAAATTTTTAAAAAAAAAATAAAAAAATAAAAAAATAAAATAAAAAATAAAAATAAAAAAAATACCATAAAAATTATAAAATACTTAGAACTGAACAATAATAAATTTCTATAAATCATCTAAACTGGTTTTTTAAGGCAACAGTTTTTTGTTCTCAGAGCTCCTTTACAATCTTAGACATTACTGAAAAAACTAAGAGCTTTTGTACATATAGGTATTAACTTTCAATATTTTCAGTATTCAGAATTAAAGCTGAGAAATTTTTAAAACACAGTATTACAGAAGCACAATATATGAACATACTAAATAGCAACATGAATGAATCAATTTCTTTTTTTTTTAAGATTTTATTTATTTACTTGACAGAGACACAGTGAGAGAGGGAACACAAGCAGGGGGAGTGGGAGAGGGAGAAGCAGGCTCCCCGCTGAGCAGGGAGCCCAATGTGGGGCTCGATCCCAGGACCCCGGGATCATGATCTGAGCCAAAGGCAGACGCTTAACGATTGAGCCACCCAGGTGCCCCGAATGAATCAATTTTTAATTTACCAAAGCCTCATCTTGAGAGAACTCATGATCTCCATTTTTCTCCCAAACTGGTTACATCTATTTATCGTGCTTATTTAATATCTTCCTCCTTCTCATGTCATATTGCTAAGATTACAGTTTTAGAGCTGTGAGATATTGCTGATCCTAGCTACTTCAATGTTAAAATGTGGCTTGGCCATGAGCCACAGCTTGATTTGCCTTAGACAAGCCTGCCTACCAGCCCAGGGAAAGATTAATTGCTTCCATGGTTTTTCTTTTACAGTTCCTTACATGAGGCTTCACATTCTGGACCCCAGGGCCCTTGTAAAATAGCCAAATCAAAAATAGAAGATATTTTATTCTATCCTTCATCCACTTGGTTCCCATAGGCAGTGAACTGAAATTTTTAAAAATGTAGGAAATTAGGGAAGAGAAAATATCTTTAATAAAACCATGGCTCTCTTCCTATTTCAAGTGTTTTTGCATTCTGGCTACATATTATATTTGGCACAGGGGCCAATTCTTTAGAAGAGATATTCTCAAGGTAAACAAATGAGAAGTCATCAGCTTTGACACCACTTCAATATTTATAGATTTCAAGCAGGTATATAACTGCAATATCCCCTCCAGTGCCTACTTCCTTTTTTGGAAAAACTGAAACAAAACTGCTTCACTTGCTGCCATAGAGATGCTCAACAGTGGCTGTCTTTCATCTCGACAGATTATCTCTCCCTTAACTCTCCTTGCAGGTATTTTTGTTGTTTTTGACTTATTAGCCCTAGTAATTTCCAAAAGGTTCACTTAAGAATGGATCTTTTGGCCCTTGTTTCAGGTTTGCTTTCTCATTTAGGAGAGGACCTACTCAAAGTTCCTCAAGTATATTAAACAAATTAATGGAGAAATCTCATTAGCAGTGAACGAGGCTTTTTCAAGGCTCAAAAATCATTAAGTTTTAAATGATGGTCAAGACTCTCACAATATTCCCTGATAACTGGGGACCTCATTGATGACATTACTTTCTCCTGCTCGTTTAAACACAAATACAGTAATCACAGTGATGCAGATAGATCTTAGGGTGGCCCCTATGCATCCATCTCCAGGTGTTCACATGTTTGTGCAATCCAATTCTCTTGAACGTAGATGAGAGTTGTGATTTGTTTCCAACCAATGGAATACAGCAAAGGTGATGAGATATACTTAATCATATGTGTGTGATTACACAACAGTGTAGCACCATCTTGCCTGAATCAATCTCTCTGTCTCTCTGTCTCCCTCTCTCCATTCTTAGCTTTGAAGAAGCAAGCTTTCATGAGTCCTACAACTGTAAAGAAATTAATTTTCTGATAACAACCTAAGAAAGTTTAGAAGCAGATCCTTCCCCAGTCAAGCCCTTGATGAGAATCCAGCCCTGGATGACACATTGCTTATAGCTTTATGAGAATCTAGGCAAAGGATCCAGCCAAGTCATGCCCAGATCCCTGACCCACCATGACTGAGAGGAAATATATGTATATTGTCTTAAGCCACTGAATTTGTTGTAACTCGTTTTGAAGCAAAGAAAACTAACATACACAGCATCTTCACTTTCAGTCAAAAAAGTGATATTTTTCTGTTTTATTTTCCCCAAACTTTTTTTTTATTTAAAGATTTTATTTATTTCTTTGACAGAGAGAGACACAGAGAGAGAGGGAACACAAGCAGGGGGAGTGGGAGAGGGAGAAGCAGGCTTCCCGCTGAGCCGAGAGCCTGATGTGGGGCTCAATCCCAGGACCCTGGGATCATGACCTGAGCCAAAGGCAGACGCTTAGCGACTGAGCCACCAAGGCGCCCCCAAAGTAAACTTTTCACTGACCCAGTTCTAATAGTGTCTGTGCTATTTTAGTGCTGGAGACCATATGAATTTTTGGTTACAGTGATAGAGCCATTCCTTTTATTTATGCAAGAGTGCAGGAATGTAGAATTACTGAAAAGTAGATATCACACTAAAATCATTATTTAATTTAATCTTAAGAGGCTGTTGGAAGAATCATCAAAATTCCCTACCATTTCCCTGTACTAAATTATAACCTATACCATTTTAAATGTATTTATTCTATTTTTATTAAAATTAAACATATATTATGCATAGCTACATTCTAAATAAAAGTATTCTAATAGTTGGGGACCTCATGCAGAATATTTACAAATATTACTGACTTAACAATATTAAATTACATAAACAAGTAATATTGATAACTCAGTATTGTCTCTAAAATAGGGAAATTAATGGAACAGGCTTTTCATATAATTGCATAAGGAAAATCCCCCAAAAAGTCAATCCTAATTAGGAATTTGGTGCTCTTTGCAATAGATAAAATAATATTTGATGAAACATTATTTTATATGGAATTAAAAACATATATTTCATATAAAGACAGCTATCAGATTATCTATTTTAAGCATGTATTTTTATAAAACCCATAAATAAATAGAAATAAAAAAGATCTAGCTGGTTACTGAAGGTAGTCAGAAAGCTGGCCAAACGTGGAAATAAAAAGATCTACATTTAAAGGTCAAGAAAGCAAAAATGCACAATTATTTTCCACACTTAAATTCCAAGAAACAATATGTTGGTAAGAATTTCAAGAATAGATACAGGAGTGAGAAGCTGAAACAGACAAAACTGACAGCATAAAGCACCCATCAAACAGAACTTAGTCAAATAATTTTCATTTATTCAATTGTAACACAGGGGTGCTCTGAGAGGGCAGGTAAGCAATGGTTTCTATCTAGAGATAAGAGTCAGAGAAAGTATCCTGAAAATAGTGAAGGGTGAAGAGTGAAATTTAATGATTCTCAGGGTAATTAAAGTACTAGGCTGTAAGACATGACTCACCTGTTTAATTATCCCAATTATTTCTAAAAAGAAAAGACCTGTGGTAACAATACTAACTAACAGAACAATGCTCAGATACCTGGTAGACTAAAATTTGATGCTTCATTCATAGCTGAGTCTGCAAGGGAGTGTAATTTTCTACTGATTTTGTGTTTGTTTGATTTTTCTCATTATATCCTGTTGAAAATTCAAGTCCAGCTAACTAATATAAATTCTTCCTGGGGCAGAATTTATGTTTATAAAAAAATAAATACCAGTACAGACATAAATAAGATGCATATGGGAAAATACTAGGTTTGAGGTTTCACATGATATACAGTATCATATAATACAAAACTACAATAACTGATAGAGCTTTGCTTCAACAGCTCAGATGAACTATGTAAGAAGAACATATTATCAAATTTGGAAAGATGTGTTTTAATAACATTGATGATAATCACCTTTATAATATGAACCGGTATTTTTCATTTATTTAAATTCAAGTTAGTTAATATATAGTATATTATTAGTTTCAGGGTAGAGTTTAGTGATTTACCAGTTGCATATAACACCCAGTGCTCATTACATCAAGTGCCCTCCTTAATGCCCTTCACCCAATTACCCCATCCCCCCACCCATGTCCCCTCCAGCAACCCTCAGTTTGTTCCCTATGGTTAAGAATCTCTTATGGTTTGCCTTTCTGGTATTTACTAAGGTACATGTTTTACTCATCCTTAACAAGACTTGCCACTTATTTTTATTTTTATTTTTATTTTTTTTATTTTCATGCTTTTTGTTTTATTTACTTTTTTTTTAATTTTTTATTGTTATGTTAATCCCCATACATTACATCATTAGTTTTAGATATAGTGCCATTTATTTTTAAACATTTTATTGTTTAAGTATGTTTTATATATAGTGAAATGCAGATATCTTAAATGTTCAGTTCAATATAATTTGAAAATTTCATACACTGTTGTAACCAACCCAAAACAAGTTATTGAGAAACATAATCACCACAAAGAGTCTATTTTTGACAGTTTCCAATCAATTCTATTCACCTACCCAAAGACCACCACCTCACCATAGGCTGGTTATTATAAATAACCAGTGGAATCATACAGTATCCACTATTTTTGTGTTCGAGTTCCTTTAATCTGCATATTGATTTTTAAATTAATTTGTCTTTGATTCAGTTGTTCTTTTTATTTCTTCATTGTATTTAAATGTAGAAATTTATCTATACTTGGTCATCTAAATTTAAGAACATTCTTGAATGAGTTTGTGTGTGTGTGTGTGCACATGGGTATATACACTCATGTGTATGTGTACATATATTTTCATTTATCTTGAATAAGTGGTAGGATATTGAATTACTGAACCATAAAACAGGTGTATATTTAACTTTCTAGGAAACTGTTAACTAATTCTCCAAGGTGATTGTACCATTTTTACTACCCACCATCAATGAATGAACATATCCTATGTTTCCCATACACAAAAACATTTGACATTATTAATCTTTTTCTATTTAAGCCCTCCCAATCTGTATATTAAAAGACTGTAATTTTTATTTACTTTTTTAAGTTTTTATTTAAATTCTAGTTAGTTAACGTATAATGTAATATTGGTTTCAGGAATAGAATTTAGTGATTCATCACTTAACATATAACACTCAGGGCTCATCACAAGTGCCCTCCTTAGCACTGATCACCCATTTAGCCCATCCCCCGTCCACCTCCCTCCATCAACCCTCAGCTTGTTCTCTATTGTTAAGAGTCTCTTATGGTTTGCCTCCCTCTTTTTTTTTCTTTCCTTTCCCTTATGTTCATCTGTTTTGTTTCTTAAATTCCACATATGAGTGAAATCATATGGTATTTGTCTTTCTCTGACAAATTTCATTTAGCATAATACACTCTAGCTCCATCCACATTATTGCAAATGGCAAGATTTCATTCTTTTCTGATGGCATATATCATTGTGTGTGTATATATATATATACTAATCTTCTTTATCCATTCATTAGTCAATGGACTTTTGGGCTCTTTCAAGAATTTGGCTATTATTGATAATGCTGCTATAAACATCAGGGTGCATGTGCCTCTTCAAATCAGTATTTTTGTATCCTTTGGGTAAATATCCAGTAGTGCAGTTGCTGGTGGGAATGCAAATTGGTCCAGCCACTCTGGAAAACAGGATAGAGGTTCCTCAGAAAGTTAAAAATACAACTACCTTACCACCCAGCAATTGTTATTTTGGTTTTTTTGGTTGTTTGTTTTAAAGATTTTGTTATTTATTTATGAAAGAAAGAGTGTGAATGTGGGGGGAGAAGCTGAGGGAGAGGGACAAGCAGACCCATGCTGAGTAGAGAGCCCAACTTGAGGCTTGATCTCAAGACTCTGAGATCATGACCTGAGCCAAAACCAAGAGTCATATGCAACCCACTGAGCCACCAAGGCACCCCAATTATTATTTTGTTTTTATTGCATTTACCTAATGATACATTTTATCAACTTTTTCATGTGCTTATTGACTATACACACATTTTAAACCTGCATTCTAGTCATTTTTCCTTTTATTCCTCTACTGAATTGACTTGTACTTTGTTCAAATAAATAACTACATACTTCAGTCCATCTGCAAACAATCTGTTTCTGATCCACTGATCTAGTTTTTAATGCTTAAACCTTATTATACTCTCTTAATGATTATAGCTTTTAATAAACCTTTAAATCATATAGAAGTGGGAAAATATTCCATGCTCATGGATTGGAAGAACAAATATTGTTAAAATGTCCATACTATCCAAAGTAATTTACACATTTAATGCAATCCTATGAAAATACCACCCACATTTTTCATAAAGCTAGAACAAACAATCCTAAAATTTGCATGGGGCCACAAAATACCCCGAAGAGCCAGAGCAACCTTGAAGAAAAGCAAAGCAAAGCTGGAGGCATCACAATTCCAGACTTCAAGTTATAGTACAGAGCTGTACTAATCAAGACAGTATGGTACTGGCACAAAAATAGACACATAGATCAATGGAACCAAATAGAAAACCCAGAAATGAACCCACAGCTATATGGTCAATTAATCTTCAACAAAACAGGAAGAATATCCAGTGGGAAAAAGACAGTCTCTTCAACAAATGGTATTAGGAAAACTGGTCAGCAACATGCAAAAGAAGAAACTGGACCACTTTCTTATACCATACACAAAAATAAATTCAAAATGAATTAAAGACCCAAATGTGAGACAGGAAACCATAAAAATCCTAGAGGAGAACCACAGGCAGTGTGACCTCTCTGACACCAACCATAGCAATTTCTCACTAGATATGTTTCCTGAGGCAAGGAAACAAAAGCAAAAATAAATTGTTAGGACTTCATCAAGATAAAAAGTTTCTGCACAGTGAAGGAAACCATGAACAAAACTGAAAGGCAGCCTATGGAATGGGAGAAGATATTTGCAAATGACATATCTGATAAAGGGTTAGTATCCAAAATCTATAAATAACTTAGAAAACTAAATACCCAAAAATGAATAACCCAATCAAAAATCGGCAGAAGATATGAATAGACATTTTTCAAAAAAAGACATACAGATGGCCAACAGACACATAAAAAGATGCTCAACAACACCAATCAATAGGGAAATACAAATCAAAACGACAATGAGATATCACCTCACACCTGTCAGAATGGCTAAAATTAACAATATGATAAGCAACAGGTGCTGGTGAGGATGTGGAGAAAGGGGAACCCTCTTGCACTGTTGGTGGGAATGCCAACTAGTACAGTCACTGTGGTAAACAGTATGGAGTTTTCTCAAAAAGTTAAAAATAGAACTACCCTATGATCCAGCACTTGCACTACTAGGTATTTACCCAAAGAATACAAAAATACTAATTCAAAGGGTTATAGGTAACCAGATGTTTATGACAGAATTATCTCCAATAGCCAAATTATGGAAGAAGTAGTGTTATAATATTCCATATTATATTCCATACACGATGGAATATTACTCAGCTATAAAAAAAGAATGAAATCTTGCCATTTGCAATGACGAGGATAGAGCTAGGGAGTATTATGCTAAGCGAAATAAGTCAGTGAGAGAAAGACGGGGGAGGTGGGTGCAGGATGGGGGAAATAGGGGGTGGGGATTAAGGAGTGAACTTGATGTGAAGAGCAATGGGTGCTATATGGAAGTGCTGAATCACTATATTATACATTTGAAACTAATATTACACTGTATGTTAACTAATGGGAATTTAAATAAAAACTTAAAAAATACATAAATTAGTTAAATGAATAAATCAGTGAATGAATTTAGGCATTAGGACAAAGAGACTTTTAGTCTCTTAAAAAAATCATATACTCCAATTTTGTTCTATTTTTTCCTTCAAGAATACTTTTCCTGTTCAATCCTTCACATTTTCATATAAAATGATTTTTGCACTTCTTACAGTGAAGGAGATTTGGAGAAAAATTATATTTCTTTTTGAGTACATATGCTTTTACTTTGTTTTCATATTTGAATGGCATCTTATTTGGACATAGAATTCTACTTTTTCTTCCTTTTAACCATGACTCTAATATCACCAAGAACACACTTCTAGTCCATCGTTAGTGCAGCAAGGAAGGTTGTACATCATGAGGAAGCATGGGGCCTTTCTGTAGGAAATATAAGGAAGACTAGGGTGACTTTCCAAATCTTAATGAGAAGAGAAACTTGATATTATTATCTTTATTATAGTTGATGCATTTCAGTGTTTGCATATGCTATTAATAACTGAAGAGAAAAATTCAAAAGTTTCCATTGTTATAGGTGCTTCCATCACTGAACTACTTACACAGGATATATTTATTTTTCACCTCAACAGAAAGAGCTCCTGACATTTTCTTATAAAGAAAATTTATAGAAACTGAAATTGTTCAAAGCTTCTTCAGGGTAAGGAGGGATATGGTCACTCTCTGCTACTTGGGAAGAAATCAAGATAGAATTTATTTGATGCAAAAAAAAAAATATGTCATACCCATAAAGAACTTTGACTAACTCTAATAAAATCTTTTTATTTCTAACATTGTCAATGAAATTCTATGCAATGATGAGCTTCCCTCTAAGAAGCTGCTCTTAAAACATCTGTCTCAATAAACTAGTGCAACTCCACAGATTTTTTTTTAAATGCCTTAGCTTATTCCAGAGGGACAAACCAAATTAAATTAGATTCCAGAACTTAATCTTTTTTACTTCATTTTTATTTATGTTTCAAGTTTTTGTTTAAATTCTAGTTAGTTAACATATAGTGTAATATTAGTTTCAGGAGTAGAATTTAGTGATTTATCACTTATATATAACACCCAGTGCTCATCACATCAAGTGCCCTCAATATTTTAATGATACTTTGCTACATCATTTACTTATCACTTAATTCAATCAATCATTTATCATATCCTTCTAGAACAAAGCATTCCTGTACCTTCTATCTTCTCATTTCAATAACTCATCCTGGAGTTCTTATAGGAAAGATAATGAAATGTAGAATTGTGGTCTATCCATTGTTCCATTATATATAGCCACTAGGAGATATATTCTTTTCCAACAAAATCATTATTCATAGCATCAATAAAGAATTCCATTTGAGCAACAAAGATGGACATTGTACAAAATAGCAATCATGTAACAACAGCAGCCTCTTGTATCTTCCTAAGTTTGAGTCCCATTCCTGTGCCAAGAAGTACAAAATCACTTATCTTGACTCCCAGAGATTTTCTAAAACACATTCGTAGCTATACCTCCTCCTGCTCACTGATATAAACAAAACAAAACAAAAACCAATTAACCAACCAAACGAAAAACCTTCTTGAACACTGAAATTTGGATTGTCAAAAGACCAAATCTGGGGAGACTTTGAAAAGGCTGAATTTAAAGTATTAAGATAGAATCTCTCTGCCAGTATGCTCTCAAGTCTTCCCTTTACAGGCCCTCAAATCAGATTATGTTGTTGAGAAAATGTGAGAAAAATGTGTAACTTAGGACTACCACTGCTTCTAAATGACAGTTTTTCTTTGCCGGACTATAGCTCTTATAAACTTGCAAAGAATATAGGTTTATGATAGCAAGGAAAATATTCCTCTTAGCCCAGTATATTTCTGACTGGGCTAAAAGGAATACTTTTAACTTCTCTTCAGTTGTCTTATGTACTACATAACCTTAACAATTTAGATAACCAGAGATTTGGATTATTCCACTTAAAGAAATAGCCATGTATTTTATTCATGTCCTTAAATGCATTAATTTTTAAGTTTAATCTTACCAGTTGTATTCTTCTTTGAAATTCACCAGGCATATTCTAAAAATATTTTCTCACGCCATATTGTCTTCATCCCCTTTATTAAAGTTATTTTTGATTATTCAATAATATGGAAATAAATGCCCTTTGAAACATGTGATTGAATATTATTAAATAGACTAAATTAACACTTTTTTCCTGATTTTTGTAGAACTATTTCATTGATAAATCCACGTTTTCTGAAATCTGTACTTACTTTTTAAAAGATTTTATTAATTAATTTATTTATTTTAAAGGGAGTGTGCAAGTGGGGGGAGGAGCAGAGGGGGAGGGAAAAGGAGGGGGAAAGAATCTCAAGTAGACTGTGGGCTAAGCATGGAGCCCGACGTGGGGTTTGATCTCAAGACCCTGAGATCATGACCTGAGCCAAAACCAAGAGTCAAAGGCTTTACTGACTGAGCCACCCAAGCTCCCCTAAAATCTATACTTATTTTTAAACGTATGTGAAAGCTCAGAAAGAAAGATCAAGATTCTCCCTCCTCAATCCATCCATATTTATAAAATAAGGTAGTTTTTCCAGTTTCAATCTCCCTAATCCCCAAACCAAAATCTATACTAGTTGTAAAATTTGTATGTTATTACTTGAATGCAGTTCCCTATTGCCATATTAATTTCACCCATCTGGCCTCAGCAGCTACAGGTTCTGGTTGGTTATAATTGTGGGGGAAATTATGAGAAGAGTTAGCGTAATAAATTATATACCCTGATGCTCCAGTTGATCCTGATAGCATCTTTCTGTTCTGTCATCCATTCTAGATTTCCCTCAGACTCGGCTATTCCGTCAACTGCCTAGTTTTTTTTCTTAGTGAGGTAAGCAAAAATCATTGCTGAGTGGTCTAAGCCCATTATTACTATGATGCTGAGTGGTCTAAGCCCATTATTACCATGACCTTATTAGGTCATAGTTGCTCCACTTGCCAATTTACAGTTAAAATTGGAAATGGGAGAACAGTAAGATGCCCCATTGGATTAAGTGAGGGCTAAACATATTTTTTTTTTCCATCCTCATTATGTAGCAAAAGCCCTTCTTCCCATGATGGTCAGGGACCAATTTGTTGTTTTCTCTGGAGAGCTCTAATACTGATGTCAATAGCTGTCTAAAAGTTTTGAAACATTTTGGAAGATGTAAAGTTAATGAGTTTGAATTTATAGACAAGCCAGAATGAGAAATCCTCAAACAACACAGGATTATGGAATGAGCTGCTGAAACAATCAGTAACAGATTTCCAAACTGAGCCCTGAGAAAATCAGTAATTTGTCAGGACAGGAGCAGGAAATGGAGAGCAAGAGCAGATTCTGTAGCTGACTGCTACACAGGAATAATGTTCCCTCTAACAGTCAAAGGAATTTAAAATGAAATGTTATCTGATTGGGAAAAATGGTAACTTTCAAGATTGTTTTTATGAATACTATTATATATTACTGATAAATTTTGTTAAATTAGAACAAAAATTAATATTGGATATAATTCTAAATATATTCACAATTAATATTCACTCTGAAGATAATGATTGTGCTTTTGGTAAAATATGTTTTCATATGGAGAGAATTAAAATTAAGTGGTAGAAATACACATTGAAATTCAGATAATCTTGAATCTAGGCTTGGTTAAGTTCTTTTTTATTGAAAGTTGAAAGAAGATTAAAGTAAAAATAGAATATTATTTTATAGACTAAATTTTAGAGAAAAGTTCTATAAGTTACATAGCTTAACTTAACATCCTACATGATCTTAGAAGTCTGTTAAGCTCAGCTGAGTTTCTTTGTTACTCTGGAAACTGGATCAGTATGTTCTCCCCTATGCCTGAAACAGTTTTTAACAAGAGAAGGAACAAGATATACTTTTCTAGAGTTACCGAAGATAAGTATTTGAGCCTTTGAAATCAGATTTACGTTTTGCAATTAATACTCTTCAGCTCTTATTAGACTTTGTTTTAGAATTTGATTATTACTACTAGTACAATAGAACTATCCATATAGCATTTTACAAAAGATCATTTTATTATTATTATTACTAATTTACTGGTGTTTTAGATGTAGAAAACAGTCTGGTTACTATGAACATCTGGAGCATGCTGTCTGTTCACAGCCATTTGGAGACTTCTCTCACAGTGTGTGTGGGTAGTCATACATACATATATATGTTAAAGCCTGAGAAGATTCATTCTCCCTTGAATTCTGATAGCATCACTTTTGATAAATTAAATATGGTCACAATAAACAAGGCAGACACTTAGGAAATTTAGGAAATTTTATGACAAAAGCCATCTCCAAGTGAATTTTAACAGTCATACCATTGTAACTCCTCCACAAGGTGTTCACAATAAAAAAACGGCAGAATTTTTTAAGTTATTCTTATTTTTTTAATTTTTATCTCTTATTTTTATTATATGCATTATATGTATTATTTTAAGGTGGCAGTGACATAGGAAACATCTTTATTTGCCATCAAATACATTGTGTGGCGAAAACTATGTAAGTGAAATATGAAAATTATCCTAAGAGGTTTGTAAATTAATCAATTCAGTGATTGAATCTTAAGAGAAAGGTGCTTAAATTCTACATTCAAGTAGAATTATGAAAGTAATTACCAAAAATAATATAATTATATTTAATGTAAATACTACTGTACTATATAGCATTGCTTAAAATATATGAAGTCCTCAGTTTATTTATTAGTATTATCACCACTGATTTAAAACAACTGTTAAATTGTTAAGCATATGTCTATATCTGAACTCCATCTATATCTGTATCTATATAAAACATCGCAGTTAAAAATACAGGTTAGCAATAATGCCCTACTTATGTGGTACAAAAGAGGTGGGCAGAGATTCAAAAGGGAAATCAATTACTATACAATGCACAAAACTAGCAAAAATTTAGAAATTTGTTAAAAGATAAATTTGAAAGAAAGGAAACAGAGAAAGAACCCAATAGGCTTCTGGAATATTTTTCATTCTTGGAGTTATGGATGTAAAGTGAACCAAGACTTTAGAGGTGGACTGCACAAATTCAAAAACTCTTTGTGAAAATGTTCCAGGAGCAACTTGGTAGTGTCTGAATTGTTTCATTGTCTCAAAAACTGAATTACGTATGCAACTGACAAACTCAGTTTAACACATAGGGATATGTACTTCTTATTTCCCTAACTTACTTTGTCCAAAATATGAGTAGTTAACATCTATGTTGCCTCGTCTTGTTGACATCATGAACTGAACGGAGACTTTTATTTGATCAGAAGAACCCCATTATCAGTGTAAAGAGGCTTTGGAGAGGAGGCATTAAATTAAGCTGCTACTTAGATAATTTCCTTTACCTTTTAGCAGGTCAGTCCAGAGTGAGTGATGGAAACAAGTCAAAATGGAAAACACTTAATATCAGCTCTTGAAGTTTAACTGACACAGAAGCCCCGTTTGCTTTTGATTATTGTTTTAAGGGCTCGACTTCTGGAGAAAATAATTTGAACAATTTAATTCCATGGAATTAATTAAATATATCAAGAGACACAGATCTTTTGCCTGGTATGTGCATTAGCTGTCAGGGAAAAAAAAGAAATAAAATAGAGGGATTATTCAAATGACAAAAATAAAAATTCCATTTAATCCCTTCCCAATATAGGGAAGAGAAATTGTATCTGTGTACTTCTAATGAAGACTATCGCTGTG
Source organism: Halichoerus grypus (assembly GCF_964656455.1). Classification (NCBI taxonomy): domain Eukaryota; kingdom Metazoa; phylum Chordata; class Mammalia; order Carnivora; family Phocidae; genus Halichoerus; species Halichoerus grypus. The sequence goes on from NC_135725.1 coordinate 55,179,343, forward strand.
ATATAGCTAAACATGAAAATTATCAGTAAGGCAAAGTGTCTATAGCCCTTTACAAATATAAGCATACAAACTCTCAAGAAATTTATCAGAATAATTATCACCTGTCTATACCATTTGCTATTAATTCTAGCAATGGGAAATAATCCTGGTGTTTTGTTGAGTTTGAGAATTTAATTCACTTTATTATGTGGTAGAGTTTATATGCACCAAATCTAAAAATAACCTGGGATCTAGAAAAATTGTGTTCTTTTTTTATTTTTAAGTTTTTACGGACAGGGACAATTTAGTTCCAGACAGTTTATTATGGAGAACACTTGAGAGTAGGGAGAGAATTAGTCTCTCTGCTACGTTAAAACTTTTTTCTCAAGGTGGTGTTGGGGAAGAAGGAGTTTTTCAAAATGTGTTTAAGGTTATATATTGATATGATAGATTAATAATGAATACTATAAAAGTGATAAAGAAAATAGCATAAAATACTATGAGAAAATTTGTGAAATGGTAGCCCTTTTTTTATTCTATCCCACAACCACTCAATATCTCAGATGTGCTTCTTGCAATGACCTGCTCCCAGGTTCCTTGTTTTATCTCTCTACAATATTAAAATCTCAGTCTTTGCCCCTGTTTCTGTGCTTCTAACATCCATTTATAAATGATTGATTCCATTTCTAATTTCAGCAATTTTCACGTTTAGGATTAGGAAGTTGGAGGGAAAGACGCAAAACATGATGATCACAGAAATTTGAGTTAAAAATTATAAAGGTGGAAAAAGGACTCTGAATCCAGAAAATGAGTTGTCAGAAATAAGCCAGAGAATCTGGGGCACCGCTATCCTATTCCTGCAAAGTCCTACTACCCACAAAATTCATTTAGACGGCTAGGTCCATTGAAAATTGGTTAGTTTAATGGACATTTTGTGCCTGTCAAATGGACATCATTCTTCTCCTGGTAGTCTAAATTTTCTTTTACGGCACTATCACACCTTCGTTTCTTTCTTATCTCTGAAGTATTTCATATTTTCCTTGACACAGGTGCAGCAGTATATATTAATGCTGAGTATCTATTTACCAAATGTAGCTGAAATTATAATCTAATATCATTTGTGACTCAAGAGTTTTGAAAGAGATTGACTCTACCTCACGGCAGCAAAAGTAAGTAAACATTTCTTGGCCAATAACAGACATTCAGAGATTTATAAGCCTCTGCCACTTTCATTGGTTAAGGTATAGTTGCTTAACCCAAGTCAGATAAGAGACTTAATAAAAGAACTTGGTTGGAATCACTGAGACAGAAAATCTTTATTTCCTTCACAAAAGCTAACTGTAAAAGTATTATGTATTTGGAGTTGCTGAGGGCTATTGGATAGAGAGGCACACATGACAATGAATCCACTCTGAGGAATTATGAAGCAGGAGATATAGAGAGAGATTCAATTGATGGTGTTATTTGAGCCTCTGCTTTAACGCAAATGAAAATGTCAAACTGAACATGAAATTTTAAGTTTTCAAAGGCTGCAATATCCCATTATTGCTTAAGTCAGTTTGGTTTTCCATCAAGGGAAGCAAAGAATCATGAGTAATGAAATAAATAATTACTGATGAAATGATATTAATATCTTTTTCTCAATTACAGTAATATTAACTCTATTAATCTACTTGGTCATAAATATTTTAAAATATTATAAAGCACAAGGAAATCAAATGTTGGTGTTTAGTGGAAGGTATTTCTACATTGCATAGCAACCATACAAAATTAAAACAAAGTAAAACAGAACGTATCAGTAATTTAAGACAAAATTATTTGATCAACAATTTCCCTTTAAAAAATTCTAAATATATCATTTGTCTACATTGGTATCTATCAAAAATAAAAGTTTATAATTATTATTTTAAGTTCCAGTAACATGGGCAGTTCATTTTTTTATTGATATAACTATATTCATGTAAAAGTAGTATTATCTTGTGTCTTGGCAATCCAAATCATAAACACTGAAAAGGAAAGCTATATCCAAATATATTTATTCTGCTTCATTTGTAAACTTGTAAATAAATAATTAAAAGTACAAAGTGAGTTCTAAGACTATATAAGAATAATCATTTTAATTAAGGAAAAATGTAGTTTAATGCTATGACAAATTTAACAACTATTGACTGCATAAAGCCTAACTTAAAACTTGTATTAATATGTTTTAGATTTGTTTTATTATATTTCCAACTTATACTTTGAACCCAATCAAATTGTAATTTAGAAAACCAATTTGCTTGTAGGTTTAGCTCTGAATCAGGTGCTGTATGTACTTGGTTCCTACCCACCAATCTGCAAGGAGATCATGGCATAAACTGACTTTAAGGTATAAATGTTTGTCAGTATCTAAGCATAAATTAGGTACCTCCTAAAAATACCTAATGTAATTTTCTCTTGGCAAATGCAAGACTTTACCCCTCAAAGTCTGATTAACATTTTGTAATTCAAGCTAGACTAATGTCAATGTACACCAAACTGAGATTAATCATTTTCTAATTAACAGTTTTTCATTATTTACTTAAACTAACTAGAGCCACTAAGATTTAGCTGTTTCTAATTTTCTTTTATGACATGTATAAGATATATGGCTATTTTGTTATTTTAATACAGCTTGGCAGATTTAGAGCTCCAGTTCTTTGTGAGTTTCATAATAGAGGGTTCTCATGTGTTTCTTTGTGTCTCCCCATCCTCAAGCAAAATGTCCGACAAGAGTTCAGTACATGCGTTTAATGAATGAATGAATACCTACTAAATCATATATCTTTGTGGTTCTTTATTATACATTATTTCTGTGTGTTTGTTAGAAATTATTAAGGACCTTATAACAAAAATGTCATCGACCAGACAAGTTGGTTTTTGATGAATGACTAACAGATCAATATTCCTCTGTGTGTGTGGTGTTATTCACATTTATTTTATTGAAAGCTGTTTTCCATTTATATGAAAGTACAAATATCTAGAGAGGGAGGAGCACTCTAAAATCATAACAATGATGGAAGCTATATCACTTCACTGAGAAATAGATAGATGAGAATTACAATTAAACAAAGGCTACATGCCAACAAAAGAATAATGAAGCAAAAGCCATAAAAGTCCTAAGTTGTTTTTTTTTAAGAAATAGAATAAAAAAACAAGAATCTGTTTTCCTTTAACTTAAGAGCCTGATGTATGTTAAGCATGTTTAAGCATGTCATATTACCAAGGTAAAGCTAAAATCTGTAGTAATACTGAAATCTTCTATCATTTTAAATTATTTAGGTTACTGAAGTAAAAAGAGTACTAGACTACTAGACTAGACTGGCATTTACAATAACCAGCTACGATTCTGGCATTGTGCATCACTAGGTATGTAAACTTGAGGAATACTTAAAGCTCAGAAGGACTCATTTCCCTCTTTTGTAAATTAAGAATAACATCAGGAACACAAAAATGATAATAATATTATCTGTTTAGCCAAACTTAAATATGGGGGTATAATGGCCTCATTGTTACACCTACCTTGCAAGGTATTCTAATGGGCATTTTTTTATACCTATGTCATTTAATAAGAATGAATATACTATAAGATACCAATAATTATCCTTACTGTACAAACAAGTTTTACAACACACTTCACCTACTATAAGTTCATTACACAGAATTATTAACATAATACATCCAGATTCTTTGTTGAATAAAATGGAGAGCAGAAATTACATCCATAATGTGTTTCAAGTCATCAGTTGTAACTCTGTCACCCATGCTTATTTATTCATGAAGCTTAATTAGTTATATTTGCCAGACTCCCAAGAGAGATCCTGAGCTTCATGAAGAAAGTATCACATCTAAGTTATTAACAGAGTCCCAAAGTACATAATAGAAACTAAGAGATAGAAAGTATTTGATAGGTGATATAAATGTCCACTTGGATTTTTGTTTGGTTTGATTTTATTTTTATTTTCCCCTCACTGGATAATGTAATCAGTTATAAAGTACATTTAGGTACCTCACATACAGAGGGCTTTTTTAATTCACTTTATCATTAACATCATGTATTACAAATTATGTATATATTTATATAATATTTTTCCTTTGGTTTCAAATACAACATTTACCAGATAGAAAATTCTTATATATAATTGACTGGTTACTTGAACTATTCTTGAACCAGAACCATGTTTATTAAGTTAAAATAATATTATAACATATTTGACACTTTGATGAGAAAAATTTCTTATTACTCTTCTTTTTTGGAGTGATTCTGGCTATTTTCACTTTTTAAAATTTGTCCAGATAAGATTATAATCATTTATAAACTTTAGAATTATGTTTGGATTTTTGTAATTTTATAAATGCATTTGGATTGAATTTACATTTAATAATTACCCATATAAGAACATAGTATACTTCCATTTATTTGGGATCTCTTTTGAGTCTATATTAAAGTTTTATTATAGTCACCATAGGTCTTGAACAATTTAAATTTTTTAACGTGTTTTAATTTTGTATTGTATTGAATGAGCTTCTTGCCCTCATATTCTCTAAATTTTTATGAATTATAAAGCTAGATGGCTACCTAAAAATTCTTACTCTATTACTGTTAGTTTTCAAAAAACACAACTTTTAATTGTAAGTATTAACAGTTTGACTTTTTATCTTTAGTTACCTATATGTCCTTAAATTTTATTTTATGTCTTTTTAAACAGCTTTAAATAGAAGATCTACTGCATACTCCTAAAGTCTGAGACCACTCAATATGTCATTTTGCACATCTCTCAAAAACAAAACAGAACATAAAAAAAACTTGTCCCTTTAACAAAAACTTAAGACGAAGTTGGAAGGTCTATGTATGGCCCGGACTCACTCCAGGCACTGACTACACAATCAGCAGTCCAGAGAACCACATTCTGGTCAATAAGAGAATACCCTTAACATGGCTGGAACTATTTGAGGTTTGCCTTCTTGTAAACAGAACAAAAAGTTCAAACAGAATGGGAAATTATAAAGGCACTCAGAGGCCTGAGACAGAGGGAAAGGTACTCTAAACCAAAACCTACACTTTGTAACACACTATTATGATCCCTGTCTCTCTTTTGTTTTCCTTCTGTGATAGTTTTTCAGGAAAATTCAGCCAAATGTTCTAAGATGATGCAATGAAATGGATTCTTGTCTCCCTGTTACTTACAACTTTATTTGAATTAAAGAAGAGTTCTACCCTTGGGTAGGGGGAAAGTGGGATACAGTTGGGGCAGAGGTTATCAGAATTTAAACACCTACAGTGCATTTGTTTATCACCAATTGACTTGTAGCTTTATATGACCATTGATTCCTCACAGTCTCTATCAAGTGTCTAAAGCCTGATTTCTTCTTTCCCCTCTGAATATATATTACTAATAAGTTCCCCAGGTATTGTTTGTATTCAGAATGTCTGCAAATTTAATGTGATGGGGAATGAGGATCACAAGAAAAACAGGCAATGCTGCTTTGTCTCATCCCTCATCATTTGATAAGGAAGTAGCTTCCACAGCAAGATCTTAAAGAGCCTGGGTCTTGTTTCATTACCTTGTTTGTGCTTTTTTCAGTTGAGACCTACAAGACTGCACTTTGGACCAGAAAATAGACTTACTGAAGACCATGGGGACCGTGGTGTCTGTTATTCTTCAAGATCTCTTATTGTTATAATAGGAAATCTATTCCCACTACCACCCTGAACTAGTTAGTGCCATTGAGAAGCCAAAGGTAAGCAGAATATGGACTCAAATTCATACAGGGGTTTTTAAAAGTTGGAGGAAACAGGCTTCTTTGGAAACTTTTTAAGTTGTAGAGGACCTTGTTTCTAAACATTTTCTGTCAGGACACATGTAGCACCCAGAAACCCAAGAAGTTTCCCCACCTCTGTGTGGGAGGTGGGAGTAGGACATGTTAGGGAGAGAAGGTAGAGATTCTGTCTCATTGCTTTGAATCTTGTCTGAACCTTGTATAAGGTAGTAGATTCCTCTACTTGGTAGCCAATTGCTATGTGACCTTTCAGAAGTCAACTTCTATTTATTTTGCTTAAAAATAGAGAAATTTATCTTTTATAATCACATGCCATTATTTTTTCATTCTTTTCTGTTTCATACTTGTACTTAGGAATAGTGGTAGAGAAACAGAATCTACAACTATCTGGCTATTACATAAAGGAATTAAAAAATGATTCCTATAGCTGAAGAGACTATCTGCTGTGGTGGTAGAGCACAGGAGCTTTTCAACAGCATGAATTGGAATCAAATCCAATATCTAACAAGTCTGTTAAGTGCCTGACATGTAACATTCCAAACATCACCATCATCACCACCACCACCACCACCACCATCATATCATCCACAATTATCTAACTACAGTGGAGACATGATGACACTGTTAGGTAGTTAGTTAGGCATGAAGGAGGAGAGATAAAGCAGATGATGGCCACACCCTCAGAATCCCCCCTCCTCCCCCCAGGGCTAACAGCCACACCTTCAGAGCCACCTCTAAGGGCTAACACAACAGGAAAGGCCTAGCCACAGAGCTGGCTCAAAAGCCACAAGGGGACTTCTAAGAGCCAAGCATGCATACAAAAATGCAACTTGCCCTTAAGTACCTTTAAGGTCACAAGGAAAGTTCATTAGACACTCATAAATATATAATACACAAATAAATACAATTATAACAGAATGCATCATGGGTAGGCACATGCGCAGAAGCCAAAATGTTGTATAACCACCAGCTGTCAATCAAAGATGTCAATCAAAGCAAATTTCCATATGCAGAAAGCAGGCTTAAAAGGAAGAAGCTAGAGCTTCCTACACCATTGCCACTCTTGGACCAGCAGTACACTTTCACCTTTGAAAATGTACTATACTCATCTACTCAATAAACTCCATCTCCCCATTCTGGTCTTGGGTCTCCAATGCTTTGGTGCATTTGCAACAAGAACTGAGCGACCCAGTAACATAACAACTATCTGTCCTTTAAGGTGAAATCCATCACATGTATTTTAGCGTTTCTGGAAAATCTTTTGACAATTTTTGAGTAATCTGTTGTTAGACTACTGAGATCTAACAGCCTGATATCCATCTTCTTCTGGTTAACCTTGCAAAACCATAGACATACAAGGCAGAAGGTGCTATGGGGACAGAAACTGTCTCAACCAGCCATTCTGGGATCTGTCTTTTAACATTACTGAGTCTAGAAACTTTTGTCTATCCAATCATGGTGAGGTAGAAAATACTAGTAAAGCAATCAGGGTTTATTGGCCCACTGACCCCTGGTCATCTTTTCTGCTCCCCAATTTTGTGTGAATTCAGAGCTCTTATTACTAATGGTTTATCTAGGGGCAGAGAAACTAGAGACCTTTTGCTGTGATATTGCTCCCTATCTCAACAACTATCATCAGCACCAGAAAATTATTAATTTGGCTGGGCTTTAAATCAATTCCCTAAAAATAAGTTCCCTGAAAACCAATGTTTAGAAAGTCAGTTTGCCAAATATCAATTTGCTGAACCAGAAACTTGTTCAAAACAGACAACTCCTTCAACGGTATTCACTCTAGCCATTCTACCTTTGAGTACAGGGACAGACAGTGGATGGGGTGAGGGCATAGTACAGAAAAGGGCAGCACAAAGGAAGATGGTGAATGAATTCCTAACAGAGCCCTAAAAGGCCTTTTGAAGAATGGGAAGCCTAGCCTAACATGGTGGTAACCTCACAGCATCACTCAACTTGGTCGTCAACTCAGTCAACCCTAGGAAAAGGCATCATGAGGAAAGAAAAGTGTGAAAGGCAGTTGCTGAAACACAATGCCACAAGGATGATAAAAATTTTCTATTTTTTCTCTAGGTTACATGCCTCAGGAAGCATGAGAGTAGGCAGATCTACTCATATCTGTATCCTTTACATGTGGGCCCATGTTTAATCTTTATCAGGCACTCAATCAAAATTAGAAAAATGAAGAATGAATTAATAAATAAATATACAAATACTGAATAAATTATTAAAAGTTATAGTGGATCTATAATTTGGCAGGCGGCAAGAAAAATCCCCTTATGATATGACAATTTTTGGATTCTTGAGTGGGATAAGAAGAGCTTTGATTAGTCTTCAATTAATTTTTTTCCAAAATTAAGGCCTGCTGGACATCTACCTAGGTTGAATAAATATTTTCAGTTTGATTATTCTTATGCAGAAGGTTTTCTTGCTACGTGACTGTTAGCTGAATGATTCGGTCCAAGGCTCAGGATTCTTGTCTAGTTTTTAGACCCAGAAAAATTGAGAAGGACTATGTTTGATGTAGATGTATATATTTTGTGGGGGGCAGATTAAAGAATCTGTAGTTTTTCTGTGTAATATAAAGAATAATCTGAAACAAAGGGAAAGTTTTTCTTCATCTCTTCCTAGCAGACTGTGGCCACCTGGGGAAATTACTAACTTTTTTTAAGATCAAAGTTTTATTTATTTATTTATTTATTTATTTATTTATTTATTTATTGGAAATATACAAAAAGCAATCCTATGTTCTTGAAATAACTGATGTTGATGGGTTGGCATGTATCCTTCTACAGATTTTCTGTATTCAGAAAGCAAGTGCTGGCTCTAAGTAGGACAAATGGATAAATGGGTTTCCTCTTTCTGTCAGCCCTGGCAATAGATCAGAAGCTCAGGATTTATCAGAAACTAGATGAAAATAAACAAGACATCTATTACTCACTAAGAGGTATCTGCTCATATACTGTACACAGTTATATGTCATTATTGTTTCTCGATGAGTTCATAAATGCACTATTGTCTGTTTAAACTCATCAAAGTTTGGGCCCCTTTCTTGTAGTAGTACATAACATAGGATGTTACCTATTTCATGAATACAGCAAATAAAAAAGCAGTTTTTTAATGGGCACAAGTGCGCCCTACAGGGCTATACACCTGGACACAATGCACAGGTAGCAAACAAAATGCCCATCTCCTGTTATCCCTGAAAAAGAATTGACTGCATACCTTCCCAGCTGCTGCCTGAGGGTCCAGCTTCTAATCATCCTACATCTGTGATGAGTCGGTATACCTTTAACTATTGGAAGCCACTAAGAACAAAGACAGAAGCTTGTACAGTCACAAAGGTTTGAGAGACAACCAGGAGTTCAGGCCAATCTGATTGACAAGGTTCATCTCCTCCAGGAGACCAATCTGCCAAGACTGGAAGAAGGCGCTGATTTATCTAATGTGCAGAAACCAATACAGAGAGTCAAGAAAAATGAAGGAAAAGAGAAATATTTTCCAAACAGAACAAGAAACTTCTTACTTTCAAACTATTTTTAAAGCTTAGTTTTAATCAAAACAGTATGGTATTGGCATAAAAGCAGACCCACAGATCAATGGAACAGAATGGAAAATCAAGAACTAAATCCATGTGTACATGGTCAGTCAATTTACCATAAAGTAGCCAAGACTATCAAATGGAGAAAAAAATAGTTGTTCAATAAATGGTATTAGGATCACTGGATATCCACATGCAAAAGCATGAAACTGGACACCAAACACAACATACACCATACACAAAAATCAACCTAAAGTGTATTAAAGACTTGAGTGTGACACCTGAAACCATAAAAATCCTAGAAGAAAATAGAGGGGGTAAGCTCCTTAACATTGGTCTTGACAATGATTTTTAGGATTTGACACCAAAATCAAAGGCAAAAAAGCAAAATAAACAAATGTGACTACAGCTTCTGTACAGCAAAAGAAATCATAAACAAAATAAGACAACCTAGGTAATGGGAGAAAATATTTGCAAATCATAAATCTAATATGGAGTTAATATGCAAATTATGCAAGGAATTCATTTGCAAACAAACAATAAATTTTAAAACTGGGCAAAGGACCTAAATAAACATTTTTCCAAAGAAGAAACACAAACGATTAACAAGTTTTTGCAAAGGTGCTCAACATCACTATCATCAAGAAAATGGATTCAAAACATTAAGATACCACCTCACACCTGTTAAGATTTCTATTATCAAAAAGACAAAAGATCAGATGTTGACTACACTTGTGGTGAGCGTTGAGTAATATATAGAATTGTTGAACCACAATGTTGTACATCTGAAACTAATATAACATTGTATGTTAATTATACTTCAATAATAAACATTTTAAACAAAACAAAACAAAAAAACATAACAACACCTGGTGATGATGAAAGGAAAAGGGAAGGCTTGTACCCTGTCTGTAGTAATATGGTACAGTCACAATGGAAAACAATATGGTGGTTCCTGAAAAAATTAAAATTGAACTACCATATGATCCAGGAATCCCACTCTGGATCTATATTCAAAGAAGACAAAATCATTATTTTATTTTATTTTTTAAGATTTTATTTATTTATTTGACAAAAAGAGAGAGAGTGAGAGCAGGAACACAAGCAGGGGTTGTGGGAAAGGGAGAAGCAGGCTTCCCGCAGAGCAGGGAACCTGATGCGGGGCTGGATCCCAGGACCCTGGGATCATGACCTGAGCTGAAAGCAGACGCTTAATGACTGAGCCACCCAGGTGCCTCATTATTTTAAAGGTATATCTGTACTCCCATATTCATCGCAGCATTATTCACACTAGCTGAGGTATGGAAACAACACAAATCTTTATTTACAGATGAATGTAGAAAGAAAATGCTGTATATATACATAATAGAATATTACTCATTTAAAAAAAAAAAGAAGGAAATCCTGCCATTTGAAACAACATGGATGAATCTGGAGTGCCTTGTGCTAAGTGAAATAAGCCAGAGAGAGACAAATATTGTTCAGTATCACTTATATGTGGAATCTTTAAAAATAAAAACAAAAATAGAGCATTGAATGGTGACTTCCAAGGTCTGGGGAGTTGGTAGAAATAGGGAGAACTGGTGAAAGTGTACAAATTTCTAATTGCAAGATGAATAAGATCTGAGGATCTAAACTATAACAAGGTGGCTACAATTTATAATATTCTACTGTTTCACTGAAATTTACTAAGAATATAACAAGTATTCTCACCAAAATTTTTAAAAAGGTAAATACATGAGATGATGTATATATTAATTAATTCAACTGGCAATCCTTTCATGATGTATATCAAATTATTACTCTTGTACAGAATAAATATACTTTTATTTGTCAATTATACCTCAGTAAGACTAAAAAAAAGAAACTTGAGAGAGCAAAAAAAATCACAGAGGTGGGTTAAGAATGCCATCTTTGTTCAAATATTTTATAAAGTTAGCTCTTCACTATGAAATTAGGGAGTAAACAGGTATTTCATAAGGCTCTGATACAAAGATATTATGAACAATGTGATATATATTTTGTTATATGAGTATATTTTAAGTATGTTCTGATAAAAGTAAATACAAAAAACACTGATATATTTCATGTAGGAAAGTGAATAAATTATTTAGGTTTGTATAAAGGTGCAAATTACAGAAGACCTGACAAAAAGTTACATAGAGAATTTATTTTTTTCATTGAAATAAAAATTCTGAAGGCACAAGGGCACCTGGGTGGTGAAGGTAGTTAGATGTCCCACTCTTGGTTTCAGCTCAAGCCATGATCTCAGAATGAGATCAGCCCCGCATTGGGGTCGGGCTCCACACTCAGCGGAGAGTCTGCTGGAGATACTCTCTCAGTCTCACTCTGCTCCTCCCTGCCGCTCTCTCTCTAATAAATAAATAAATCTTAAAATAAAATTCTGAAGGCACAAATCTTAAGCATGATGTAGCTCTTAAAGGAAGTCATAAAAATAAAACTACTTCTACCTTTCTGCCCCATCACTATCATCAGCATGTGGTGTTTGTAGCCTCTCTCTCCCTCTCTCTCCATATACAGATATCTCTATCTATATATTCCATTTTAGCAAAAGAGACCCAATAGCTTTTGATAACATGAACCAGCAGTATAAAAGTTCCCATTATAAACATAGCAATGGAAATCAGGTTGTTGGGTATGGGATGAAACAGATATTTGGTGAATGAACATATTTACAATAATAATTTTAAGATATAAAATATACTTTGGTTGTATTTCTTAGTTCCACTTCATGAAAACCACTAGTTTTATTGTGCATCCATTTATTCACACAATAAATGATTAAGCTTTTTTTAATATCATAATCTATTGTTCCATAATTTAAAAACAAACAAATTGGGGTGCCTGGGTGGCTCAGTCGGTTAAGCGGCTGCCTTCGGCTCAGGTCATGATCCCAGGGTCCTGGGATCGAGCCCCACGTTGGGCTCCCAGCTCAGTGGAGAACCTGCTTCTTCCTCTCCCTCTCCCTGCTGTTCTGCCTACTTGTGCTCTCTCTCTCTGTCAAATAAATAAAATCTTTAAAAAAAATAAAATAAAAAATAAATAAAAAATAAAAACAAACAAATTTACTGAAACAGTGGTCATACTTAAAAGCATTATATTACTTAGATTGATTATTAATTTAAATCCTGTCTCTCTTTCCAAGCCAGAAGTCTTATGAACTTTTTTTTTTCCAGTAGTCAAATGCAAATTCTGTTACAGTGACACTTTTTGGAGAATTTATCCTTGGAATTTAGATTTTGTTCATAAGCCCTCTGCTGAGGCTTGCTAGAAGCCTAGAAATAAACAGAAGAAGGCCTATCTGTTAGAGGATGACAAGGAAAAGACCTTGGCTAGATAGCTAAGAGGTTTACGAGAATTCCACTAGAAATATTCCATAGCCAACAGACCAATGTAAGCTCATAACCTAGGCCACATGCAACAATTTTATGTTGGTGGTATAAATAAAATTAAGTTTGGGTTTTTTGTCCAATAGTTCAATCTAATGGAAATATCCAGAAGGCAGTTAGAAAAATCAATCTAGAGTTCTACTGACAGATATACTTTGAAGTACAAGCTATAAAGTCATTAATATAGCAGTCAAGTTATCAGTAGAGATATGTTCACACAGATAATCAGACAAAAGAAGAAAGAAATTAATGAACTCAGAGGACACCAGTACTGTTTTGATTAGAAAATCTGACCAATTAAATAGTTTTCTACCAAGTATATATTTTGTCCATTAGCACTTCCCAATAGGAACTTGTTGGAGTTAAAAATAGTGTCAGTAGTCAGGACCATTATATTATACAACTTTAGAAGAAGCTATTCACATTATGCCATATATATATATATATATATATATTTTTTTTTTTTTTTTTTAATTTGAGTACTGGGGTGCCTGTGTGGCTCAGTTGGCATCTGACTCTTGATTATGGCTCAGGTAATAATCTCAGGGTTGTAAGATGGAGCCCTACATTGGGCTCCGCACTGGGCTTAAGATTTTCTCTCTCTCCCTCTCTCTCTCTCCCCCTCTCTAAAAAAATAAATAAATAAAAATAAAAAATAAATTTGAGTACTCATGTCTAAAGTATGTGCTAATTAGATCAAACCACATTATGTGCTTTTTTTTTTCCATTAAAATCCTACCTAAAATCCTTCCTATTTGTATTTCCATGTTTATGTGAGGTCTTTGAGTTAAGAGAATGTTCCATTCTTTATATCCTAACAAACAAACCAGAGTCAGCTGTAACTCAAGAGGCACACTCTATGTTTAGCTAACCAATGAGACTGAATGTTCATATTAAGATTATTTTTGCTTCTGACTGGTTTCAGCTCCTTAAAAGCATAGAATCGGTAACAAAAATTTACTGGGTATAGCCTAGACTTCAGCCACATATTTTTACTTCATTTTAATTATTGGTATTCAGGAAAATAGGCACTATTTTGTCACAAAAACAATACTTCAGTGACCTAATTAATAAATTAATTTCATATTTCATATTTTCTGAGATTCTAATGTGCATCAGCAGGGAAGCTCCTCTCTCCAGTCACTCTAGTTCCTGGGCTCCTTTCATCGTTTTATGCTTGTAGCGAGAAAGAATGGTGGTGGAAAAGGCATTAATTGCTTTTAAGTGCCTCAAAACAGAAGTGATGCATATTACTTTTTCTCTCCATCCACTGACAAAACTAGTCACATGGCCCCATTTTAAATGGAAGGGAGGCTGCGACATATGGGCAGAGGAATATTTGCTGAGCACTGAGTATCTGCCACAGCGTACTACTAGCTAGATTAGACTCATATGGATCTCCATTTCCTGTAAAACATTCCTTTTATCTGACAATATTTGGTTAAAGAACAGGCATAGAAGGTTCCTCAAAAAGTTGAAAATAGAGCTACCATATGATCCAGCAATTGCACTCCTGGGTATTTACCCCAAAGATACAAAAGTAGGGACCCGAAAGGCTACGTGCACCCCGATGTTTATAGCAGCAATGTCCACAATAGCCAAACTGTGGAAAGAGCCAAGATGTCCATCAACAGATGAATGGATAAAGAAGATGTGGTATATATATACAATGGAATATTATGCAGCCATCAAAAGGAATGAGATCTTGCCATTTGCAACGACGTGGATGGAACTGGAGGGTATTATGCTGAGCGAAATAAGTCAAACAGAGAAAGACATGTATCATATGACCTCACTGATATGAGGAATTCTTAATCTCAGGAAACAAACTGAGGGTTGCTGGAGTGGGGGGTGGGGTGGGAGGGATGGGGTGACTGGGTGATGGACGCTGGGGAGGGTATGTGTTCTGGTAAGCGCTGTGAATTGTGCAAGACTGTTGAATCTCAGATCTGTACCTCTGAAACAAATAATGCAATATATGTTAAGAAAGAAAAAAAGAAGAAGAAGAATGTAGCAGGAGGGGAAGAATGAAGGGGGGGAAATCGGAGGGGGAGAAGAACCATGAGAGACGATGGACTCTGAAAAACAAACTGAGGGTTCTAGAGGGGAGGGGGTTGGGCGGATGGGTTAGCCTGGTGATGGGTATTGAGGAGGGCACGTTCTGCATGGAGCACTGGGTGTTATGCACAAACAATGAATCATGGAACACTATATCTAAAACTAATGATGTAATGTATGGGGATTAACATAACAATAAAAAATTTAAATAAGAGAAATAAAAAAAAAAAAAAAGAACAGGCATAGACTCTCAACCAGACTTAATTAATCCTCATTTTGAAATCCAGGTGTATACTAAAAAAATTATCCAACAAATGTTGACTCAATAACAATTTTCCATAATTTCATCGGTTATTCACCTCAGGTTTCATTTATGCATCTGCTGTGTCATTATCTGAGTTCATTATAACATTAGCTTTCAAATTTAATAGACCATTACATAAGAAAGAAAGGTACTAATTATAGAGGTTTATTGTTGCAACATAGTTCACCACAGGAATAGTATTATATGAATGCTTTTATCTTTGAAATGAGCTTGCTATAAAATAATTAAAAAAATAAGTAAATATGTCAATAAAATCATAAAAATTTATTTTCATGTTTAAATATAACTTTCTTGTGTCATGACTATGATAAATAATTAGAAGTATTATTAATTAGAAGATAAATAATTAAAAGTATATTAATCCAAATTGGGATGATAAGTATTCACATGCATCATTTTTGAGAATTTAAACTTTAGGAAGAACAAATATAATCAGATTGGTCAAAATTATTCTTCATATCAGTAATACAGATTTCAAACAGT
Source organism: Halichoerus grypus (assembly GCF_964656455.1). NCBI lineage: Eukaryota > Metazoa > Chordata > Mammalia > Carnivora > Phocidae > Halichoerus > Halichoerus grypus. The sequence goes on from NC_135725.1 coordinate 55,194,947, forward strand.
ATTCCTAGTTAACCCAGCACCAAGTCCAATTTTGAGATCCTTTGATTTTAGTAGAAAATGTCTTATGATTTGTGAGATCCAGAAAAAGAGCAGCAACTGCTTTGTATGACTTAGGCTAAATTTATAAATCATTAAATGGAAAATATGACATTTCAATTTTTGATATTATATTTTTGGAAGTTAATTAAAGTATATTGCAAGTGCCTTTTCAACTTTAACTTCAAGGGTACTGCTACACAGTCATCACTACATATGTGTGTCACATCCTTCTATAGATGGTAAATCAATAGGGTGTAAAGACTTTTAAAATATTTCAATTATGAAAAAGGAAAGATATTTATAAAATGGGATTTGTCAGAAATGTATTCTGTTCTTCCTTAATTCAAATATAAATATCTATAAAACACTAACAAGAAGGTCATTTTAATGCTGTTAAATATGAGGCACATTTTATTAAAAACATTACATGCCAAACAATTTATTAGCAATGTAACATACAGTATTATTTAATCATATAATAAGATATGCGGTAAACAGTATTATTCCCACTTTTTTTCATTTAGAATATGGTGCAATTTAGTTAAGATCATATAATTATAAAAGTTATAGGCAGACCCTTTACTCATTTCTGCCTAAAGCCCATGTTTTTTTTCATTAACACATGTATTGGATCATCCAAATGAGACATCTGAAAAGAGGATTTAACATAAATTGCTAGTAAAACCTGACTTTATGATAGATAAAAAGGAGAGGAGCCAAATCACAGTATTGCTTAAAGGAATCATGCACAAATGGAATTATATATAGATATTTCACTGACCCTATCCTCGAGAAGTTAACAAATGTGTCAGATAGAATGCTTAAAAGAGAAGTAGGTGATTGAAAGTGTACATGATCATAAAATATAAAAGGGGTGGAGGAGCAGCTTCAAGAGGATGATCTGGTCAATTATATTAAATTATGGGAAGGTTGGGAAAGAAAAAGATTTGGCCCGGGAAGTCAATGTTATCACACAATTAGGAGACCACCAATAACTTTATCAGAGTTTGATGACAAACAAATATAACCATTTTAAATACAGAATGATTTAGTATATAGAGTTTACACAAACTATGGAAGGACTGGAAGAGAAAAGGACAGTAAACTGCTCTCAGGAAATATCAAAGTATAAATATCTCAACTCTGCAGCCAGTGAATCCAGCTCTCTAGAGCATTTAAATGAATGATTCTCCTGAAAACCTCCAGAATCAAAGAAAAGTTCCTGCTGATGTTCTGAGCTGTCTGCTCCTGGTGAGTGTGATTCCAACTGCTGGACTACAAGTGGTTCTCTGTAGGAGTCCAAAGTCAAGGGGAGCTACTACTGATATTCGAAACTGTCTGTCTACAACTGCCATCACAAAATACTAGCTTTTATTCCTCTTCCACTTCCCGATATTTGATTAAATGCTTCTCATTGGTTGACTCTAAGGGCCAAGATTCTGGAAAACGTAGTTTCAGCCTTCTCCCCAAAATGCAAAGGAGAATGCTGAAGGAGGCAACAGTGCTGAGTTGACAAAGGCAATTCAGCACAATGGCTCAGGAGGTGCTGAAATTGGAAGCCAGATTGCAAAGAATAAATAAACCAATTTGAAACAGAAAAGTACATGCACTGATAGAAGATTACTCTTTAGGGAGATCTGGCAAACATGGAAACTGAATAATGAAGGGAAAATTTTCCTTGATGCTTCTCATTGATTGTAGTGTGGCAAAACTTGTGGACAGAATTATAAGACCTGGATGATCTGGATGATGAGAAAAAAGGGCAAAATACCTGTTCATTGGTAGATGAATGGATAAAAAGGGTGTGAGATATATATATAATATATATATATGTTATATATGTCCAAATCACATATGTGATTTGTGTATGTATGTGTGTATACACACACACACACACACCAGAATATTACTCAGTCATAAAAAATAATGAAATCTTGTTATTTATAACATGGATAGACCTAGAGAGTATTACACTAAGTGAAATAAGTCATACAGACAAAGACAAATACCATATTATTTCACTTATATGTGGAATCTAAGAAACAAAACAAATGAACAAACAAAGAGATTTAAAAACCAAGAACAAACCGGTGGCTGCCAGAGGGGAGAGGAGTAGGGAAACCAGTGAAATAGGAGAACAGGATTAAAAGATACAAACTTCCAGTTATAAAATAAGTTACAGAGATGAAAATTACAACATAGGGGATATAGTCAATAATATTGTAATAATGTTGTATGGTGACAGAGGTGACTACACTTATGGTGAGCGCTGAGTAATTATCAAATCACTATGTTATAGAATGGAAAGTAATATAACACTGTATGTTATACTTCAATAAAAATTTTTTAAAGGGTAAAATACAATGACAATTGAAAGATTAATGCTTGAGGAAAAAAGTAAATATATGAAAAGCAAAATCAGAAAGGGAAATTTCATTTGATGAGTCTAACAAGGAACTCATTTTTTTCTCATAAAATTAATAGAAAACTGATTTATTTGGGACAATCTTTTGGCACTGCTAATTTAGAAGGATGTTTACATTGGGTGATACATTTTCCCTAGCCTCTTTTGTACCTCTAAAATTTCATAACGAATATAAATGTAGCAAGCAACAAGAGTACTAACAGTTGATAACTTTCTAATGTCTCGTAAGTGTCAAGGAATATACAGTACACATATACATCTAATGTCTCCTAAATATAAACAACAATATAATCTTAAATCATGGAAATGAAAATATTAAAATGAAGTTTTCTATTGATTGGGCACATGCCACTTTGGTGCACTACCCTTTTAGATTTTCAAATTACTAAGTAACAATCACCTCAGACACCTCTCTCCACTAGGAAGAAATTTAAGATGAAAAAAAATGGAATTGTGATATAAAAAGAAGGTGTAGCAAATACTATTTAGAATCTGAAATGCTGCTGCATTTTAATGTGTATTTGGACAAGACACTATAGGTTACAGAGAAAGGAAGAGGAATTTATGAGTTTCTGAAGAAAGTTGCATGATTTGAAATCTCTCAAGATCTCCAATGATGTGGAGTGTTTTAATTCATTAAAAAGACACTGTTCATCTTGAACATCATGATTACCTAGGATTATGCATCCCTTAGGCTGAAGTAAAGTCGTAACTATAGACACATGAAACAGGCTTTTTATTATGCAACACTAAATAAAAAGTGAAAGTGGCTAGAAGTTATCAAAAGGACAATTTCAGTTCAATGTAAATATACTCTTCTGAAAACTAGAAACTTTTGTATTTGAGAAAAATATCAATACATAGGATTGATAACCACCAAAAATAGTATTTCTTAAAATACGTTTGGTGAAGATTTAGTTTAGCTCATGCTCCACTGAATATAGTCCCATGACAGAGTAATATATATATTCATATATTAAATATGTCACATACATATGTACACCTACACATGATTATATCATATACTGCATATGTATAATTATGTTATCGACAATAGTGTATATACATATATGAACACACACACACACACGGTACAGCATAGCCACTAGCAATCAAAACAGACATTGCCATAACCACCTTAAGGTGATCGTAGAACCTCTTAATTATCAGTCCCAATTTTATGAAAACATGAATTTGTGAAATCTTGCTCTATATACACCTCTCTTAGTGATTTATAAATAACATTAGATTATTAAGGCTCTGGGAAGATCTATATTTATGGAACATGTTTAATTATAATACTTCCGTGTTTCCTAAAAGTATTCAGCTTGACAACTCATTTATCCTGATTTTTTTAAATCTATGCTCTATAAAACATTTTGGGGGAATTAATAATCTATAATTATGTAGTGTTTCCATTGGATAGTAATGTTTTTCTCAGCTTCAGTGGATCTATGTTTTGTAGTCAGTCAGCAGAATCAGGATAGACATCACCTGAAATTTGGTTCAGATGTAAAGGCTGATGACATTTTACATACCCAGATAATCTGAGAGGAAGTTTTTTAATCACATGAGGTATTTGTGGATAGACCTAGACACAAACTAGCAGGTCTGAGCTGGCTTGGGCAAAGCAGAGGTTGTAGGCTGGGCATTTATAGTGATGAGGAGATGGGACTGTGGTAAAATTCGTTACTGTGGTTTAAATTCCCTCTCTGTACCAAAGGAGGAGGTGCTTGTGCTTTATTATCAGCTTGTCCAGATACAAGGCCAAAGGAGAAAAGAAGAGTGAGGCATAAAAGAAGTTAGTAGTCAAATATCAATAATGGACTCATTTATTTTATTACATTTACTACAATTCACTCCCTGTTGCTTGATGACTGACATGTGCCATGTCTCATTTAATTGAAGCTGCATTTAAGCATAAATCTTGGAACCATATGCCTGTGTAACCATCTATAATGAAAGTGAGAAGACCTTGGAAGAACATAAGCATCCAATTACCCTAAATAGTTGAGGAGAGCCAGGAAAAGACACCCATGAAGTTCAAGGCACTTGTTTAAATACCCTAGTGATATTGTTGACTTTAACCTGTTGTCTCATTTGTTAGAACATTTGAGCAACTTTGCCTGTATTGTTTGTCCATATGCAGCAATAAGTTCAGTGCACCCAAACTCCATGCCCCAGTCACTAGAAAATTTTATTTTAGTATTTTTATTTCCAAAGCTTAGCTGGCTGGTGGATAGTCTAATGCTAGACCTTTATCAGCAACCATAGTTGCCTGAGAGGGTAGCCCTTCATTTATAATTTTGAGGGTATAAGTGTTTGAATCATACATGTGGATATTATTTTGGACAGTTCTTGAAAGGCATCAATTTAATTTTTTTGTATAATATTGTGGATTCTGAAAGCAGAACAGTGTCCCACAGTGTGATCAGCAGAATGGAGTAACTAGCAACAATACAGTACCCTTGAAAACAAGATTGGTGTGGTTTGTTTAGGGACAGGAGCTCAAGAGGATATAGTTAGCCCTAAATGCAGATGGTACAACTAAAAATAAGAGGAGAAATCTGAGGAAAATTAATAAATTAGCTCAGAAGGACAATAAAACCATTAACCTTTGGAGGATAAAACCTTGAACCAAGAATGTATGTGTTGCTATATCAGCTTTAGCATTAAATTGAGTCTGATGTGGGCAGAGACAGGTGAGATCTTAATTTGAATCTTTGTTACCTGGAAGTCAGGAATTCCTAAAATTCTTTACCCAAAAAGGGGCAGCCTTGAATAAAAAGTGTTTGTTTTTGTTGTTGTTATTGTTTGGGGTTTTTTGGTGATGGCCTGACCAAATGACTAGCTAGCCTATTGACAATGGCCTAGGAGTCTGTGAAGATTTACTATTTGGGCCAATTGTTGGCCAAGGTATCCCCCAATGCTAATGTGACTGTCTGGAATTTGGCCTATTATGCTTAGGATTGGGTTCCATCCTTTACCAAGAATGTTCTAGTTTGGGGATGAAAAGCAGCAGTTCTCTAGTGAGCTCTACAACGTGTGACTGTGGTACTTCTTCTCTTAAAGTATTATGAACACATTTACTCTTCACTCAGTTGATTCCAAGGGGCTCCTCAGGTAGCCAAGGAGTCTAGGAGAGAGGTGATCTCCAATCCATGCTCATGTCCTTAAACTCCAATATCAAAACTTTCAATTTAAGTCAGCAAAATTTTGAAAGAGGCTCAACAGGACTCAAATGCAGCACAATGCAGCACAACTCAAAATGAAAGCTTATCAGCAAGCAGCAGAGCCATTCCACACGTGTGCAGAGCAAACCAAGAGCCGCAGAAAAAAGATGTCAAGGAATGGTGGCCATAGCTTAGAGCATGCCAATACAATCCTCCTCAGTATGCCAAGCCTTCTACACCCCATGGAAGTAGAATGGACTGACACCTGAAATTTTGTTTACTATCAAAACTGATGACATTCCACACACCAACGAAATTTGACAGAAAGTTTACTATTCACAAGTGGGATGGCTGGTGAGAGCTGGTTAGGTATAAGGAGGTTTGGTCTCACTTGGGCAAACTATAGGAAATGAGTAGTTTGGGAAAAGGCTGGACTGGGGACAAGTTCCCGCGCATGGGAGGTTTAAATTTCGAATCAGTGCCAAAGGAGAAAATACACATGTGAGTACTTTCTCATCAGTCTGTCTAAATGTGGTACCAAAGGGAAAGGGAAGGAGAGACTTCAAAGTCAGTGGTTAAACATCAAAAAGGGAGTCAGATTCTTTATTATAATATTCCAAGTCTAAGAAAATGTAACTCTGAATATACTGCTGCTACAACTACTTATTATATTAGTGATAGTAATGATATTTATTGTGTGATGTCTAGTGTCTTCTATGTGCCAGGCAACATGCCACACATTTTAATACATATTATTATTTATTGTCACAACCTTAACAAAAAACTATTATCATTATTCCCATATTTGAGGAAGATGAGGATTGGAAAGGTTATTTGGAGACCACAAATTTTACTCAAGGCTTAAGACTCAACAATTATTCACAATCATATATTTTACTTTGTAAAATCCCCTTCTTTCTCAACTAAGATAGATGCAGATTTTAGAACATTATATTTCAATTGCTTAATATCTTCCTGGTTTGTATTTTATAGAAAATCTTATGAATTCTTGCTTTATTCATTTAAGATTTCTCATAATTTATAGCTGTGCTCATGTAGGAGTTTTTTTAATGTACATGTGGAAACAATTTGATTAGGAAATCTGTATTCGGTATAAATAAAATATATACACATATATACACCCATATCTAATATGTATATATGATATGTAGTATTTAATATATTTTATTTCATTTTTTCAGATATCTTAAATAAAATATGAATATCAAGGTATATTCAACACTAATGTGCTTACCATTCATATTACAACTTCTTTACCATTACTGACTAGCAGTCCCTTTAGGAGGTATAAGTTAGTAAAGTTTTCCTACACAAAACAAGAATGATCACGATTCACATTTTCTAAGGACATTTTATTTCCTATTTATGGTTAGAAGCTGTATCTTATTTGCAAAAACTAATTAACTTATTTCTCAGGATAAAATCCAGGCTTTTTATTTGCATAATATCCTGCTGGGAATGGTTAGAACCTGGCATTATTTCTCACCACCTTTTTCTTCCTTTTTCTTTTTTTTTTTTTTTTTTGCATCAGTGAATGTGAGTATGTTAATAAGGACAATACGGAATTTATTTGCAACTGACTTTTGCATTTACTTTTTCTTGGTGTCAAGGATTCAGAAGCTAATGAATACTAATTTAAAATAAATATGCTTTTAGAAAGCTATGAACTGCTTTTTATTATGTAACATGTTGAGGTCTTTACCATTGATCAGGGAGACTTGGCCCATTATTCTATCTACAGGTAGATCAGAGTAATGACCCAGGAAGTCACAGAAAAATAAAAATTTGCATAGCTTGCTTTATATTAGTCTTATCCCTACTGCTAAAAGTAGTAAACTTAAGGTGTACTGATTTTAGGCCAATAGAATGAATTCAGATTCTTAAACTGGTTTTATATAGTGCATTGTCTTAATATTGAAAAACATAAATGGGCCATGTTGTATACATTAACACAACAATGTTTTTAGAACTGATAAGAATTATTCTTATCTCTCCTGCATTTCGAATTACAGGATAATACTTAAGCCAGCAAGCTGCATAGTCCTGGGCATTAAGATAACTTTAGGTTGATTATGTGGTTTAGTAATTGATTAATGATAAACATTTTTATTAAAACTACATCTTGCTAAGCACATATTAAATATTATTTTGAATTTCAGGATATATTTAAAGACTAATTCATAATAGCTGACCTTAAAGACAAGCAATATGAGATTATCAGAAACCTGCAGGTATAAAGGAAAGGAGATAAAAATCACTCTGTGGGCTAATAATAAATTCAAATATGAATCCATGGTCACTAGCCTATGGAAGCAAAACTTTTTTTTTTTCTCCTTTTCCCTTCCTTTTATACAATCATATGTATTGTTTACACACGACTATATGTATTGAAAAAAATCAGTTTGAAACTGATTAAAACTACTAACACTAACTCAGATTCAACATTATTTGGAATGAATATAATTTCTGATATATTATTTTTGCTACTAAATATATTTGTTTATTAATGAATAAGAAGTCTATTATTCAGAACATACAATCTTGCTTGTGCATAATATTCAAGCAAGTTACTTTTACAAATACTACTAATGCTATATAACTTGTTACTAAAACAGGGTTTGGGTTAAACACAAATTTTACAGTTTGATATGGGTCATAAAATCTGGAGGAAAATGTGGTACATTCATATATTTTTAAACACTGGAAAATAGTTTAAATCAATAAATAATACCAATCAGTAAAACTATTGCAATTCTAAGCAAAAAAGAATATCTCTTGGTGCTACTGTTTATCTTGCACAATTTTCTTTTTTCTTTTTCTTTTTTAAGATTTAATTTATTTATTTGACAGAGAGAGAGAGAGAGCAGAGCAAGGGAGCAGCAGAGGGAGAGGGAGAAGCAGGCTCCCTGCTGGGCAGGGAGCCCGATGTGTGGCTCCATCCCAGGATCCTGGGATCATGACCTGAGCTGAAGGTAGACACTCAACCAACTGAGACACCCAGGCACCCCTATCTTGCACAATTTTCTATTAATTGCATTTTTTTCTTTAACATTTATTCTTCCCCAGAAAACAGGCAAACAAATGTTGGCACATCTGGGTTGAATTCTAATTTTTTGTTTCTCTAGAATGGGTTCTCTGGTACATTGAGGGCAGAGCCCTTTCCATTCCTTTGAGACTAAAGAAGTCACTTTGCTATGGTATTTTTAATTCACTCGGTCAAGGCTTATGGGTTTTAAGATTACTCAATAATTGTTACTTTTGAAACATGAGGTCACTCATTATTTACATTTGGCCAGATGCTAGAATATTTTAATTGTTTTGATTCTTGATAAAGTTCATTATTCAAATAATATTTTTAGATTATTGAGGCTTTTTAAATAAATATTGCCATACATAGGAGATCTTTTTCACAAACTATGCTGTGGAATGGGTAATCATTTATGTATAAATTTTAACATTCAGAGCATAAATGATTTGTGTATGACTAAAATATAAAACACTATAAACAGCACAGAAATACATCAATTCCCCATTCATGATTATTAGGGAAGAGAGAATTGCATAGATTTTCATGAAGCAAATATTTAAGAATGTGGTCTAATATTTTTAAAGTCTGTTTTTGTTTTTTTATTCCTATATATATTTTTATTATGATCAATTAGCCAACATTAGTGGTTGTATGGTTTTACACTTCCACCAGCAGTGTTTAAGAGTCTACTTCCTTTATATCAACAGTTGGTAAGGACAGATTTTCTTTTTTAATTTAGCTAATATATATACTATTTTAGCCTGTAGTACACTCATTTAGGTGTGCAGTAGTAACTCACTGTGCTCCTCCTATAGTTTTTGGCTAAGGCACATGATCTAGATTTCTTTCCAGCAGGCAATTAAATCTGAATTTAAAAAGTGAATAATACTCTATTTTCAAAATAAGGGAAGAATTACCTTAGTAACCTAGTAATTAACAAATATCCATCCCCCTAAGCTGTGAATTCTGTTTTAAATTTATTTATACTGTGGAAAGAGCCGAGATGCCCTTCAACAGATGAATGGATAGAGAAGATGTGGTCCATATATACAATTGAATATTACTCAGCCATCAGAAAAGATGAATACCCAACTTTTACATCAACATGGATGGGACTGGAGATTATGCTAAGTGAAATAAGTCAAGCAGAGAAAGTCAATTATCATATGGTTTCACTTATTTGTGGAACATAAGGAATAGCATGGAGGACATTAGGAGAAGGAAGGGAAAAATGAAAGGGGGGGGGAATCGGAGGGAGAGACAAACCATGAGAGACTACGGACTCCGAGAAACAAACTGAGGGTTATAGACGGGAGGGAGGTGGGGGGATGGGTTAGCCCGGTGATGGGTATTAAGGAGGGCACGTACTGCGTGGAGCACTGGGTGTTATATGAAAACAATGAATCGTGGATCATTACATCAAAAACTAATGATGTATTTTATGGTGACTAACATAACAATAAAATTAGATTAAATTAAAAAAATAAATTTATTTATGCAGCATGCTTTCTGAATATTCTTCTTCCCTTCCTCCGATAAAGAAATTCCTTTCTTTTTTTCAAACACAAGTATATTCTCACATTCTTAGTGAAGCTACTCTTGATTTACCCCTGGTCACAATAATTGTTTTTCAGCATTAGATTTTTCTTTTTCTTTGGTATCTACGAAATGCATATACACTATTGTTTCCACACCTGAGACAGTGAATTATAATTATTATTGATAAACCTGTTTCCCCCAGTACATGATTTTTGTATTCTTTTAATACCACCACAGATCAAACCAGACAAATGAGAACAGATTGTAAAATGTGAGGCAGTAATTTCTTAGAAAATCCTATAATTTTGAGACCTGAAAGGATAGTTTTTTATAAGACTGAACAAATTTAAGCTTAATAATTTTATCATTTTTTCCTGGCTATAAATTGCAAAAACATAGAAATACACAAAGTTTTTTAAAAAGTCAATGAAATCATCTGAATGCCACAAACTAGAAATGAACACAATTAACATTAACATATTTTTCAGATGCTAGACATATATTTTATTTTAACTGTTAACCATTTCTCTTTTTAGCTTTTTTGGTAATTATCATCAAAATTTTACATTTTTTATTTGTGACTCTTGACCTGAAGTTATAAAACTTAGATGCATTCTATTAACTTTGTATTAAAAGTGAGCTGTTCAGTGAGTTTATATCACCAGATAAACCTGCTTTTCCATGGGGCGCCTGTGTGGCTCAGTCTGTTGAGCATCTCACTCTTGATTTCAGCTGAGGTCATGATCTCAGGGTCCTGGGATCAAGCCCTGACTTGTCTCCCTGATAGTGGGAGTTCCTAGGCAAATTTGCTCAGTGCAGATCCTGACAAGAGTGGAAAGAGATATGAAAAAGAAAGAAAACACGAGGTATTTCCTGAACATTTTAAAATTATGTAGGTTTTTTGCAAGACTGAGACTATATCCAAAGCACAATGATAATTAACTTAAGATGTCCAGTTAGTATAATAAGATGAGGGCTAATTACAGCTATACGCAAAGGTGGCAATATTCTATATAATGGCCATTAGCACGTTTTATTATTTGAATCAGAAAGCAGAATATACAGAATCAATATCTTTAACATAGCAATAATCCCTTTCTATTCCCTACTCCTGCTCATCCTCACCCCATCCTTAGGCAACCACAAAACCACCTTCAGTCACTGTTCATGAGTTTAAATGTCCATATAAATGGAATCATACAGTATGTATGCTTTTTGACTGCTTTCAATCACTCAGCATAATTAAGATTTAGCCATGTTGCTACATGTATTAATATTTCTATTTTTAATTTTGAGTATTATGCCATTATATATACATACACCACTGTGTATTTTGACAGCATATTTATGTCAGTTGATATATGGATTGTTTCCAGTTTTGGCTATTACAAAGAAAACTGCTATGCACATTCATGTATAAGACACATTCATGTCCTTTCACATATGCTTACATGCCTTCATGTCCACTAGCAGTGGAATGGCTTCATATATGGTAGGTATGTGTTTAATTAAAAAAACAAATAAATAAAATGACAAAACACTTTTCAAACTGTCCATTTTACATTCACACAGCAATCAATCTCATTGACATTAGATATAGCCAATCTTTTTAATATTTGCCTTTGGAATAGGCATACTGTTTTATTGTGGTTTTAATTTGCATTTCTCTGATGACTAATGATATTAAGCATCTTTCTTTTTAAGCCTTTATTTTGATTCCAGTTAGTTAACCTATAGTGTTATATTAGTTTCTGGTGTACAATATAGTGATTCAACACTTCCATACATCACCAGGTGTTCATCACCACAAGTGTCCCCCTTGAATCCCCATCACCTATTTCACCCATCCACCTACCCACCTCCCTTCCGGTAATCATCTGATTGTTCTCCAGGATGCCTTGGTGGCTCAGTTGGTTAAGCGTCTCCCTTAGGCTCAGGTCATGATCTCAGGGTCCTGGGATCGAGTCCTGCATTGGGCTCCCTGCTCAGTGGAGAGCCTGATTCTCCCTCTGCCTGCAGCTCCCCCTGCTTCAGCTCTCTCTCTCTCATACAAATAAATAAAAAAATCTTAAAGAAAAATGATCAGATTGTTCCCTATAATTAAGAGTCTGTTTCTTGCTTTGTCTCTCTTTTTTCCCCCCTTTTCTCATTTGTTTCTTAAATTCTACATATGAGTGAAATTATATGGTATTCATCTTTCTCTGAATGATTTATTTCAATTGGCATTATACTCTCTAGCTCCATCCATGTTGTTGCAAATGGCAAGATTTCATTCTTTTTTATGGGTGAATAATATTCCACTCCATCCATCCACACACACACACACACACATCTTCTTTATCTATTCATCTTCTTTATCTATTCATAAATCAATGGACACTTGGGCTGCCTCCATATCTTGGCTATTACAAATAATGCTGCTATAAGCATAGGGATGCATGTATCCCTTTGAATTAGTGTTCTTGTATTCTCTGGGTGATATTAAGCATCTTGACATGTATTTATTTGCCATCTGAATATTTTTACCCATTTTTATTGGATTATGTACTTATTATATTTTGAGAGTTCCTTATATATCCTTAAAACAAGGATTTTACCATATATATGATTTGCAAATGTTTCTCCAGTCTCTGGTTTGACTTTTAATTCTCTAAACATTACATTTCAAAAAGCAGAAGCTATTAGTTTTAATGAACTTCACTTTATCAATTTGTGTCTTATGGATTGGGCTTTTGATATCAAATCTAAGAAATCTTTTCTTAATCCCAAGGTTTATAAGGATTGTATCCTATGTTTTAATACAGAAATTGTATAGTTTTAGATTTTATATTTAGGTGTGTTTTCCACTTTGAGTGCTTTTGCATATATAATGTGATGACTGGATTGAAGTTCACTCTTTTCCAATACTCTCTTGTTCCAGCAGCATTTGATAAAAAGACTATTATTCATTTTGTAACATATATGTTGAACATTTGTCATTGGATGCATAAATGCTTAGGATTCCTTTGTCTGTTTGCTAAATTGACCCCTTAAATATTATGAGATGACTTTTTTCTTCTGGTCATAATCTTTGATCTGAAATTTACTTTGATATTAACATAGCTACCCAGCTCTCTTGTAACTACTGTAAATACAGTATAGTTTTTCATATTTTTACATGCAACCTAATTTTTTTAAGATTTATTTATTAGAGAGAGAGAAAGAGACAGAGCATGAACAGGGGGAGGAGGAGAGGGAGAGGAAGAGAGAGAATCCTCAAGCAGACTCCCTGCTGAGTGTGGAGCCCAGCTAGGGGTTGAGGTCATGACCTGAGCCGAAATGAAGAGCTGGCCGCTTAACCAACTGAGCCACCCAGGCGCCCCTAATTTTTTTTTTTTTTTTTTTTTTTTTACTTAAAGTTGCTTTCTTGTAGGAAGCATGTTGTCAATTCTTGTCTTTTTATCCAATCTGACAATTTCTGCCTTCTGATGGGGGGATTTAGATCATTTATCTTTAATATAGTTTTTAATATGATGAAGTTTCATTCTACCAGCTTTCTCTTTGTTTCTTACCTTTCCCATAAGTTCCCCTTTCCCTTTACGTCTGATTCTCTGATTATTTCTCTGATTATTTTTCTTTTTTATGATTCAGATTTTATCACCTTTGTTGGCTTATTGGTGAATAGCATTTTTTTTTCTTTTAGTGGTTGCTTTAGGGTTTATAGTGTACAACTTTAACTTAACATAGTTAGCCTTAAGTAATAAATAAATAAACAGGTTGACTCTGCACTACTATAAAAGAATGAAAACATCATCATCTGTACACAAGACTCTATCTCCCTCTCTACCACTCAGATATAAGACAGATATATCCATTTCATAATGCTTTAATTTAGAAAATGGACTATCTCATATCTAAGTATGTTTAGTGTGCTTGTATAAGTGCTGATTATATAAATTAAAAACAGTATAAATAGCATCCCCAATATTATGAGAATTTAAATACACCTTTCTACTGAACAGGGTAATGCGATTACATCAATAAAAATAGTATATAATTTCATATGACTGTATTTATGAAATCTGAAAGAGACCAGTGCAGGTATGAAGAGCAGATGGGTGTGCTTTTTTAAAACACCTGTGAAAGCGGAGGAAGGAAAGATGGCAGAGGAGTAGGAGACCTGGATTTCGTCTGGTCTCAGGAATTCAGCTGGATAGGGATCAAACCATTCTGAACACCTACAAACTCAACAGGAGATCGAAGAAAAGAATAGCAACAATTCTCTGAACAGAAAAGCGACCACTTTCTGGAAGGTAGGACGTGCGGAGAAGTGAATCCGAGGCGTTATTCGGGAGGATAGACGGCGGGGGAGGGGCCTCCGTCGGCCGCTTCTGGCAAGTGATAGAGCCGCGGAGCACAAAATCGGAACTTTTAGAAGTCGGCTCCGCTGAGGGACGTCACTCTGGTGGCTAAGTGGGGGGTGGAACCCTCGCGGGACAGTGTGGTCTCAGGACCCTCGGGGTCACAGAAAGACCGGGGGTGCCTGAGTGCGGCAGAGCTCCCAGGTATCGGAGCAGGGAAGCCGGCTGCAGAGACGGAGCCCAGGCGCGGGCTCTCAGCTCTGGGTTGTCATAGACCGTGATCCGCGGCACAGTCGGGCCACTGCTCCTCCATCAGGGACCCAACAAGCGGCAGATCCGGGGAGACTCACCTTCTTCCCCCGGGAGGAGAGGTGCGGGAGCGCACCGCGGGGATCTGCTGGGTTTGGAGACCACCGGGAGTCGGGTGCCAGAGACGGAAATGCGCAGTCACAGGCCGGGTGAGCACGGAGTGCGGCCAGAGACCAGGGAGACGGGAGTGACTGACTGCTTTTCTCTGGGGGCGCACTGAGGAGCGGGACCCCGAGTTCTCGGCTCCTCCGGGGCAGAGACTGGGAGGCCGCCATTTTCACTCTCCACCTCCAAAGCTGTATGGAAAGCTTGCAGGGAACAAAAGCTCCCGAGAGCAAACCCGAGCAGATTACTTAGCCCGGACCGGGCAAGGGCGGGGCAGTTCCGCCTCCGGCAGAGACATTTGGAAACCACGGCAACAGGCCCCTCCCCCAGAAGATCAGCGAGAACAGCCAGCCAAGACCAGGTTTACCGATCAGTGAGAATGGCAGAACTCCAGCGCTAGGGGAATACTGTGCATAGAATTCATGGCTTTTTTACCACGATTCTGTAGTCTTTCAAAGTTAATTATTTTTTTCTAATTGTCTTTTTTTCTTTTTTTTTGAATTTTTCTTTTTCCCTTTTTCAACCAACATCTTATCAACCCCTTTTTTAAAAAAAAAACATTTTTATTTTTCATTTTTAAAGTCATATTCTATCCCTTCATAGTAGTTACCCGTATTTTTGGCATATATATATAAGTTGTTCTCTCTTTAAAATCTTGAGATAGTTTCTTCTAACAGATCAAAATATACTCTAAATCTCTAGTGTATGCTTTTTTTCTACTCCCCTGCCTGATCACATTCTCTCCCTTTTTTCTTTCTTTTTTTTTTTTTAATCCTCTTCTTCCTTTTTTCAAACAACTTATCAAATCCTTTTTTAAAATTTTTTATAATTTCCATCTTTACAGTCATATTCCATCCCTTCATCATATCAACCCTTATTTTTGTACATATGTAAGTTTTTCTTTCTTTAAAATTTTGGGAGGGACTTTCTTTTAACAGACCAAAATACACCCAAAATCTAGTGTGTGGCACTGATCTATAAACCAGCCTGATCATATTTGATCACATTCTGTTTTTGTTTTGTTTTGTTCTGCTTTTGTTTGTTTTTATCTTTATCTTTTTCTTTTTTCTTTTTTTCTTTCTTTTTCTTTTTTCTCTCTTTCCCTTTCTTTTCCCACTGCTTCAGGTCTTTTCTGATTTGTTTAGAGTATATTTTCTGGGGACGTTGCTACCCTGCTTGCATTTTGTTCTCTCATTAATCTATTCTCCTCTGCACAAAATGACAAGACGGAAAAAATCACCTCAACAAAAAGAACAAGAGGTAGTACCGACTGCCAGGGACCTACTCAATACGGACATTAGTACGATGTCAGATCTAGAGTTCAGAATCATCACTTTAAAGATACTAGCTGGGCTTGAAAAAAGCATGGAAGTTATTAGAGAAACCCTTTCTGGAGAAGTAAAAGAACTAAAATCGAACCAAGTAGAAATCAAAAAGGCTATTAATGAGGTGCAATCAAATATGGGGGCGCTAACTGCTAGGATAAATGAGGCAGAAGAAAGAATCAGTGAGATAGAAGACCAAATGATGGAAAATAAAGAAGCTGAGAAAAAGAGAGATAAACAACTACTGGATCACGAGGGCAGAATTCGAGAGATAAACGATACCATAAGACGAAACAACATTAGAATAATTGGGATCCCAGAAGAAGAAGAAAGAGAGAGAGGGGCAGAAGGTATAATGGAGCAAATTATAGCAGAGAACTTCCCGATTTGGGGAAGGAAACAGGCATCAAAATCCAGGAAGCACAGAGAACCCCTCTCAAAATCAATAAAAATAGATCAACACCCCGACATCTAATAGTAAAACTTACAAGTCTCAGAGACAAAGAGAAAATCCTGAAAGCAGCTCGGGAGAAGAGATATGTAACCTACAATGGTAGAAACATTAGATTGGCAACAGACTTATCCAAAGAGACCTGGCAGGCCAGAAAGGACTGGCAGGACATATTCAGAGCACTAAATGAGAGAAATATGCAGCCAAGAATACTATATCCAGCTAGGCTGTCATTGAAAATTGAAGGAGAGATAAAAAGCTTCCAGGACAAACAAAAACTAAAGGAATTTGCAAACACGAAACCAGCCCTACAAGAAATCTTGAAAGGGGTCCTCTAAGCAAAGAGAGAGCCTAAAAGCAACATAGACGAGAAAGGAACACAAACAATATACAGTAACAGTCACTTTACAGGCAATACAATGGCACTGAATTCCTATCTTTCAATAGTTACCCTGAATGTAAATGGGCTAAATGCCCCAATCAAAAGACACAGGCTATCAGATTGGATTAAAAAACAAGACCCATCGATATGCTGTCTGCAAGAGACTCATTTTAGACCCAAAGACACCCCCAGATTGAAAGTGAGGGGGTGGAAAACCATTTACCATGCTAATGGACACCAAAAGAAAGCTGGCGTGGCAATCCTTATATCAGACAAATTAGATTTTAAACCAAAGACTGTAATAAGAGATGAGGAAGGACACTATATCCTACTTAAAGGATCTATCCAACAAGAAGATCTAACAATTGTAAATATCTATGCCCCTAACATGGGAGCAGCCAATTATATAAGGCAATTAATAACAAAAGCAAAGAAACACATTGACAACAATACAATAATAGTGGGGGACTTTAACACCCCCCTCACTGAAATGGACAGATCGTCTAAGCAAAAGCTCAACAAGGAAATAAAGACTTTAAATGACACACTGGACCAAATGGACTTCACAGACATATTCAGAACATTCCATCCCAAAGCAACGGAATACACATTCTTCTCTAGTGCCCATGGAACATTCTCCAGAATAGATCACATCCTAGGTCATAAATCAGGTCTCAACCGGTACCAGAAGATTGGGATCATCCCCTGCCTATTTTCAGACCACAATGCTTTGAAACTAGAACTCAATCACAAGAGGAAAGTCGGAAAGAACTCAAATACATGGAGGCTAAAGAGCATCCTACTGAAAAATGAATGGGTCAACCAGGAAATTAAAGAAGAATTAAAAAAATTCATGGAAACCAATGAAAATGAAAACACAACTATTCAAAATCTTTGGGATGCAGCAAAGGCAGTCCTAAGAGGAAAGTATATAGCAATACAAGCCTTTCTCAAGAAACAAGAAAGGTCTCAAGTACACAACCTAACCCTACACCTAAAGGAGCTGGAGAAAGAACAGCAAATAAAGCCTAAACCCAGCAGGAGAAGAGAAATAATAAAGATCAGAGCAGAAATCAATGAAATAGAAACCAAAAGAACAGTAGAACAGATCAACGAAACTAGGAGCTGGTTCTTTGAAAGAATTAACAAGATTGATAAGCCCCTGGCCAGACTTATCAAAAAGAAAAGACAAATGACCCAAATCAACAAAATCATGAATGAAAGAGGAGAAATCACAACCAACACCAAAGAAATACAAACAATTATAAGAACATATTATGAGCAACTCTATGCCCGCAAATTAGATAACCTGGAAGTAATGGATGCATTCCTAGAGATGTATCAACTACCAAAACTGAACCAGGAAGAAATAGAACACCTGAACAGACCTATAACCACTAAGGAAATAGAAGCAGTCATCAAAAATCTCCCAAAACACAAAAGCCCAGGGCCAGATGGCTTCCCAGGGGAATTCTACCAAACATTTCAAGAAGAATTAATACCTATCCTTCTGAAACTGTTCCAAAAAATAGAAATGGAAGGAAAACTTCCAAACTCATTTTATGAGGCCAGCATTACCTTGATCCCAAAACCAGACAAAGACCCCATCAAAAAGGAGAATTACAGACCAATATCCCTGATGAACATGGATGCAAAAATTCTCACCAAAATACTAGCCAATAGGATCCAACAGTACATTAAAAGGATTATTCACCACGACCAAGTCGGATTTATCCCTGGGCTGCAAGGTTGGTTCAACATCCGCAAATCAATCAACGTGATACAATACATTAACAAAAGAAAGAACAAGAATCATATGATCCTCTCAATAGATGCAGAAAAAGCATTTGACAAAGTACAGCATCCTTTCTTGATCAAAACTCTTCAGAGTATAGGGATAGAGGGTACATACCTCAATATCATAAAAGCCATCTATGAAAAACCTACAGCGAATATCATTCTCAATAGGGAAAAACTGAGAGCTTTCCCCCTAAGGTCAGGAACATGGCAGGGATGTCCACTATCACCACTGATATTCAACATAGTATTGGAAGTCCTAGCCACAGCAATCAGACAACAAAAAGAAATCAAAGGCATCCAAATTGGCAAAGAAGAAGTCAAACTCTCACTCTTTGCAGATGATATGATACTTTATGTGGAAAATCCCAAAGACTCCACCCCAAAACTGCTAGAACTCATACAGGAATTCAGTCAAGTGGCAGGATATAAAATCAATGCACAGAAGTCAGTGGCATTCCTATACACCAACAACAAGTCAGAAGAAAGAGAAATTAAGGAGTCGATCCCATTTACAATTGCACCCAAAACCATAAGATACCTAGGAATAAATCTAACCAAAGAGGCAAAGGATCTGTACTCAGAAAACTATAAAATACTCATGAAAGAAATTGAGGAAGACACAAAGAAATGGAAAAACGTTCCATACTCATGGATTGGAAGAACAAATATCGTGAAGATGTCAATCCTACCTAGAGCAATCTACACATTCAATGCAATCCCCATCAAAATACCACCCACTTTCTTCAAAGAAATGGAACAAATAATCCTAAAATTTGTATGGAACCAGAAAAGACCCCGCATAGCCAGAGGAATGTTGAAAAAGAAAAGCAAAGCTGGCGGCATCACAATTCCAGACTTCCAGCTCTACTACAAAGCTGTCATCATCAAGACAGTATGGTACTGGCACAAAAACAGACACATAGATCAATGGAACAGAATAGAGAGCCCAGAAATGGACCCTCAACTATATGGTCAACTAATCTTTGACAAAGCAGGAAAGAATGTCCAATGGAAAAAAGACAGTCTCTTCAACAAATGGTGTTGGGAAAATTGGACAGCCACATGCAGAAGAATGAAACTGGACCATTTCCTTACACCACACACAAAAATAGACTCCAAATGGTTGAAAGACCTAAATGTGAGACAGGAGTCCATCAAAATCCTAAAGGAGAACACAGGCAGCAACCTCTTTGACCTCAGCCGCAGCAACTTCTTCCTAGAAACATCGCCAAAGGCAAGGGAAGCAAGGGCAAAAATGAACTCTTGGGACTTCATCAAGATAAAAAGCTTTTGCAAAGCAAAGGAAACAGTCAACAAAACCAAAAGGCAACCGAGAGAATGGGAGAAGATATTTGCAAATGACATATCAGATAAAGGGCTAGTATCCAAAATCTATAAAGAACTCATCAAACTCAACACCAAAAGAACAAGAATCCAATCAAGAAATGGGCAGAAGACATGAACAGACATTTTTCCAAAGAAGACATCCAAACGGCCAACAGACAGATGAAAAAGTGTTCAATATCGCTCGGCATCAGGGAAATCCAAATCAAAACCTCAATGAGATACCACCTCACACCAGTCAGAATGGCTAAAATTAACAAGTCAGGAAATGACAGATGTTGGCGGGGATGCGGAGAAAGGGGAACCCTCCTACACTGTTGGTGGGAATGCAAGCTGGTGCAGCCACTCTGGAAAACAGTAGGGAGGTTCCTCAAAAAGTTGAAAATAGAGCTACCATATGATCCAGCAATTGCACTCCTGGGTATTTACCCCAAAGATACAAAAGTAGGGACCCGAAAGGCTACGTGCACCCCGATGTTTATAGCAGCAATGTCCACAATAGCCAAACTGTGGAAAGAGCCAAGATGTCCATCAACAGATGAATGGATAAAGAAGAAGTGGTATATATATACAATGGAATATTATGCAGCCATCAAAAGGAATGAGATCTTGCCATTTGCAACGACGTGGATGGAACTGGAGGGTATTATGCTGAGCGAAATAAGTCAAACAGAGAAAGACATGTATCATATGACCTCACTGATATGAGGAATTCTTAATCTCAGGAAACAAACTGAGGGTTGCTAGAGTGGGGGGTGGGGTGGGAGGGATGGGGTGACTGGGTGATGGACACTGGGGAGGGTATGTGTTCTGGTAAGCGCTGTGAATTGTGCAAGACTGTTGAATCTCAGATCTGTACCTCTGAAACAAATAATGCAATAGATGTTAAGAAAGAAAAAAAGAAGAAGAAGAATGTAGCAGGAGGGGAAGAATGAAGGGGGGGAAATCGGAGGGGGAGAAGAACCATGAGAGACGATGGACTCTGAAAAACAAACTGAGGGTTCTAGAGGGGAGGGGGGTGGGAGGATGGGTTAGCCTGGTGATGGGTATTGAGGAGGGCACGTTCTGCATGGAGCACTGGGTGTTATGCACAAACAATGAATCATGGAACACTATATCTAAAACTAATGATGTAATGTATGGGGATTAACATAACAATAAAAAAATTTAAAAAAAGAAAACACCTATGAAAACTCAAAATTGTGTCATGATTTTGCTCTATATTTTCAATATTTTCTATATGTCTTGGTTATCTCTTAGATTTTTAAATGCCTTTCCACTGACAAAATTTACATATATTTTTAATTATAACGTTAAGGTTTTTTCATTTGCTTTATCATACAATCACCTCTTTCACATGCTGAATTGAGCCAATGGCTATGGAGGTCCATTGCTTCCCTCTCTGTTTTGCTTGCTTTTTGTTGCATTCTAGTTGTGACTTGCTATTTTCTGAATCACAATTATGATCATTCTTATATTTCAGTTTCATTTTGGTAATGTATACCTTTGACTAATATTTCAGAATAGTTTGGTGAGAGAAAAACTTTCCTCAGCCTATGAATCTTCAATACCTTTATTCTGCATTCATATATGAATACCATCTGGCTAAGTATATAAGTCTAAATTCAAATGTATTTTGACTCAGAACCTTGAGGGCAAAGATTGAATGCCTCCTGAAGACTCATATTGTTGAAGACAAATCTGGAGCCAAAATGATCCTATTTTTTTATAAAAACTTTATCAGGAAGCTTTGTAGAAATTTTTGCTTATCCTTAGATATTATTTAATTTTACTACGATCCATGGATCTCTCTTCATCGTTTTCTTTAACTCATTCTGCTTAGCATTTTTTTATGACTCAAGAATTTATTAAGTCATACATCAAAACATACTGCTAATTGCAGTAGCAAAAGATCAATGTAAAACCACTTGAGAATTCTGCAGCTGTCAATTTAAAAAAATTTGTTCTAGCGGTTGAAAGGTCCAACCTTGTATTCTTGCCAGTGGGTAAGCTGTACAGAACTGCATTAGCACGGACTTACAGAACCCTCACAGAATGACCACCTCAAAGATGAATTAAATGCCCAGTTTCAAGAGGGATGGCAGTCAGGTCTAAGAAAAAGGAAAAGCCTAAAGACAGTGATAATACCAACCTTTCTTCATCATTTACTGCACTTGACAGAAATTAACCTTTTAAAATTTTACCCATGACACTTTTACTCAGCTTAATTATGACATGTACAACGTAGTGTAAATTAACCTCCAGATTTTGTCAAAATACTGTCTTCATTCTTTGATCATGACAGGTGCTGCACACATCCCACCCCAGTCGGCCCACAGCTAGAGCAGATACTTCATTAGAAGGACAGGGGAGTAAGAGGTCTATTCAAAATCTCAGCAAAAGTGAATATGCAGTTTTGTTGTTGTTGCGGTTATTGCTGTGTGTTTTTTTTTAAGTCTCACTACAAAATCAAATAAAAAAGATTGATTCAAAGAGTTGAGTCATTACACTCATTCCATTTTGACATACAGTACAGTGTTAGGGAATGGACAAGGGTTGATAAATTATGCGGGGTTAGATGGCAACATTTCATAAAGGAGGCTGTGCTGCTCTCGTATCAGAAACTAGTTAAGAAGTATCTGCATTGCCAAACTTGGGAAGCAGAAGTCTCTTCTTAAAGACAAAGGTCTTTAATGGTTTAGTGCTTAGTGTTCTCAGCACAACAATGCAACGTGGTTATTAAGGTAATTTGGCAACTCTTAATCTGAGCAACAATAGGGGCTTTAGAAAAATAAGGCTTTAAGAAAGCTTGCCATTTTAGGACAAAATTTTAATTTAATGTGAAAGTTTGAAGTCTTACACTTTAAACAAATAAAACTTAAATATTACTGACTGGTTCAAAATGTTTTTTTTTTTTTTTTTTTTTTTAATTTTTTTATTGTTATGTTAATCCCCATACATTACATCATTAGTTTTAGATATAGTGTTCCATGATTCATTGTTTGTGCATAACACCCCGTGCTCCATGCAGAACGTGCCCTCCTCAATACCCATCACCAGGCTAACCCATCCTCCCAACCCCCTCCCCTCTAGAACCCTCAGTTTGTTTTTCAGAGTCCATTGTTTCTCATGGTTCTTCTCCCCCTCCGATTTCCCCCCCTTCATTCTTCCCCTCCTGCTACATTCTTCTTCTTTTTTTCTTTCTTAACATCTATTGCATTATTTGTTTCAGAGGTACAGATCTGAGATTCAACAGTCTTGCACAGTTCACAGCGCTTACCAGAACACATACCCTCCCCAGTGTCCATCACCCAGTCACCCCATCCCTCCCACCCCACCCCCCACTCCAGCAACCCTCAGTTTGTTTCCTGAGATTAAGAATTCCTCATATCAGTGAGGTCATATGATACATGTCTTTCTCTGTTTGACTTATTTCGCTCAGCATAATACCCTCCAGTTCCATCCACGTCGTTGCAAATGGCAAGATCTCATTCCTTTTGATGGCTGCATAATATTCCATTGTATATATATACCACATCTTCTTTATCCATTCATCTGTCAATGGACATCTTGGCTCTTTCCACAGTTTGGCTATTGTGGACATTGCTGCTATAAACATCGGGGTGCACGTACCCTTTCGGATCCCTACTTTTGTATCTTTGGGGTAAATACCCAGTATGCAATGGCTGGGTCATAGGGTAGCTCTATTTTCAACTTTTTGAGGAACCTCCATCCTGTTTCCCAGATTGGCTGCACCAGCTTGCCTTCCCATCAACAGTGTAGGAGGGTTCCCCTTTCTCTGCATCCCCGCCAACATCTGTCATTTCCTGACTTGTTAAATTTAGCCATTCTGACTGGTGTGAGGTGGTATCTCGTTGAGGTTTTGATTTGGATTTCCCTGATGCCAAGCGATATTGAACTCTTTTTCATGTGTCTGTTGGCCATTTGGATGTCTTCTTTGGAAAAATGTCTGTTCATGTCTTCTGCCCATTTCTTGATTGGATTCCTTGTTCTTTGAGTGTTGAGTTTGATAAGTTCTTTATAGATTTTGGATACTAGCCCTTCATCTGATATGTCATTTGCAAATATCTTCTCCCATTCTGTCGGTTGTCTTTTGGTTTTGTTGACTGTTTCTTTTGCTTTGCAAAAGCTTTTTATCTTGATGAGGTCCCAATAGTTCATTTTTGACCTTGCTTCCCTTGCCTTTGGCGATGTTTCTAGGAAGAAGTTTGGCGGCTGAGGTCGAAGAGGTTGCTGCCTGTGTTCTCCTTTAGGAGTTTGATGGACTCCTGTCTCACATTGAGGTCTTTCAACCATTTTGAGTCTATTTTTGTGTGTGGTGTAAGGAAATGGTCCAGTTTCATTCTTCTGCATGTGGCTGTCCAATTTTCCCAACAGCATTTGTTGACGAGACTGTCTTTTTTCCATTGGACATTCTTTCCTGCTTTGTTGAAGATTAGTTGACCATAGAGTTGAGGGTCCATTCCTGGGCTCTCTATTCTGTTCCATTGATCTATGTGTCTGTTTTTGTGCCAGTACCATACTGTCTTGATGATGACAGCTTTGTAATAGAGCTGGAAGTCTGGAATTGTGATGCCGCCAGCTTTGCTTTTCTTTTTCAACATTCCTCTGGCTATTCGGGGTCTTTTCTGGTTCCATACAAATTTTAGGATTATTTGTTCCATTTCTTTGAAAAAAGTGGATGGTATTTTGATGGGGATTGCATTGAATGTGTAGATTGCTCTAGGTAGCATTGACATCTTCACAATATTTGTTCTTCCAATCCATGAGCATGGAACGTTTTTCCATTTCTTTGTGTCTTCCTCCATTTCTTTCATGAGTATTTTATAGTTTTCTGAGTACAGATCCTTTGCCTCTTTGGTTAGATTTATTCCTAGGTATCTTATGGTTTTGGGTGCAATTGTAAATGGGATCGACTCCTTAATTTCTCTTTCTTCTGACTTGTTGTTGGTGTATAGGAATGCCACTGACTTCTGTGCATTGATTTTATATCCTGCCACTTGACTGAATTCCTGTATGAGTTCTAGCAGTTTTGGGGTGGAGTCTTTGGGATTTTCCACATAAAGTATCATATCATCTGCAAAGAGTGAGAGTTTGACTTCTTCTTTGCCAATTTGGATGCCTTTGATTTCTTTTTGTTGTCTGATTGCTGTGGCTAGGACTTCCAATACTATGTTGAATATCAGTGGTGATAGTGGACATCCCTGCCGCGTTCCTGACCTTAGGGGGAAAGCTCTCAGTTTTTCCCCATTGAGAATGATATTCGCTGTAGGTTTTTCATAGATGGCTTTTATGATATTGAGGTATGTACCCTCTATCCCTACACTCTGAAGAGTTTCAATCAAGAAAGGATGCTGTACTTTGTCAAATGCTTTTTCTGCATCTATTGAGAGGATCATGTGATTCTTGTTTTTTCTTTTGTTAATGTATTGTATCACGTTGATTGATTTGCGGATGTTGAACCAACCTTGCAGCCCAGGGATAAATCCGACTTGGTCGTGGTGAATAATCCTTTTAATGTACTGTTGGATCCTATTGGCTAGTATTTTGGTGAGAATTTTTGCATCCATGTTCATCAGGGATATTGGTCTGTAATTCTCCTTTTTGATGGGGTCTTTGTCTGGTTTTGGGATCAAGGTAATGCTGGCCTCATAAAATGAGTTTGGAAGTTTTCCTTCCATTTCTATTTTTTGGAACAGTTTCAGAAGGATAGGTATTAATTCTTCTTGAAATGTTTGGTAGAATTCCCCTGGGAAGCCATCTGGCCCTGGGCTTTTGTGTTTTGGGAGATTTTTGATGACTGCTTCTATTTCCTTAGTGGTTATAGGTCTGTTCAGGTGTTCTATTTCTTCCTGGTTCAGTTTTGGTAGTTGATACATCTCTAGGAATGCATCCATTACTTCCAGGTTATCTAATTTGCGGGCATAGAGTTGCTCATAATATGTTCTTATAATTGTTTGTATTTCTTTGGTGTTGGTTGTGATTTCTCCTCTTTCATTCATGATTTTGTTGATTTGGGTCATTTCTCTTTTCTTTTTGATAAGTCTGGCCAGGGGCTTATCAATCTTGTTAATTCTTTCAAAGAACCAGCTCCTAGTTTCGTTGATCTGTTCTACTGTTCTTTTGGTTTCTATTTCATTGATTTCTGCTCTGATCTTTATTATTTCTCTTCTCCTGCTGGGTTTAGGCTTTATTTGCTGTTCTTTCTCCAGCTCCTTTAGGTGTAGGGTTAGGTTGTGTACTTGAGACCTTTCTTGTTTCTTGAGAAAGGCTTGTATTGCTATATACTTTCCTCTTAGGACTGCCTTTGCTGTATCCCAAAGATTTTGAATAGTTGTGTTTTCATTTTCATTGGTTTCCATGAATTTTTTTAATTCTTCTTTAATTTCCTGGTTGACCCATTCATTCTTCAGTAGGATGCTCTTTAGCCTCCATGTATTTGAGTTCTTTCTGACTTTCCTCTTGTGATTGAGTTCTAGTTTCAAAGCATTGTGGTCTGAAAATAGGCAGGGGATGATCCCAATCTTCTGGTACCGGTTGAGACCTGATTTATGACCTAGGATGTGATCTATTCTGGAGAATGTTCCATGGGCACTAGAGAAGAATGTGTATTCCGTTGCTTTGGGATGGAATGTTCTGAATATGTCTGTGAAGTCCATTTGGTCCAGTGTGTCATTTAAAGTCTTTATTTCCTTGTTCATCTTTTGCTTAGACGATCTGTCCATTTCAGTGAGGGGGGTGTTAAAGTCCCCCACTATTATTGTATTGTTGTCGATGTGTTTCTTTGCTTTTGTTATTAATTGCCTTATATAATTGGCTGCTCCCATGTTAGGGGCATAGATATTTACAATTGTTAGATCTTCTTGTTGGATAGACCCTTTAAGTGTGATATAGTGTCCTTTCTCATCTCTTATTACAGTCTTTGGTTTAAAATCTAATTTGTCTGATATAAGGATTGCCACCCCAGCTTTCTTTTGGTGTCCATTAGCATGGTAAATAGTTTTCCACCCCCTCACTTTCAATCTGGGGGTGTCTTTGGGTCTAAAATGAGTCTCTTGCAGACAGCATATCGATGGGTCTTGTTTTTTAATCCAATCTGATAGCCTGTGTCTTTTGATTGGGGCATTTAGCCCATTTACATTCAGGGTAACTATTGAAAGATAGGAGTTCAGTGCCATTGTATTGCCTGTAAAGTGACGGTTACTGTATATTGTTTGTGTTCCTTTCTGGTCTATGTTGCTTTTAGGCTCTCTCTTTGCTTAGAGGACCCCTTTCAATATTTGTTGTAGGGCTGGTTTCGTGTTTGCAAATTCCTTTAGTTTTTGTTTGTCCTGGAAGCTTTTTATCTCTCCTTCAATTTTCAATGACAGCCTAGCTGGATATAGTATTCTTGGCTGCATATTTTTCTCATTTAGTGCTCTGAATATGTCCTGCCAGTCCTTTCTGGCCTGCCAGGTCTCTGTGGATAAGTCTGTTGCCAATCTAATGTTTCTACCATTGTAGGTTACATATCTCTTCTCCCGAGCTGCTTTCAGGATTTTCTCTTTGTCTCTGAGACTCGTAAGTTTTACTATTAGATGTCGGGGTGTTGACCTATTTTTATTGATTTTGAGAGGGGTTCTCTGTGCTTCCTGGATTTTGATGCCTGTTTCCTTCCCCAAATTAGGGAAGTTCTCTGCTATAATTTGCTCCATTATACCTTCTGCACCTCTCTCTCTTTCTTCTTCTTCTGGGATCCCAATTATTCTAATGTTGTTTCGTCTTATGGTATCGTTTATCTCTCGAATTCTGCCCTCGTGATCCAGTAGTTGTTTATCTCTCTTTTTCTCAGCTTCTTTATTTTCCATCATTTGGTCTTCTATCTCACTGATTCTTTCTTCTGCCTCATTTATCCTAGCAGTTAGCGCCCCCATATTTGATTGCACCTCATTAATAGCCTTTTTGATTTCTACTTGGTTCGATTTTAGTTCTTTTACTTCTCCAGAAAGGGTTTCTCTAATAACTTCCATGTTTTTTTCAAGCCCAGCTAGTATCTTTAAAGTGATGATTCTGAACTCTAGATCTGACATCGTACTAATGTCCGTATTGAGTAGGTCCCTGGCAGTCGGTACTACCTCTTGTTCTTTTTGTTGAGGTGATTTTTTCCGTCTTGTCATTTTGTGCAGAGGAGAATAGATTAATGAGAGAACAAAATGCTAGCAGGGTAACAACGTCCCCAGAAAATATACTCTAAACAAATCAGAAAAGACCTGAAGCAGTGGGAAAAGAAAGGGAAAGAGAGAAAAAAGAAAAGGAAAGAAAAAAAGAAAAAAGAAAAAGATAAAGATAAAAACAAACAAAAGCAGAACAAAACAAAACAAAACAAAAACAGAATGTGATCAAATATGATCAGGCTGGATTATAGATCAGTGCCACACACTAGATTTTGGGTGTATTTTGGTCTGTTAAAAGAAAGTCCCTCCCAAAATTTTAAAGAAAGAAAAACTTATATATGTACAAAAATAAGGGTTGATATGATGAAGGGATGGAATATGACTGTAAGGATGGAAATTATAAAAAATTTTTAAAAAGGATTTGATAAGTTGTTTGAAAAAAGAAAGAAGAGGATAAAAAAAAAAAAGAAAGAAAGAAAAAAGGGAGAGAATGTGATCAGGCAGGGGAGTAGAAAAAACCATACACTAGAGATTTAGAGTATATTTTGATCTGTTAGAAGAAACTATCTCAAGATTTTAAAGAGAGAACAACTTATATATATATGCCAAAAATACGGGTAACTACTATGAAGGGATAGAATATGACTTTAAAAATGAAAAATAAAAATGTTTTTTTTTAAAAAAGGGATTGATAAGATGTTGGTTGAAAAAGGGAAAAAGAAAAATTCAAAAAAAAAAGAAAAAAGGAAAAAAGAAAAAAAGACAGTTAAAAAACATAATTAACTTTGAAAGACTAAAGAATCATGGTAAAAAAGCCATGAATTCTATGTGCAGTGTTCCCCTAGCGCTGGAGTTCTGCCGTTCTCATTGATCGGTAAACTTGGTCTTGGCTGGCTGTTCTTGCTGATCTTCTGGGGGAGGGGCCTGTTGCCGTGGTTCCCAAATGTCTTTGCCGGAGGCAAAATTGCCCCGCCCTTGCCGGTCCGGGCTAAGTAATCTGCTCAGGTTTGCTCTCCGGAGCTTTTGTTCCCTGCAAGCTCTCCGTACAGCTTTGGAGGCGGAGAGTGAAAATGGCGGCCTCCCAGTCTCCGCCCCAGCGGAGCCGAGAACTCGGGGTCCCGCTCCTCAGCGAGCCCCCAGAGAAAAGCCGTCAGTCACTCCCGTCTCCCCGGTCTCCCGCCGCACTCCGAGCTCACCCGGCTTGTGACCGCGCCTTTCTATCTGGCACCCGACCCCGGGTGGAGTCTCCAAGCCCAGCAGATCCCCGCGGTGCGCTCCCGCACCTCTCCTCCCGGGGGAAGAAGGTGAGTGTCCCCGGATCTGCCGCTTGTTGGGTCCCTGCTGGAGAAGCAGTGGCCCGACTGTGCCGCGGATCACGGTTTATAGCAACCCCGAGCTGAGAGCCTGCGCCTGGGCTCCGTCTCTGCAGCCGGCTTCCCTGCTCCGATACCTGGGAGCTCTGCCGCACTCAGGCACCCCCGGTCTTTCTGTGACCCCGAGGGTCCTGAGACCACACTGTCCCGCGAGGGTTCCACCCCCCACTTCGCCACCAGAGTGACGTCCCTCAGCGGAGCAGACTTCTAAAAGTTCCGACTTTGTGCTCCGTGGCTCTATCACTTGCCAGAAGCGGCCGTCGGAGGCCCCTCCCCCGCCGTCTATCCTCCCGAATATCGCCTCGGATTCACTTCTCCGCACGTCCTACCTTCCAGAAAGTGGTCGCTTTTCTGTTCAGAGAGTTGTTGCTCTTCTTTTCTTTGATCTCCTGTTGAGTTTGTAGGTGTTCAGAATGGTTTGATCCCTATCCAGCTGAATTCCTGAGAGGAGACGAAATCCAGGTCTCCTACTCCTCCGCCATCTTGCTCCGCCCCCCTTGGTTCAAAATGGTTTTATGAAAAAAATAATCTGTAACAAAAACTTGGCACTGAGCGTAGGGCTTCACCATTTTTGAGCAAAGTCTACAAAGATTCTGAGGAGGACAGACCAGTAGGCATTTTCTCTTCCTCGTCTTGACTGGAGGAGGGCACAGAACCACTGGGAGAGCTACATCAAACACTGTCGAGGCCTTACTGAGTGGGGAGCGCTGCAAGTATTTTATAGCATCGATCTCCTTAGCCATGGCCAAAGCCTGTGGGTAGGTGGTGGGAGTCTTCTCCTTCGGTTTCTCAATCGTGTCTGTGTGGTCTATGAGATCAAGTTTAGTCTGAACCAGGATGACGGGGGTGTTGGAAAAGTGGTGTCACACTTTAGGTTACTGCTTTGCTCAAACATTTTCA
Source organism: Halichoerus grypus (assembly GCF_964656455.1). Lineage (NCBI taxonomy): Eukaryota > Metazoa > Chordata > Mammalia > Carnivora > Phocidae > Halichoerus > Halichoerus grypus. The sequence goes on from NC_135725.1 coordinate 55,225,675, forward strand.
AATGATACAGGACACATAAAAGAAAAGCAAAACAAGAATACATCCATATGCAGATAGGATAAGGGACAAAATCTGTCATAATCTTCTTGTCCAGCTGTAGCTCGTAAACCCGGATTCACTGGTTTTTCATCTACCATAACATTGGCAGAATAGCTGTCAAAGACAGCGGGGATATATTCCCTAGGAAATGCATTGGCTATGTAACTAATGAGTAGGCAAGTTTTACCTACAGCTCCGTCTCCCACCACCACATACATGATGGCTGACATCGGGCCCATCGCTGGGCCACAGTGGTGGCAGGATGCTGAGGCGAGAAGCTGCAGGCTCAGGGTATAGCAGGCGGGCAGAGGGGCACCAGGTGGGGGCAGTGGACTTTGAGACGCCAGGTTCTGGGGCTGCTGCCTCCACCACCTCACCCTCCAGCCCACAGGAAGCCAGAGCCCAGCAGTGGCTCCCACCCAAAGCTGGGGACAGCTGCAGAGAAACAGGAGTGTTGTTGTTGTTAATCTAAAGGCTTAAGTTAGTCTTTAACCACTGATTGACTTGACTGTTATTTATAACACACCCCTTACGTACTAAAGAATGTTCTAGATTCTGGGATTCTCGCTATTGAATATAGCAGACTAATATCCTTATCATTATGGAGGTTACAGTACATTAAGAAAAGAGAGACCAAAAAAAAAAAAAAAGAGACAAAACATAATAAATAAATGTATCATTTAGTATGTTAACAGTTTAAGATAACTAAGAAAGAAGTTAAGCAGCATAATGGCATTTGTGGAGGTTAACAAAGGATGAAGTTCTCTCTGTTAAATCTCGAAGTTAGGGTAGACCTCACTGAGACAGTAAGATTTAGGCAGACATTGAAGCAGCATGAGTGTCAAACACGTAAGCATGTATGGGAAAAGCAGTATGGGCCAACCAAAGCATCAGTTCACACAACAGGAGTCCGAGGGTCCTTAGCCTATATGAATATAATAGAAGGCTGGTGGCGGGGCGCCTGGGTGGCTCAGTCATTAAGCGTCTGCCTTCGGCTCAGGTCATGATCCCAGGGCCCTGGGATCGAGCCCCACATCGGGCTCCCTGCTCAGCAGGAAGCCTGCTTCTCCCTCTCCTGCTCCCCCTGCTTGTGTTCCCTCTGTCGCTATGTCTCTCTCTGTCAAATAAATAAAGTATTTAAAAAAAAAGAAGAAGAAGAAGAAGAAGGCCGGTGGCCAGAGGCGCTGAAGCAAGGAGGAGAGTTGTAGGTGAGGAGGTCAGAAAGAAGGGTCATGTTGATCCCTTAGGGCCTCAGAGGTCACTCAAGGAATGTGGCTTCTGGTTCTAGAGAAGCAGGAATGCACCTGCTTTTGACAGAGAAGGAACATGATCTGGCTTTAAGTCTTGCACTACAACTGTCTTGAGAACTGACTCTTGGGGCTTGGCAGGCAAAGCAGGGGACCTGTTTACTGCAGTCCTCCAGACAGAGAGGTGGTGATTCAGACCAGGGCTTTTGCAGTGCAGGTGATGAGAAGTGACTAGATCCCACATATCTGTATTTGGTACTGAAGCCAACAAGGTTTTCTAATCTTAGAATGAATGCACACTTGAAAAAAAAAAAACAAGCCCCATCTTCTCTGAAACTTTCTTCAATGTCATTTTTGACCTGAAGTTTTCATCTATTTAGGTTTAAATGTTAAAATGATATCATGTGCTCCCTCTCTTACAATAACTCAGTCTTGCCTCCGCAGAGGACTTTTTTGTTTTTTTTCTTGTTTTCTTTTTTTCATCTTTTCAGTATGGCTACATAGCTCTAAGTTACTTCACTCTAAGTCACTGCAGTGTTACTCTGGGTAGATGGGAAGGCAAATACATGTTCTAGGCTCTGGCATTATGAAAAATAATTCCTGCAATAATTTTTTTAAGAGTGTATTTTTTAGAGCTGTTTCAGGTTGATAATAAAAGTAAAAGGAGGTACAGACATTTCCCGTAAGCACCCTGCTGCCAGAGGTGCACAGCCTCCTCCACTATCAACATGACTCACTAGAATGTATAATTTTTTATCAGGGATAAACCTACATTGTTATATCGTAATCACCTAAAGTCCACACTTTACATTAGAATTCACTCTTGATGTCATATATTGTGTGGGTTTGGGCAAATATATAATTACATATATCTACCTTAACTATCATACAGAGTATTTTCATTGCTCTAAAAATCCTCTATGCTCAGCCTATTTATCTCCACAGCCCCCCAAAAGACTTCATAGATATTTTGTTATATAGTGCCACATTTTCTAAAGCACTAACAATTTATTCTCCCTCCAAAACCGGGGGTGACTATATTTCATTGTCCACACTTTAGTTACATATAGTCTATAATATCTTTTTTTAAAGAAGTTTTAAATTTGTTTTTTCATTTTTCATTTTTAATACAAATGCCTGACTGTGCTCAATTATTAAGCTGCATGCAAGAAAAACTGGCCAGCTCAAACAGTGTATTAATCATGAGCAAATGGAACTGCAAGGAGTCCACTAGGTGCTTCCTAATCATTAAGGTAATACAAGTATTTATATAGTAAAACTGATGTGTAGCTTGATCTTTAGGGGACAGGACCACCAACCAATACATGCAGATTTTGTGTGTGTGGACAGAAGGTACTTTTGACATTCAGTTTTGCTATATAGAAACAGAATGAGTAAATGAACTTTTTTTTTTTTTTTTTTTTTTTTTTTTTGCAAGAGGTAAGTAAAAGATTCAATTTGGTTCTTCTAGAAGGGGGGAAAGGAGTTGAAAGTAGGCCTTCATTTTGCAGTCATCATCTGTACAAATTCCTCAGAGTTGACTTGCCCATCTCCATCAATATCTGCTTCTCTGATCATTTCATCTACTTCTTCACCTGTTAGTTTTTCTCCTAAGTTGGTCATGACGTGACGTAGCTCCGCCGCGCTGACGTAACCGTTGCCATCCTTGTCAAAGACTCAGAATGCCTCGCGGATTTCTTCTTCACTGTCTGTATCTTTCATTTTTCTAGCCATCATAGTCAAAAATTCTGGGAAGTCAATGGTGCCATTTCCGTCAGCATGCCCATCATTGATCAAATCCTGCAATTCGGCTTCTGTTGGGTTCTGACCCAGTGACCTCATGACAGTTCCAAGTTCCTTTGTTGTGATGCTGCCATCGTCATCTTTGTCAAATAGGGAGAAAGCTTCCTTGAACCCAGCAATCTGTTCTTCGGTCAGCTGATCAGCCATGGTGCGAAGGATGATCAGCCCTGGTGCGAGCGAAGGGAAGAGGAGCAGAGGGAGCGAGGGTGGCTGCACCAGTGCAGGGGCTGTGCGGGCGGGGCGCCTCCGCTGCCGCCTCCGACCGCGAGTAACGGCGCCGCGCCCGCGAGGCTCCCAGCACCACTGCCCTATCTTTTTTAATTATTAGGAAAACATAAATATTATTAAATTGACCTTGATGGTGTTTAGCTGGGTAGTACGGAGAGATGTAGGAAACAGTGATAATGGTGCTCACTGCATTTCCGTTACTGTAAAAACACCCATGGAGAACTGATGCTAATTAATGCAAGCCAAGGGCTTATTCACAATGGCCACAACTGGTCCTCTTTGGATAAAGTTCACAAGAGTAACCATATTTAGGTAAGAAAAAACAATGAATTGAATATCCTGTCATAATTTGATATATTAAAGCATTAAAGAATATAAGCTGAAATGTGTGGAATATGATGTATATGCTAATTGATTGCAAAATGTAAATTTTTCTATAACTTTAATTTGATCGTAAAATAATGAATTATCGTCTTAAATTTTCATTTTGTTCTCCTTTATACTTCAATTGACTGAAAATCTTTAGCACTATTTCAGTGTGAGCTCTCTTATAACATAGTTACATTATATAGAGTAATTTTTAGACAGCTTTTATGAGACAATATTTAATTAAATTTTCAAAGCTGAATCTATATCAGGTTTTTGATGATGTAGCACTTAAAACACAGTATGTGTTTTATTAAGTAAAAATTAACAATCCATTTGTACACTTAATCATTAAGGAAAGCATTATCTCCGATTATTGAGGCAAAACAGTAAAAAGGCAGTCCAAGCTAGAAAGATTTAAAAGTAATAATTCCAGTTATATTAACAATCTGCTGTCTCCTATTTGCCACAATTACTTTGTCAGTCCTTCTTTATTTATTAATTCAGTGAACTTCTACTGCTGCTTACAGTGCTTGGTACTAAAAAGAGATACCACAAGACAACTCACAGATACCTTCCTCAAGATGCTGACAGCTTCAGATAAAACAAAAGATTAGCAGAGACACATACTGTAGAACGCATGTACTACTAGGGTGTGCAGAAGGGCTAGGAGAACACAGAGGACCAGGAGTCCCTCACGTAGACTAAGGGTGAGGAATGTGTGGTTTGCCAAAGAATGCTTCCTCCCCACAGTGACAGGGCTCTGTGTGTTGAAGAGTAAGTAGGAAGTGAGCACGTGGGTGAAGGAGTCAGCTTTCTAGCCAAAAAAAAATGTCTGGCAAAGTCTTGTCTGCATTGGCAAGATAGCAGATTCACAGACTGCAAGCTCTGTATGTCGCCCATCTGTGGCTCTCTGATCGGTCACTCTTCAAACTGGATGCTTCATCCTTGGTACCTTTTATATTTTCAGCAACCTCCTCAGTGTGTCCTCCCCCCAACCTGTGTTTCTGTCTTCCAAGTTAATCTCTACAGAGATGAAAGAACTATATTTTTCCTAAGTAACACATTCAAGATAAATCATGTCAATATTGTACTTTAAAAAACATCCCTGACTTCCCACACCCCATAAATAAAATCTCAAGACCGCAGGTTGACACTTGGAGCGTGCTCATCCCTTTGAACTCAGGCTGCACTCCCATCCCGAATCCCCACTCTCTTAATCCCACACAAGTGACCACTGTGGACAGCTGTCATTGCCAGCGCACGCCGCACTCGGTATGAGTCTGCAAATGCTTGTTTTCTGAGTACAGAATCCTTTCCTCTCATTTTCCTCCATCCTTCACCCTGTTATCTTGTACCTGGAAATTCCTATTTGCTCTTCAAGATTCATCTGAAAAATCATCTCCTAGTGAAGCATTTACCATCCCCCTAGATGTTAAGACAGAATTAACCACACCCTTTTTTCAGTCCTTGAAACATTTTGTTCATATTCATACTTTTCAATGTTTCAAATGCCAATTATTTCTCATATATTCAAGGCCTCTGCATTGAGAATTATACAAAAGAAATGTTATGCTTCCTACCCCTATGGAGATCACATTTTAGGAAGAAAAAAAAAGACATCAATAATAGCTAAAATACATGGTGATAAAGAACATCATAAGAATATATAGAGAGTATTCTGGACACAGATGAGGGAACATTTAATTTGAACTTGGGCAGGAGATGGTCAGAGATAGCTATAAAAGGAAAGTGATATTAGCGCTGGCCTTGTGTATTTATTAACAGGAGTTACTGGTGAGCGTAAAGGCAGAGACTGGACCCACACAACTCAGATGGCAACACCGACTAAGACTGAGGAGCAGCTGAAGAGCAGCTGTCCAAATGAACCAGGGCATGCACCCCACTAGGTTCATTTTGTTCATTTACATCTCCTTCCTGGTTCTTGTAGACATGAGATATCTGACCCCCACTAAAGAACTCAGCAGTTGCTAGGTCATGAAAGAAAAGATAATCCATGACAGGACGTTAGGCTTTATCATGGAGCAATGGGGTGATTCAAAGTTTTGAACAAGGACATTGACATAATCAAGTGACTCTCCAGAACTATTGCTTGAAGCAGTGTGGGGAATTCATTCCAACACTTGAAAATATTGCTTCTTAGGATAGGGGTTGGGAGTTTTATTGCAGGAGTTCAGAAGTTCAGCAAAGAGAAATAAGAGCTTGACCTAGAGTTGTGACAGCTAGAATGAGGTAGAAGATTTGAGCCTGAGAGTCTTTTTGGAGACACTATTCACCAAACTTTCTGACCCATAATAGCTAAGGGATAAGGAGGTACAAAGGGGACTGGGTTTCTATTTGGGTTACCTGGCTCACAGCAATACAATCAAGCTAAACAGAGGAAGACAAATAGACAATCACACTAAAGAGAGGAGATGGGGGAGAAGAGACACTCATAATTGCGCATCTTGCTCTTTTGATTACATTATACATGTAACAGGTAAAAATATAACTTTATAAAAAATGAATTCATTATTTTTAATAGCTGGATATACCAATTTAATTACCTTTTTTATTACCATTTAGGTAATTGGCAGATTATTTTCCCTACTACAAAATAAAATATATTTTTGTGAACAAGTGTAAGAATAACTTCTGATGTAAATGCCTTGAAGTAAATTTCTGAATCAAAAGGAATATGCATTTTTTGATAGACAAATATTGGTTTTTTAGGGAACAGATTTGGAGTATAATAAAAGCTCAGAGAAAAATCTATAATTTTGTCCTTTTGCAAATAAGCATCCATCATCCATGAGTGATGATAGATGGTTTGGCTCCTGATAATAAGTGGTCATGGGCAAAAGATGGTAGTCAGAAGCTATGACATCAGGGTATTGGATGAGATGATACCTTCAACTAAGAACATGATAACGATTATCATGATAAAGATTATTACGCAGCCAAAATGATTCAATCCCCCAACTATACTTTATTATATGAAATATATACAATAACCTATACACAAATAAAAATCTCAATTCTATAAAAGAGCTAACGACTATTTTTTTCATAAGTGCCTTATTTATAAATGATGTCTAGGTCATGCAGCTTAATGAGGCATGTCTCAATTTCTTGGAGTAGAGGAAAAACACTGAATTCAGAACAATGCAGTATCAGTTGAGTACTCGAATTGTCCTTAGTTGACTATATATTTTAAGCAACCACTTTAATTCTCTAAATATCCAATTTTCTCATTTTATTCATTGCACTGTGTACAATTCCACCACAGTAGGCATGCATATTGAATATTACTGAATACAGTAGGATTCAGTAAACATATTCTGTAAAGGGTTAGGTAATAAATACTTTAGGCTATGTAGCACATTCAGCGTCTGGTGCAACTCCTCCCCTCTGTCACTGTGGTGCAAAAGCCGCCAGAGACCATACACAGACCGATGCGGTTGTGTTCCCATAAAACATTACTGAAAGGTGGCAGTCTAGATTTGGTCTTCAGGCTGTGTAGTTTGCTGACTCCCAAAATCCAGGAGTGAAGGAAAAGCTTAAAAAATAATATTTTATATGTTCTCCAACCCTGAGACACCATGATCCTAAATAGTTTGTCTTTTGGTAATAAAATGTTTTAATTAACAATTTTGGTATATTTATAGATATTTTTCAAAGAAGAGAATATGGATAATAATAAAAGGTGCGAAAAATAAAAATATTCCTAGATCTCCACTAACAAGTTTTGAAATTCCTCGATTACTTTCTACAATTCTATCTTTCAAACCTATATGAAACTCAAACAGCAGCAAACTGCATTCTCAGCCTCTTTCACAGAGGATTTTAAAAGCTGCCATTCTCTCCCAGCTAAGTTTCCAAGGCCTTCCTTGTCTTATTTTGAAATGCAGGAATGAGCCTACAGAGACCAACTTGAACAGAATTGCTTGGTTTGAAATGGGTGTAACTGTCTTAAGTCTTGCTATGGTTCCACCTTTGAATTATGGTTACATTCTAGTTTTAATAAAGAAGTGGACCTGAAAAACAAAGACTCAAGGCTTTACATTAACCACAAGTGGCCAAAACAATGAACTAATCTAATAATGTACATGTATAGACCAGTGTCTCTTTTATTTATTAGTAATAGTTATGTTATTTCCCCACCAAAGGAAAGCTACATTTCTTTCCATCATGTATAAGATGGAATAGCCATGCCACAAAATTAAACAATATGATTTATGGGACTTATTAAGTGTAAAAAAAAGAGTGTAATTAGTTTTCCAGTGCCAGAGGCATGTCTGAATTATTTGAATGGAATACGGCTGGTTATGTGATAAACCTATAACTGTGAGTCAATGAAACCTCTCCCTTTTGATATCTAGAGCTTTTTAAATATTATTGTTGTTATTGATTGTAACTGGAAGATGGAGTCATTAAAGGTGATAATTCATCTTTTTTGAGGCTCTTTGTAAAAACTTAGTGAAAACATGACCTGGCTAGCACTTATCTGAACCTATAGACAGTTTAATTAATCAAACAAAATTGACAAAAATAATAAAATTAGGGAAAGTGGCATTAACAATGAGCTTACTCCTTTATCATGCCATTTTTTAGACTCATATTTCTTACATGATAAAATCTATTAGAATTTCTAATGGTGGTAAAATCTGACATTCTGCTCCCAGCTGGTGGTTCCCTTCTCCAGAATAAAGTTCTACTAAATGGCTTTGGTCTTCACCATTTTCATCATTCTGGGTCTGAAGTTGAAGGGATACCCAAGGGAAGCTGTTCCTGTGGTAACCTTAGAGGCATACACACACACAAAAAGAAATAGACTCATAAGAGTTCCCTTATGATCTTGATTCATCAATGGTTCATTGTCATTTTCACACACATATCTTTGTCCAAAACAAATAACACAGTTAAATCCACAATCTAGAAATGAGGGGGAATGCCGTCCATATGATGAAGCAAAAACAAAAGTATGGATATTGGTAAAGATGAACAATTATAGACAATGTTTCAGTCTATCACACTTGCCTACTATGCAATAATATGATTTACATTTTACCGTATGTCACTTTTTTCAGAATAATTAAGACAAGTAACAATATTAAATTTAAAAATTGTAATTATAATTTATTTACCAAGTCTATTTAGGAAGTTAAAGCTAGCTTACAAAACTATTAAAAATATTTTCAGTACTGGGGTGCCTGGGTGGCTCAGTTGGTTAAGCGTCTGCCTCTGGCTCAGGTCATGATCTCGGGATCCTGGGAAGCCCCATGTCTGGCTCCCTGCTCAGTGGGCAGCGGGGAGTCTGCTTTTCCTTCTCCCTCTGCTCCTTCCTGCCCTCATGTGCACTCACTCTCTCTCTCTCACTCTCTCTCAAATAAAATATTTAAAAAATATATATCTTCAGAACAGATATTTAGTTTGATTAGATTATTATTGGTTATTGTGCAGCTATCAGTACACTTATAACTATAAAGAATACTTACAGACACAGTTTGTGCTCTCAAGGAATTCACGACTTACTGAGAAGCACAGATGTGTAACTGAATGATAGTATATTGAGCCAAAACACTGTGATAAGTCCTAAATTTGACAAAGTAATATGGAAGTTTTGGGGAGATAATAACACAGCTTTGAGAATACAGTGAAGTCAAATACTGAAACAGAAGTAGAACTTCAAAGGCAATGGTAAAGGGCATTTCAGGCAAGAGGTAATAACCAGAGCACAGACACAGGCATGTGGGTGAGGGCCTGCCTTGTCCCCTGACATGCATGTCATACATTGGGCTATGAAGACCATATGCGAGATCAGGCAAAAGTACAGAGATGGAAATTACTATCACCTGTTCCAGAATATCAGAGACCTCAGTGTGGTTGCTGTTTATGTGACTGGACTAAAAATAAATGGCTAGAAATAAAAGGAGGTTAAGTGCATAGAAGGCATTTTAGATCACGTGTCTTGCTCTGGGGTATCCCCCAAAAGTATATCATCAGACAAAGATTTGGGGTAAGTAATTTATAAGATAAGCACAAGAAGAAGAAAAAGTGGAAAATGAGAAAGGACTAAAGGAAAGAAAACAAAAATAGCAACAAAAACAGTGTGTAAATGAATGTGTCACTGTTGTGGCCAACTCTGTTTATTTCTTCTAGGAATGCTCAAAGATGTTGTGAAATATAACTCAGAATCAATGAATACTTGTGGTATGAATACATCAATAGGAAAATGAGAGACAGCAATTAAAGAGGAACTCAGCCTAATTCAGAACCTTAATCCTTGAACAGGTTTCCCCTCCATGCCTTAAACTCCTTTTTGGGCTCTTAGATTGTTCACACAAACTAGTTTTGTGAATTTTGCTTTATCTGTGATCCTCCTGTATATCATTTGGTTAATATTTTTCTTTAAATCCATTAACTATTTGCTCTCCTTCTGGAAATAATGACTATGAAATCATGGTTGGATGTATTAACCTCATGTTTTCCACCAATCTCTCATTTGTTTAGAGTTGCTCCAGGGGTATTAACTCTTCAGCACTTCTGGCCTGTTATGGATGAGTTGAGTGCATTTCCAAAGACAGAAAAAGTCCTCAGATAAAAAAGCAAGGATGGAACACTGTTCCACAGACATAAAATGGCTTCAGACAAAAAAGCAGGAGAAGAAAACAGCTCCCTGACATGGATTTTGGTAACTAATTTTTGGATATGATACCTAAAGCACAAGCAACAAAATAGAAGATAAACCAGTGGTACTACATCAAATTAAAAAGCTTCCACACAGCAAAAGAAGCCAAACCGTCAAGTGAATGGGGAAAGATATTGGTAAGCCATGTATCTGGTAAAGGGTTAATAGCCAAAACATACAAAGAAGTCATACAACTCAACAATTAAATGAGCCAAGGATCTGAATAGACATTTCTCCAAAGCAGACATACAGAAGGCTGGCAGGTATGTGAAAAGAGGCTCAACATCACTAATCATTACGGAAATGCAAACTATCATATGATCTAGCAATTCCACTTCTGGGAATATATCCAAAGTAAATGAAAACATATGCAGAATAACTTGAAAAGCTATCTGCACCACCATGTTCATAGCAGCATTATTATCAATAGCCAAGACTTGGAAACAATCTAAGTGTCCATCAATAGATGAATGGATAAAGAAGTTGTGGTATATATATACAGTAGAATATTACTCAGCCATAAGAAAGGAAATTCTACCATTTGTGACAATATGGATGAATCTTGAAGACATTATGCTAAGTGAAAGAAGTCAGACAGAGAAAGACTAATACAGTATGATCTATCTCACTTATATGTGGAACCTAAAAACAAAACAAAAACCCAACTCATAGAAAAAGAAATCAGAAATTGTGGCCACCAATGGCTTAGGGTGGGGTAGAGGGAACTGGAGGAAGGTGGTCAAAAGTACAAACTTCCAGTTATAAAATAAATAAGTTCTATGCATGTAATGTAATTTTTTCAATATATATGGCAATACTGTATATCATATGTGGAAACATAGGAAGACGGATGGCATAAAAAGAGGCTACAAAGAAGCTTAATAACTTTAAGATGGTAGTTGCCTCTGGGGAGAAAATGAAAAAAAACAGACTATTTTGTTTAATGGAATCTCTATTTTTATTGTTTTAAGAAGAGATCTCAAGTAAATATATTAATACATAAACATGCAAAACTGCATGAGTGCAGAGGTGTTTTTGAAATATCTTCTGTCCTTTTTTTATGTTTGAAATATTCTGCAACTTTCAAAATGTATAAAATAAAATGCTTGAGTGTAATGAAGGAAATTTGTTTAAATTCTACCAATAACCAACATCTGAACTACATTATCAATTTTCATCATTCACAGAGAAACAGTATATTTAAACTGTAGTAAAATTTAACTCTAACCAATTATCCTACAATTTAAATTACTATAGCCTGAATTTATAACATTTGAATATGAGTATGGTTATAAATAACGAGTGCAACACAAATTTCTTTATGCCACGACAATCTGTAGGTACAAAGAGCTCATATAACCATCAATGCTCAAATTTACTAATAACTCACATCTGCATTTATGAAAGATCTCAGCTCTAACCAGATACATATGACCTCTACTATGTTAGCTATTCCTCTCAGGAGGCTCAGGTTGATGAATAGAAGCTCTTGGGGCAAAGTTTGCTTTTGTCCTCTTACTATCTTCTGACCATTTTGTTGTCAGATGCCTGCAAAACAATCGGGAAAGCATTTGCTTAGGTGGACCAAGAATTAAAAACCCTGCAAGATGTTGAGATGTCAATGAATTCTGTTTAATCTTCTTTTGGACTCTCAAACAGATCTATTGGTGCCCTGGAGTCTTAAATGCTTTTTATGATCTCTCTCTCTCTCTTTTTCTTTTTAGACAGAGAGAGGGTGTGTGCAAAGCAGAGGTAGAGGAGGGGAACAGGGAGGGATAGGGAAAATCTTAAGCAGGCTCCATGCCCAGGGCAGAGCCTGACACAGGGCTCAATCTCACAACCCTGGGATCATGACCCGAGCTGAAATCAAGAGTTGGACGTTTAACCAGCTGAGCCACCCAGGTCCCTTAAATGCTTTTATAGCTCTCTTAGCCTTTATTTAAAGTTTCCCATGCAAAGAATCAGATCTATTTGGGGGGAAATGCTTAGATACTGATACCACCATGTCTTCCTTGGTTGGCCCCTAATAAATACTTGAAAACTTAGATACTGGATCAACTCAAGCAAGGGGAGGAGTAGTGGGCAGAGGGAGTGTGCACTACTAGTTCATTAGATACCCGTTCTCTACCTCCTCATGTAGGCTCAACTGGGTTACCACTCAGTGTCTAATACTATTAACTGTGGAGATAACTCTCTTTGCATTTTATAATTCAGGGAGCCTTTGCTGAAGATGGGATACAATTTGCAGGCAGTGCCTTATGATATAAAAACACAACACCAAATCTTCAGTATATTCAGGAAACAGAGTTGACTCTTCAACAACAGGGCCTTGAACTATGCGGGGCCACTGACACATGGATTTTTTTTTCAATAAATACAGTACAAAACCATAAATGTATTTTCTCTTCCTTATGATTTTTTAATAACATTTTTTCTCTAGCTTACTTTATTGTAAGAACACAGTATATAATACATAGAACATACAAAATCTGTGATAATTGACTGTTTATGGTATTGGCTAAGGCTTCCAGTCAACAGTAGGCTATTAAGTTTTGAGGAAGTCAAAAGTTCCACAAAGAATCCAACTACATGGGGGGCTTGGTGTCCCTAACCCCCTGTTATTTAAGGGTCAGCTGTACATAAGTAGCTTAATGTGGTCAGTTGTATTTATGTTTAACTTTTCATTCTTACCAATATTGATGTTAATGTGGCAGTTGCAAGCAGCTTTAAGATTCTTGGCAACTAGGGGCGCCTGGGTGGCTCAGTTGGTTAAGAGTCTGCCTTAGGCTCAGCTCATGATCTCAGGGTCCTGAGGTTGAGTCCGCATCCAGCTTCCTGCTCAGTGGGGAGTCTGCTTCTCTTTCTTCCTCTGCCACCCGCCCTGCTCATTCATTCATTCATTCATTCATTCTCTCTGTCATAAATAAAAATAAAATCTTAAAAAAAAAGATTCTTGGCAACTCAATGCCATAGTAACTAAATTTATTATTTGCTGAAAAGCAAAGAGGGAAGTTGCAAAGTATACCAGATAGTGGTTAGTCCTTTACAGAATTAATGAAGGAGAATGAAGAACCCCTTAATGCAAACCCCCTAAATGCACTTGGAGATAACCTTTCTGAAAATGTATTATTGTTTAATCACTGGCAGAACTAACTAAAGCTCTGAGTTTTTCATTGAGGATCTACTGAAATTATAGTATATGCTCAAAGGCCACATGAATATTTCTGACAAAGATAAGCAGTGAAACGAGTTGATTCTTCTGTTGAAAAGGAATAAAACCACTCTACTGGTGAGCATTTATCATTACAGGAAAAAAAGTATCAGTAATTTTATTCCCTATTCTGAGATTATCACTCACTGCTATGGTCTCCATTATTGCAATAACAAATTGAGAAATAATATTTCCCCCAGGAAAATGTGGGATGTTTTAATGTTTTATGGCAGAAAGACATTTTTGCAGACATTGCAGAAAGCTAATGTCTCCTTTAAATTGGGCTATAATTCAAAGAGAACTATGAAATGCAGCTGCAAAAAGTCAGCCAAATAAGTAAGCTTATACTTTCTAGTTTATTCTTTAAAAATTTTTTAATTTTTTTATTGTTGCTCATTTTGTGGCTACAGGACTTAGTACAATTGGTTTATATCATATCTGTTCTTGGTTAGAGAAAAATTAAGTATCCCTAAATAATAAGGTGTAAGGCTCAATATAAACAGAGCCTTATATAGATATATACAGGTATATATCTTATATAGATACATATATCTTATATAAATACAGATAGATCTAGTAATATCTCCACTTGCATTTCACTATTATTTAATGCATTAGCCCATTAACAAATGTATGTTGAGCAAGTACTGCTTGCCAGACAATATGCTACATGTGTTGTACACTTTCTCCATCACGAAGCCTAAAATTAGAGGAAAAGACCAGCAAGAGCGGGATGCCTGGGTGGCTCAGTCGTTAAGCGTCTGCCTTCGGCTCAGGTCATGATCCCAGGGTCCTGGGATCGAGTCCTGCATCGGGCTCCTTGCTCAGTGAGGAGCCTGCTTCTTCCTCTCCCTCTGCTGCTCCCCCCTGCTTGTGCTCTCTCTCTCTCTCTCTGACAAATAAATAAATAAAAATCTTAAAAAAAAAAAAAAGACCAGCAAGAGCAAGTTAAAAATAAAAAAATATATAATGAAAATCTGTGATAAAATGTCAAAGAAAACATAAGAGCAGATTATTTCAGAGAAGATATGTCTATTTTTAAAATACTAGTTTTCTACAGAATCATTTTATTTTCTAATTGAAATAAAGTTTTACTACAGTCAGCTTTATAGTAATACATTTATTATTTTAAAGTCTTTATTGTGGTATATATTAATTTAGAAAACTATATAAATGTAGAACAATTCAAAGACTTATAATAAAACCCACACTCATATATACCCAGGTTAAGAAGTAGCATATCCCAACACATGTCATAACCCTCTGTATCCCACCCCCAAAGCATTACGTACCCTACCTCTCAAAAGGAACCATTATCACAAATAGTTTGCCAATCCTACTGCATCTCTTCATAATTTTACTACCTACATGGCTAATATCACTATCATTAAAAATTATAAAAATGGAATCATAGTATATGTATTGTTCAGCAATTTACCTGTTTTGCTTAATTTTTTGCAATTTCTCCATTTCTACATATGTAGCTGAAGTCCATACATTTTAATGCTTAATTGTATAACAAAATTGGGTTTTTCCACTGTACTTTTTGATAGATGATGGTTTCCCAATTTTCTTTTCTTTTTTTTTTTGGCAATTATGGACAGTACTTCAATGAGCAGTCCTGTACATGTCTCCAGGGACAGGGGCATAATCATTTTGCCCAGGATGTATTTACTAGTTTATATTTATATTAAATTGCATGTTCAACTTTACTATCTAATGAAAAGCAAAGCAGTTTTTTTTTTAAGATTTTATTTATTTATTTGACAGAGAGAAAGGCAGCAGGAGAGGGAACACAAGCAGGGACAGTGGGAGAGGGAGAAGCAGGTTTCCCGTGGAGCAGAGAGCCCGATGTGGGGCTGGATCCCAGGACCCTGGGATCATGACCTGAAACGAAGGCAGACGCTTACCGATTGAGCCACCCAGGTGCCCAAGAAAAGCAGTTTTAAAATAGAAAACAAAAATATTTAATGCACGATATTAACAGGATAAGATAAAAATCTTATAAACATCTTATTAGATACGGAAAAATCATTTGATGAAATGCCGATTCATTCAAAACAAATAAAACTACCATACTAAAAAAATAAAGTATAATATCTGATAAAAGATATCTTAAATAAAAACTAAAACAAACATTGTACTTAAAGACAAAATTTTGAAAGGTTTTCCTACGAGAGCAACAGTAAGATAGCAATGGCCACTATTGCCATTTCTAGTCAATGTTTTACTGAAAGTCCTGATAAAAAAAAGGCAATAAAATTTATGATAATTGGAGGAAAAAACCTTAAATCATCTTGGACTTTCTACATAGATAATCCTATCATTTGAAAATTACGAGATTTTTGTTTTTCCTTTTCAAACTTTATACACTATATTTCTCTTCTCATGACAATGTTGCATAGATATGTTAGATCATAGACATCTCTGAAATCGCTTTGACTAAAAGGAAAGGAAATGGCTTTGTTATTTCAAAATTAAGCGTGATATATGTATAGGTGTAGTATAAATGCTCTTTTTTAGTGTAAAGATGTTCCCTTTTCTTTTATTGACTAAAATTTTGTGTAAAAGATATCTGTCCCACAAATGATTGACTTCGCCAGTGAAGCAGCTAAACATAGTATTTTCATTACAGGAAGACTTTTAACTACTCATAATTTTCTTTAATGGCTATAAAAGCATTCTGTGTTTTTAACATCTTTTTGAGTCACTTTCAGAAAGTATTTTTCAAAGTAATGATTTTTTTGAAAAATTTAAATTATTGGCCTAAATTTATATTTTTGTTAGCTCTATGGTTGTGTCTCCTTTTTCATTTATATTTTGTTACTTTCTCTTTTGATTTTGATTAATCTTAAGTTCATGTTACTATTTCAGAGAACCAACTTTCAGCTTTGTTGTCTCATTTAAAAAAAAAAGATTTATTTATTTGAGAGAGACAGAGAGAGTGAGCACAAGCCGGGGGAGGGGCAGAGGGACAAGTAAACTCTCCACTGAGCAGGGAGCCCAACTCCGGGCTTGATCCCAGGACCCTGATATCATGACCTGAGCCAAAATCAAAAGTCAGATGCTTAACCAACTGAGCCACCCGGGCGCCTTCCCGCTTTTTTTTAAAAGATTTATTTATTTATTTGAGAGAGCGAGAGAGAGGATCTCATTAATTACAGATTCGATCTTTGACATTTCCTTCTTTCTATTGTCTGACTTTATTCCGCTTTCTTTTAGTTAATACCTTATTATGGACTCTTAGCTGAATATTTTACTGTGGGTCTTGTTTCTCAAAGGAAAGCTATATATGTCCATCTAAATACAACTTTATCTACCTTTCAGACATTTTGAAACATAATTCTGCAGTTATTGTTTTTATTTATTTATTTTAAAGATTTTATTTATTTGAGAGAGAGAGAGAGCACAAGCAGGGGGGAGAGGGAGAAGCAGATTCCCCGCTGAGCAGGGAGCCCAATGTGAGACTTGATTCCAGGACTCCAAGACCATAACCTGAGCTGAAGGCAGACACTTAACCAACTGAGCTACCCAGGCGCCCTTGCAGTTATTATTTTTAATAATTTATTTCCATTCTGATTTTTCATTTGTGGTTAGAGTTGTATTTTTAACTTTTATAAATGCATTTTTAGTTGTTTTTAAAATTAATATCTAATTGCTTCTGTTCAGAAAATGTCTACAGGAATACAGGTGTTTAAAAATGTGTTCAAGCTAACGTGTCATCGCAGTAGAACCTCGACGTCTCCAGACCTTGATGATCTTTTAACCTCTACCTTTCCTTTCACTTCAGCCTAATCCTTGTTTGGATTCCTCATTACACTGCTAGCTTAGTGACTTATTTAACAGTTGTAAATTACTGTTATTCACAATTTTACTTATTTTTGTCAGGCATTCTTTGGTAGTATCTATTCTACAGGCTGGCATAACTTCAAATTGTCTATTTTCTTTTAATCTCAGAAAATGAACAAATCCTCTGAGTTAGTCTGTATTTAAGCTCATTTGTGTGATTCCCCCACCTACATATTTTCTGTTCATTCGTTTATTCAGCCGAGATTTTTTGAGCCCTACTATTTCCCAGACACTGTTTTACATGCTGTGATATAACTGTGAATGTTCAAAGTTTGTCCCTGTAAAAAATAGAAATAAATACATTAAATTAGATACTAGTTATTGACAAGTCCTAAGAATGAAAACAAAGCAGAATTAATAAATGATGAGTGAAGGGGGATGCCCCTTAGATAGTCATAAAAGACCTCTCCAAAAGGTGATATTTGAGCTGAGATCTGAAGGTTTGGCCTGAAGGAGTCAGATGTCTATTTGTAGGAAGACTAATTCAGCTAATAAAAACATACAAAGATAATGAGACAGGAAGACATGTGACATGTTCAAACTTCAAGGAAGCTGGTATTGCTACACCTGAAGGATCTTTTGGAGAATAGTCAGAGATAAGGGAGAAGTAGTAGCTAGATACCTGTGTTAGAGTATCTACTGCTCTCAAATATTAAAAGCAACTTTTGTGAATATTGCTGGCTCGCATTTGATTTTTCATAGAGAAAAGGAAATTAATTCTGCTTTATTTCTCTTTTGTTTCTGTTTCTTTTGTTTGTTAAACCTCTTTACCTGATCATTTGAGATTATTTTTCTTTAATCTTCAAAATCTAAGCATCTTCCCATAGCCCATTAATTTTGCATTAATTTTGCCAACAATAAGGTGAGCAGTTTTGTCCTACGGATTCAGGTTATTTCAGAATAGAGATATTTTTGTTTAATTTTCACTTCTATTTATCTATTTGTTTTGTGTACTTATTGGGCTATTTTATTTGTAATTAGGATATTTTCCTCACCAATCCTTGATTTTGATTAGCTTCCCTTCTCCTATTTGTCTTTTTTTTACTGCAATCATTCTACGGGAATGAAGTTTACCTTCTAAAATTTCTATTCCCATTTCTTCAATTTCCATTCAAGATTTTATGGCCTCCAATGAGAATTATAATCATTATTGTATTTTTCATTTCCCTGCATTGTGTTCTTAATTAAACAAGTTCTTTTTCTCTTTGCAACCTGCTCCTCAGATTTATGTCTTTGCATTTCTGCTTGCTCCCTTCTTATGTTACTGTTTTATTTTTATAGAGGCAATATCACCCTGCACTTACTGAGAATGCAAAGCAGATCTTCTGTAAAACTCTTGTTGTTATTTTCTATCTTAGTTCTTATTCAGAGGTATTATTCTCTTTAATTTTTCCTAGGAGTGGTCCTCCTTACTGCACCATTAATCGTGCTGCAGTATATTTTTCATTTGCCTTATATTGTCCTATTGTTGCTTATTCACATTTAAATGAATAAATAAATATACAAGTGCTTATTTTCCAAATACCAAGTTGTGGGCTTTTGCTTATTTATTTGTTCTAACAATCTTGTTTCCCTTACTTATTTTCCACAGGCTGTTGGAATGGAGATTTGGAGATACGCCATGCAGGAAAAGGGTAATACACAAGGGATGAGAGAAAAAATAAAAACAAAATAGAGAAGCTTTCTGAAACCATGGAGCCACTGGACTGCTTATACTCATAACAGGAAATCCTGCACTTTCTAAGGATATTAAAGGAAAAGCTGAATCCATATCTTTTTCAATCATAAAAAATAGACATCAAATAAAGAATGATTAGAAATGTGGCACTACTGGAATCACAGTATGAAAATATCCCAGGTTAATTAATTGATTGAACTACTTTTTAAATTATTATTTGTAAATACACTCAATTTTATTAACTTTGAAGGTTTATATTTCTTAATATTAATTTCATATCTTGTATTTAATAAAAAATGGAGACTGAAGGTTAATATAAAATAGCCATACTTCCCCGACATACCTTTCACTTCATTTGGAATAAATGTTGCATCTGGGTTGTTCATCTTTCTATTAATTTATATCCTACTAATTTACCTTCAGAAAATATTCTTCTCAAGTAATGTGAAAATAAACTTTCTAACTCATCCCTTTTGGATATGCCTTTTGAAAGTATTTTTTCTCTAAACCTCATATTTCGGTGACTATTAATCTTTTTTTTTTAAGTTTTATATATTTTAGAGAGAGCACACTGCAGGGGTGGGGGGGAGGGAAGGTAGAGGGAGAGAGAGAATCCTGGAGCAGACTCCACGCTGAGCAGGAAACCCATCCTGGGGCTCCAGCTAGCCTTTAACCACTGAGCCACCCTGGCGCCCCCTGTGGCTATTAGTGTAGCTGTGGCCTTCAGCGAGGACTTTGAGAACAAGCTTCTCCTTTTAGCAACGGTTGAATTTCTTTTCTGAATGACTGAATTTTAAATATAATTTTATGATCAAGTTGTAAAATGTACAGATGGAATTGTGAAGGGTGATCTTAAAACAAATTCATAAAACTGAGATACCAGTGATTTCTGGCTATTAAATTGCTCATATTCTTAGTACTAATAATAAAAATCTCACTGTGATTTTTTTTTCTCTCTCTCACATAGAAGAGAAGAGCTTTTAACCTTGGCATCCTGGCCTAATTCCACTTATTTATCTACTTCTTTTTAATTCTACTTACCACCTTTTCAAACTGCAGCATTTCTTTAAAAAATATGACAATCTCAGATCATCCTTCCCCAGATGTAAACCTCACAAACAGCTGAGTGATATTCTTTGTAACTGAGTAAATAGTTAAATAGTGAAAAATTGGATTGGGTATTTTAACTCTAGCTGCTGTAACATACTGATCCAGAACTAATAATGGTTCAAACCCAATAGTTTATTTCCTCGAATGCAACAGCCCAAAGTAGGGGTCCATGTTGGAGGGGAGGTCCTGCTGTAAACAGTGGTTCAGGAACCCAGGCTGGCCAAGGTGCTACTCAGAATCTGAATTCCAAGGTTGCTGTGACCTTCCTCATCCCAGTCAGCTAAAAGGGAAATGGGGCCTTAAGGAGTACGTGTGGGAGGTCTCAGTGGGCCAGGCCTGAATGTAGGACACATTACTTCCTCTTCTGTAACATACACGGTTGCATTTAACTGCATGAAGAGCTAGAAAATAGAGTCTAGCTCTGTGCCCAGGAAGAAGACGGAACAAGAAGTTGTAGAAAAGGGAACAAACCCTGCTACAAAACACTGAGAAGCATGAAACATTCCTACAGGAATAAGTCCATCAGCGGTTCTGGTTTGCCTGGGACTATCCTGATTTTAACACTGAAATTCTATGTCCTGGGAATCTCCTCAGTCTCAGAACCAGGACAATTTGTCACTGAATTTAGAAAATTAATGTATTTTAAAAAATTAAGGAAAAATGGCTTAAATAATGATTGAATTTGAATCAATTTTGTCATAGGCAGAGTAATCTAAAAATGAGTTATTCAAGGGGAAATAATCCTTTATATTTTTTCAATATCCTAAATATAGCATACAAACTGGGAAAAAAATCTTGAGATCTATGACTATTTGGCAATATACTTAAAGATTTTGCATATATTGACACTTTTTAACAAAATGGTCATAACTAACAAAATATAGGAGCAAGTTTTCCCACAAAGCTAGTTATTTTATATCATTTCAATGTCTTTGCACATGTATTCATTCTTAAAAATTATTCAAATATATTGAGATTTTAAAAGAGACAAGTCCACCAAACAAATAAAATAATACCATTCAGATTCCTTTTATACAAACAATATCTGGAAAATATTTCATAAATATTTTAATTCAATGATAAAGGACTATTCATGGTATAATGTTAAAGAAAAAGCGATGTTTGCCCAATAGTATCTCTACTATTTAAAGATAAACGTTAACATGTATATAAAGATTTTTTTTATTTATTTTATATATATAGAGAGAGAGTGAGAGAGCTCACAGGGGTTGGGGGCAGAGGGAGAGGAAAAGACAGAAACCTCAAGGGGACTCTCCACTGAGTGCAGAACCTGACATGTGACTCAATCCCAGGGCCCTGAGATGATGACCTGTGTAGAAATCGAGTCAGCCACTTAACGGACTGAGCCACCCAGGCGTCCCTGTTTACATTTATATAAAAATAAATACATGAGAATGAAAACAATGCGTACTTCCAGATGCTAATATTCATGGGTTATTGAATTTTCATTTGACACCGAGTATACATTTCTTTATGAGAAAATGCAAACATTATTTTAATTAAAAAATAAACTTCAAAAATCTTACTATACAAGTAGTAAATAAATCTGCACTTATACACCAGATACAAGGCTGAATAAGTCTGATTTTCTTGTTTATTTCTCTGAAGCACACTAGACTACAGTATATTTTTCTTATTTTTGAGAAGTTCTTTTTTTAAACATTGGTTTATTATTTTGATTTCCATCTGGAAGTCTTTAATTCTATAACCAAGTATTAGTGATAATTTATTTTGGAAAATACAATGTTCCTTTGCATTTTCAGAAAACACATAAGAATGCAAACATTCTTAACAGGTAGAAAACCAGGGGCGCCTGGGTAGCTAAATTGGTGGAGCATTAGAGTCTTGATTTTGGCTCAGGTTATGATCTCAGGGTCGTGGATCGAGCCTGCTCAGCATGGAGTCTGCTGCAGATTCTCTCTCTCCCTCTTCCTCTGCCCCTCTCCCCCTTGCACGAGTTCTCTCTAAATAAATAAATATTTTTTAAAAATAGGTAGGAAGCCAGTTTTTAAAAAATCTCATGTGACCATTTGATATTCAAAACTGATATTTTAAAGTACAAATTTGAGTATAACTGTAGTGTGTGTGTATATGTATTAAAATTTGTTTTCAAGAATATGTAAAATGATGTAGCCAAGTCTGATCTAGTACGAACTCTTGTCTCCTGCACAGGTTCCCAATCATCAATAAAACATTTTTTTTAAATAAATATCTACTGAGAGGGCGCCTGGGTGGCTCAGTCAGTTAAGCGTCTGCCTTCGGCTCAGGTCATGATCCGGGGGATTCCTGGGATCGAGCCCTGCATTGGTCTCCCTGCTCAGCATGAAGTCTGTTTCTCCCTCTCTCTCTGCTGCTCCCCTGCTTGTGCACGCTCTCTCTCTGTCTCTCAAATAAATAAAATCTTTAAAACTAACTAAATAAATATCTACTGAGTGTCTACTTAAGGCCATGCTAAAAACAGATTTAAAACCATGAAGTTTCATATTCCTTACACTGAAGGGAGACTGAAAGTTACAAATTTATTACAAATAATGAATTTAGGTGTAAAGTACTGTGGACCCACAGGACAACACATATTAACTATGCCTGAATAATAAAGGAAAAGCTTCTTCTATTGGTGTTGGAACGAAAATGGAGTAGAAGGAATTCCAGAAAGCAGAAATAGCTTGTATAAAAGAACAGAGTTGTGGGCAAACATGGTATCACATATCACATATCCTTACCCTTTTCACACAGCTGCCCTCTTTCATGGTGCTTTGTAAATGCCATCTGGCCTAGCCTGCCGTCCACGTCCTATAACCTCATGCTGTCTTCGTCATCTCAGGGATTAGCGCAGAGTTGCTCCCTGCCTCACCTAGGTAATGACACCAGTCCTGTGCTCATCATCCTTTTTAGGTGTCAGTGATAAAATAAAGGTCTCCACTTTCAGTGTAATTATCATAGGAACATGATGCTGAACCCAAGAAGCATGGGAAGCATCCTGATCATCTAAATTTGAAGTAAATTAGAAGAAAAATATAAGTCAAGGAAAAACAGAAGATACTTTTGGACACATGGGCATATTAATAAGCTTCAAATAGCACATGGTAAATAATCCCCTACTGCTTTTATACTCTAGATTTAACTTTCTTCTCAGTGCAGGCTGAAATTTTAATAGGAAGAGAGTATTCTTATCTGCCTCCGTTGACATGTTTTTTTTTCTTTAAATAATTATGATAAAAGACAAACAGTGACATTTTACGTGGAACTGTTGTTTGTCCTAAGTGCATCTAACTGATTGTTAACTATCCTTAAATAAAGAAGTTCCTGCTGCCACTTATTTGGGATAATGCTAAAAAAAGAAAAGAGTTTTCTCTGCCAGGAGCATCTTAATCACAAACAAACCTGCAATTTGGAGTAATATCCCTTGCAACAGAAAATGTGAGGAGCATGCAAGAAATCACTGTTTGTTTTCTCTGTTGACACTGAATTAGCATGTGTGACAGTCTCCAGTCCAGAGCCCAATGGAACCTTGTTGGAAGGCAGAGTCACTGTGCTGGAGGATACATGTCCATCTTTCAGTTGTCCTTGAGGTTACTCACAAGCCATCTCTATTAGTTTCTATTGCTGTGCAAATACACTGTCCCAAACTTAACTGCTTAAAAAACACATATTTAGGGGTACCCAGATGTCTCAGTTGGTTAAACGTCTGCCTTTGACTCGAGTCATGATCCCAGGGTCTTGGGTTCGAGCCCCACATCTGGCTCCTTGCTCAGCGGGGTGAATCGCTTCTGCCTTTCCCTCTGCTCCTCCCCCAACTCATGCTCTCTCTCTCTCTCTCACTCACTCTCTCTCTCTCAAATAAATAAAATCTTAAAAAAAAAAAACCTATTTTCCTATAGTTTCTTTGGGTCTGGAGACTGAGCACAGCCTACCTGAGTCCTGTGCAAACCTGCAATCAAGGTGCTGGTCAGGATGTAGTCTCATCTGAAACTCAACTCAGGAAAGATCTGCTTCCAATTTCATTCAGGTTGTTGGCAAAATTCATTTCCTGGTGGGTACTGAAGATTCCCACCCCACCGCCCCCTTTTTTTTTTTTGCTGGCTTTTCATTGGAGGCTGCTTTTAGCTGCTAGAGACCACCCACAGTTCCCTTCTATATTGGATTTCCCAACATGGCTACTTGCTTCCTCAAAACAACCAATAGAGAGCAAGAGACTCCTACAAAATGAGTGCTACGGTCTTCTGTAACATAATCCCATAATCATGTAGACATAACCAATTATGTCCTGTCACCTCTCTGTGTTCCACTGGCTAAAAGTAAATCACAGGCCTCCCATATCCTTAAGGAGATGAGATCACATAAGAGTATGAACATCAGGGGCGCCTGGGTGGCTCAGATGGTTAAGCGTCTGCCTTCGGCTCAGGTCACGATCCCAGGGTCCTGGGATCAAGTCCCACATCGGGCTCCCTGCTCCTTGGGAGCCTGCTTCTCCCTCTGCCTCTCTCTCTCTCTCTGTCTCTCATGAATGAATAAATAAAATCTTTTTTTTTTTTTTAAAGATTTTTATTTATTTATTTGAGAGAGAGAGAATGAGAGGGAGAGAGCACATGAGAGGGGGGAGGGTCAGAGGGCGAAGCAGACTCCCTGCTGAGCAGGGAGCCCGATGTGGGACTCGATCCAGGGACTCCAGGATCATGACCTGAGCCGAAGGCAGTCGCTTAACCAACTGAGCCACCCAGGCGCCCGCGAATAAATAAAATCTTAAAAAAAAAAAAGAAAAAAGAGTATGAACATCAGGAGTTAGGATAATGGCAGGCATCTCTACAGTCAGCCCCCTACAACAACTCTGCAACCTCCCAATTATATTCAGTCTAGTGAATATATGCCTAGCTGTACCATTCGATACAATAACAAATTGCAACCTAATGTATATAATATATATATCTTAGATATATTTACTCTATGTCATAATCTAAGAAAAACTCAGAAAATAATACTACCCAACATTATACATATTCAATCAAATTTATTCACACAGAGGTGAAAGACAAATTGACAACTGTATTGAAAACACCCATCAATCTATCTTTTTTTATTTTACATTTTTTATTTTATTATGTTATGTTAATCACCGTACATTACATCATTAGTTTTTGATGTAGTGTTCCATGATTCATTGTTTGCGTATAACACCCAGTGCTCCATTCAGTACGCGCCCTCTTTAATACCAACACCAATCTGTCTTTTGAAGTGGAAAAGTTAAATGATTGCCAAGGCCTCCACTATACAGAAGAAATCATCTGGATTAAATGAGCAATCTCACATGCCAACAGATAGAATTAAGGAATAAAAACATTCAATTGATTACTGTAATAAAATCTTATAAAGCTTTGAATTTACTAGATTACTTAATATATGTCCTTATGCCTATTTATTAGTGAATTTTTAATGAATTATAAAGTACAATCTACCTTCAATCCTAATTCAAAATTGTGAATCTGACTAATATGAACACACTTTTTTTCCCGATTTATTTGAACTATGCTTTTGGTTGACTATATGACTTTGGTGAATTGGACTTCCAGATATTATTAAAATACTACAATAAAAATATCCATACTTTTATGCCTCTTTCTATATATCTCACAAATCTAATCATGTATACAAATCTTTCCTCCTGCCAATTTCTTTGCCTTAGTATCATCTCCTGTTTTTACGACAAGAAATGTCTTAATTTCCCAATTTATTTTCTGCAGAGAAATGAACAAAAATATATTCAATTAACACAACCTGCTTTTGTACTCCCTTAAAAAAACAAAACAAAAAACAACAACAACAACAACAACAACAAAAAACCTTTAGAGGCTTTAGGTTCCTTTTGGAGTAAAATCCCAATTCTTTAACTTTGTCTCTGTAGTCCTATATAATCTGCCACTTTGTGAGGAGTCTCCCACAACTTGCCTTATTTTATATGCTGCAGCTGTACAATTTTCTTCTAACTACTGAAAAAACCATACTCCCTGTCACCTGATTGATCTTACACATAGTATTCCCTTGTTCACATCACCCCTATTGTCTTCTCCTCAGATAATTACAGCTCACTCTCCAGGTCTCAGAATATGTGTTACTTCCTATAATTAGTTATACAATGATAAAGGGGTGTCAGTGGTAGTAGATTTAGCAAGTCAACATTGGTAAGATGCTTGTTCTGTGATAGGCACGTTCCAAAAATGGAAAGTGGACCATCTTTGGGGCATAAGCTAAATACAGTAAATATGTTTTAGTTAAATGCATATACGGTGTGATTCCATTATGAACAAGTCATAACCTACAGTATAAAAACATTAGATAACTAATAGGAAATATGTCATCTAGAAAAGATCACTCATGACATTGTTATTTACCATTCCTGACCATTTTCTGCACATTCATATTTTTATATAAAACCAGTTCATAGTATATATATTATTTCCAAAATTAACTTTGAAAAATCATTATCAAATATTAAATATCAATATATTTCCATATATCAAAATTCATAACAAAATATAATTTCATTCTTTTTTATAGTTGAAAAGTATTCCTTTGGACTATAATTTATTTAAACCACCCCTTTTGGTTGAACATTAACTTCTTCCTCAAAAATTGTATTATTTTAAACAGTACCATATTGAACATTCTTATAGGTAAACTCTTTGCGTGTCCTTGTTTTGTTTCTCCCCCTGAAGTTCACTATCTAAAGATCAAGTGGGTCAAAAGCATAGGTATTTTTAAGCTGTCCATTATGTTGATACTAATTTATATCCTAATAAATAGATCGTAGCATAATTTTGAGTTATTTAAATCCTCAAAAGCTCATGATTCTGAGTTACTTCGGGAAGGTTAATCAAATGCAAAAAAACAATAATTCCATTACATATAGTATCATTTTAAGGAAAATTAATTTTTAAATACCTTGATATTTTATATCCCTTCTCAGTATAAAATAAAATGCATAATAGCATGATTAATTTACATAATATTTCAAAGTTATTTTAAGTTAGAGAGACTGCAGTTCAACAAGCTATGGTAATAAATTAGAGAGATGCTAGCTAGGAAAGAACAACCAGCACATTAGCAACAACCCTCAGAGTTGCATTAACTTGATAATTTTGCCAACATCTCAGGTCCAGTAGTCTTAAGCATCTGATTTTGACAGGACAGCATGAGCCAATCCATATCTCAGGGGAAGATTCCAATTATTTTTGTGTTGGTGACTAATGGATGAAAAGAACATTCTCTTTCATAAACATGGTAGATAAACAATCAGGGACAATCACATAAACATCACTTCTGTATCTGTTTCTAATTGCAGACCTGGAGAGAATGTCAAGTTTTAATAAAATTAAAATAGGGGGTGCCTGGGTGGCTCAGGTGGTTAAGCATCTGCCTTCGGCTCAGGTCATGATCCCAGGGTCCTAGGATCGAGACCCGCATTGGGGTCCTGGCTCAGCAGGGAGCCTGCTTCTCCCTCTCCCTCTGCCTCTCCCCCTGATCATGCTCTCTCTCTCTCTCTCTGTATCTCTGTGTCTCAAATGAATAAATAAATTTAAAAAAAACTTAAAAAAAATAAAATTAAAAGAGTACTTTTGTAGCAGGAATTGTGTGTGTCATGTTGGTGTTAAAGAAATCTGGGTTGGTGGGGAGGATAGTTCACAGTGAGTCAATGCTTAGAATATGGCTTTATTTTAGCTCTAGAAGATCCCAGGAATAAAAGAAACCTATGAGAAAGGTCAAGATGTTTAGCTCTCTAAATAACTTCCTCTTTCCTTTGTGCCCCATATTTCAAAAAAGTTTGTTTTATGACAAGCTTGTCATACACATATGGCATATTTTAATGTTTTATTTTCTAAAGGAGTTTACATGCAAACAATTTAATTTCATACTGGATGTCCTAATCATACAGAACATTTACCATTACACACTACTGCTCTATGTCAAGGGAATGTAGCTTAATTTATACAATCACCTGAGTAAAGTAGGATCCAAGAAATATTGTGGGAACAGACTTCCAAAGCACATGATATTTAGCCACTGTTTTGGATTATCTGCATTAATACTACACTTCATTAACATAGACAATCAAGAGTTGGCAGTATTGATTGGTACTGATGCCAAGAAAGCAGAGAGGTAGCCTGAATTTACATGAATAAGAATGGATTTATGAAAAACCCTTGGGCATAGGAGTAAATGTGAAATTCATTACAAAGCAAACACATTAGTGAATAGTTTGACACAAAGCTCTGTGTAAATGACAGCTGCATTTTATTTAAATAATAAAGGCAGTGGCCTTGGTAATCAATGGTTTATCTCTACATTTTCACAAGTAAGAGGGAAGAATATCTGTGTAATAAAACAGCATATACTACCCCAAATTTGGGATTAAGATTATTAGTTGGAATTTACTGATTTCAGATTCTGACAGAATTTTTATGATTTTGCAACAAAACCCATTTCCTTATTACTATAAAATGGTTGGTTAATAAATTAAAAATAAAAAAGATACCATTTATTCTAATTTAGAGAACAAGGCCTAATATATTCCATTCTATACTTTGGTAAATTATTGACATCTCTGAAAAACGAAATCTTTGGGAACGAAATGTGCCATAGCCTGAAATTAAGAAAACTACAACAAAACCCAGTACCTCTAAAATCAAATTAGAAGATGATTTAGATTAAATTTTAAAATTTTAGACTATGAACTTTTAATCTGTCAAGGGTTTAGGAATACAAGCTTGTGATGGATGAGTTACATGTGATAAAGTTTCATTTATCAGAAAGAGGAATTCTCAAATTCCCATCTTTGTATTCATTGATCATGTACTCTGGAAATGAATCCAGGGATTCCTTTAATCCCAGTTCTATGGATAGTTTATTGACTTTTAGATAAATGAACACTAATTAGATAAAATTGGTCCTTGTGGTAAAACAATAGCTTGAGGGGAAAAATATAATACTTGAAATGCTTCACTGAGGACCAGAAAGGGATATTAGACTTCGCAATATTTTGTACTCACGCTTCACAAATCCCTGAGTGAGGAACTAATAAAAGTACATAAAAAACTAATACATGCATTTTCTTGATTTCCTATATATGATTAGTTAACGGACTGTTGTATATAATTTATGCCTTCTTTATAATAGTTTCTTTCAAAGCTCATCTGTTCAGGCATTTTGCTGTGGTTCACTGCTGCTTCAGACATTGCCTAAATGAAAGAATAAATGAATGAACAAATGATTCTTTGTAAATTTGCATTTTTGTACTTGTAGTATTAAAAACAATGAAACAACATGATTGTCAAGGTTTGGATCACAAGGATTACTATGGCTTTGTAACTTCCAGTGTAACAAGACCAGATTGGGTGGTTGATGGATTATTACATACAAGAAGTGGTGCTCTTGCATACAGAGAAAAGAAGAGATGCCAAGAAAATGAAGCAACAGATGGCCATTATATCTCCTATTTTATTCTTGTTTTCTTTACTAGAAGTTCTGAACACTTGCTCTTGTGTGGACATGGATATTACACAATTTAGGAACATAAAAATAAGCAGTAGAGTACTACACTAGTACTAATAGCGTACATCTAAGTATAATTTAATAATTTTCACTGATTTAATTGGTCTACATACTGGAGAAAACAGGAGAGCGCTAAATACATGGTGTATTCAAAGTTCCTGTTTAAAATTAAAAAAAATAAGTAAATCAAAAGTAATTCCTTAGTATTTATGTCATCTTATACAAAGTACTTAAACCCAGAGTCTCATTCATAAATTGGGCATAGTAACGGTTCTAAATTCATAGATTTGTCATTAAGATTGCATGGATTAATACACACAAAGTGCTTGGAAATGTGGCTGGCATGTATTTAAGCACTTATTAAAGCTTAGCTATTTACATTACTGTCACCATTATTATGTTTATTTTGCTATGATTCAGTCATATGGCCTTGTTATCCTTGCCACATGGGACTGAAAACCAGCATACTATCTAAAGACTCCCATAGATAAATTAGGGAAATAATATCTTAGTTTTACTAAGGTGTTGAACAAGGTAAATCTCCCCAAATATATGAGGACATTCTCATCAGCCTCTGTCTCAAGTGTTTTTAGTGTAAAATTCACATAGGGAATGCAGCAAAGTTAGGAAGAATTATACAAGCAGAAAGAAACTCAGACTCCAAGAGAAGCTGAAGCACACATCAGAAGAATCAGGAGTGTAAAAAGGAATTAATACCTACTTCAGAGGAGACGACAAGAGATGAGAGTAACCAAGGATACTGATAGGCCACCAGATCTATTATTTAATCCTGAATATAAATAAATTATATTTTATTTCTCTGCCAGGCTACAGAACTTTTATATCCTTGCAATTAGCCTTTATCCCCTGAAGGAAAGAATTTTCTGTTGCCTAAAACACTAAAGAGCCAAACTAAAATACATTCTTTCATCTGTTCTCACAGGGATCAAGATGGAGTCTAGGGCTATGGATTGAATACTATAGTCACATAACCATGTCTTTGATATGCCAAGTCTTGATTACTCCCTGAAAGTCCATAATCTTCTTTCACCTCAGAAAAGCAAGGTCATTATACATTAGCTTTTCTACATTAATGAGTCATATGTAAAAATATGCACATATTTTTGAGAAAGTATAAGCTATGATTATTTTTTTAAATAAAGAGGCACAAAATATTTCAATCCAAATTGGTTTAGTGACCTCTGAAACTGCTTTCTCCTTTAAGAAAGATTTAAAAAAAAAGTATTCTGCAACAATTCTCTTCCAGCCTAGAGATGGAACAGGACAGACATGACATGGAGATTTTAGGAGCACTATAAAAAGACAGAACCTCCCCAAGGCCATCCTGGTCAGGGTCCACCTGCTGAAATTGCCCTGTAACCAACTAGGTTTGTGATGAAACAGAAAGAACAATATTTGACCCATGTATATGTATATATATATATACACCCACACACATACATACCTGAGGTATGGTGAAAAGACAATGATACTGGAATATATAAGGCTGGCTATATTACTAATTATCTCTATATCTTTGAAAAAGTAATTTAATTTCCCTTATCCTCAATTTCCTAGCCTCTAATGAGATGTGGTTATAAAAGATCGTCTATAATAAACTCTCCAACACTTCAAATCTATAAATTAGCTTGTCAAGCTCCTGACATATCCAAATATGCTAAAGATGTTATTACACTGAACATTAATTTTATATCAGGGATTTGTTTAACTCAAACAAGCAATCGTGCTTTGAATCTGGTAACTTCAAAAACTGATACACGGGGGCGTCTGGGTGGCTCAGATGGTGAAGCGTCTGCCTTCGGCTCAGGTCATGATCCCAGGGTCCTGGGATCGAGCCCCACATCAGGCCCCCTGCTCAAGTGGGGAGCCTGCTTCTCCCTCTCCCTCTGCCACTCTCTCCACTTGTGCTCTCTGGCTCTAGCTCTCTGTCAAATAAATAAATAAAATCTTAAAAAAAAAAAAAAAAACAACACTGATACATGAACTCAGCTGAGATGTTGAGATGTACATTTAATCACTTGAAATGGACACAGTTTTGTCAGCATTGAATACATTTGGTAATACATTAATAAGTTATGCAAATAGGTAACTATTCACATGTTTTGTTAATTCTTGGGAAAAAAATGGGGAATTTTAAGTCAATGTGCTTTTGTAACATGAGAAGAAAGGACCTTTTCCCTGAACTGGGTTTCAGTTTTAGACTGCTTGTTTGCTTTTTCCCACCGAATATTAAACTGGAGAAAATGTTTTTAGGTAAAATGAATACTCCAGCATTTATTTGATAAGATTTGGATTGTTATGACATTTTAAGGCATGTGTAATATGATTTTCCAATTGCAATTAAAAAGGACTTAGGTTTAAATCTCAACTCTACCTTTAGCATTTTTTTCCCACCCGATTGCAGGCTCTCGTTCTTAGTGATCACATGTACTTATTAAGGCAAAAACACTAGGGAAGCGATGCACACACTGAGGTGGAAAGCAAAGGAAGGAGTTACGTCAGCCCAGCAAAGGGAAGTACAAACATTTCAGCATTCCTTCCCTACTTTTCTTGGCCTTATGAACCCTCTTTATTTCATGAGATACCCCTTCATGGTAAATTTGAGGAAAATCTCCTCCTTCCTTCTCAGTATTTCTCTGGAACCATAATTATGCTTCACCCTTAGTAACTACAGAAACACATCTTAAAGTAGTTATATTTGTGAATTTTCTCCACATAGATTATGAATTCCTTGAAGACAAGAAATCAATCTCAGTTTTCTCTGTATAACTCAGCACATTTTCCTAAAAAATAAGATCACAACGAATATTTGCTGAATTATATTGGACCTGGAATCCTTAGGCTTAATTTTCTCTGTTGATATTCAACTCTTTCTCAGAGTATCTAACTCAGATTATAATGGAAAATACCTAATGGTTCAATGAGTGAGATAGATTTATGTATAGGGCAGCTATGCTTAGTAATAAATGACCTTCAAAGCTCAGCTAGTTGCAAATGTGATTATTTCCTGCTCAACTTAAATGGTGATTTGTGGTTTGACTATAACTGCTATCCCTGCAGTTTTTCTAGGTGGTGTTTGGCACTGTTCCATTTGTCATTTTTCTAGGAAAAGAGGGCAACCCTAATGTGAGATATGCCAATTAGCATGGAAAAAGGAAAGAAAAGATGGCTTACATTAATCACAAAATGATACTTAAAGGCTGTGACCAAATGAGCTGGTTCTTAGAAAAGATCGACAAAATTGGTAAACCTTTAGTCAGATTCGTCCAAAAAAAGAGAGAGAGAGAGGGAGAGAGGAAGAAAAAGGACCCCGATGAACAAAATCAGAATCAGAAATAAAAGAGGAAATATAACAACTGGAACCACAGAAATGCAAAGTATATAAGAGAATATTATAAAAAATCATATGCCAACAAACTGGATAACTTAGATAAAATGGATAAATTCCTAGAAACATAACCTCTCAAAACTGAATCAGGAAGCAATAGAAAATTTCAACAGGACAATTACGAGCAATGAAATTGAATCAGTAATTTCAGAACTCCCAGTCTACCAAACATTTAAAGAAGAGTTAATACCTATTCTACTCATATTAGTCCAAAAAAAAAAAAAAAAAATAGAAGAGGAAGGAAAGCTCCCAAAGTCATTCTACAAGGTCAGCTTTACCCTGATACCAAAACCAGATAAAAATACAACAAAAAAAGAAAATTACAGCCACTATCCCTGATAAACAAATGAAAAATCCTAAACAAAATATTAGCAATCCAAATCCCACAATACATTAAAAAAATTATTCACCATGATCAAGTGGAATTTATTTCTGAGATGCAATGTAGTTCAATATTAGCAAAGCAATGAATGTGATATATCACATTCATAAGAGAAAGGATAAAAAGCATATGATCATCTCAATAGATACAGAAAAAGCATTTGACAAAGTACAACATCCATTCATGATAAAAACCCACAACAAAATAGGTTTAGAGGAAAAAATACTTCAACATAATAAAGGCCATATATGAAAAACCACAGCTAACAACATACTCAATGGTAAAACACTGAGAGCTTTCCCCCTAAGATGAGGAACAAGACAAAGACACCCACTCTCATCACTTTGATTCAACATAGTACTGGATGTCCTATCACAGCAATCAGACAAGAAAAAGAAATAAAAGGCATCCAAATTGGTAAAGAAGTAGAACTTTCATGATTTGCAGATGACACTATACTACATATAGAAAACCCTATGCACTCCACCAAAAAACTACTAGAACTGATAAATTCAATAAGGATGGAGGATACAAAATCAATGTACAGAAATCCGTTGCATTTCTATACACTAATGATGAAACAAAGAGAATTTAGAAAGCAACCCCATTTATGATTGCACCAAATGTAATAAAATACTTAGGAATAAACTTAACTGAGGAGATGAAAGAACAGTACTCTGAAAACTATAATACTGATGAAAAAAACTGAAGATTATATAAACAAATGGAAAGATGTTCCATGCTCATGGACTGAAAGAACAGATATTGTTAAAATATCCATACTACCCAAAGCAATCTATAGATTTAATGCAACACCTATAAAAAGTACCAATAGCATTTTTCACAGAACTAAAAGAAATAGTCCTAAAATTTGTATGGAACTACAAAAGACCCCAAATAGCCAAAACGATCTTTCATCAGAAAAACAAAACTGGAGGTGTCACAATTCCAGATTTCGTTATACTACAACGCTGTAATAATCAAAACAGTGTGATACTGGAACAAAAATAGACACATAGATCAATGGAATAGAACAGAATGCCCAGAAACAAATCCATGATTATATGATCAATTCATCTTCAACAAAAATGGCAAGAATATGGGGGGGGCGGAGCAAGATGGCAGAGGAGTAGGAGACCTGGATTTCGTCTGGTACCAGGAATTCAGCTGGATAGGGATCAAACCACTCTGAACACGTACGAACTCAACAGGAGATCGAAGAAAAGAATAGCAACAACACTCTGAACAGAAAAACGACCACTTCCTGGAAGGTAGGACCTGCGGAGAAGTGAATCCGAGGTGATATTCAGGAGGATAGACGGCGGGGGAGGGGAACTCCGTCGGCTGCTTCTGGCAAGTGATAGAGCCGCGGAGCACAAAATCGGAACTTTTGGAAGTCGGCTCTGCTGAGGGACGTCACTCCAGTGGCTAAGCAGGGGGGTGGAACCCTCGCAGGACAGTGTGGTCTCAGGTCCCTCGGGGTCACAGAAAGACCGGGGGTGCCTGAGTGTGGCAGAGCTCCCAGGTATCAGAGCGGGGAAGCTGGCTGCAGAGACGGAGCCGAGGCGCGGGCTCTCAGCTCGGGGTTGCCATAAACCGTGATCCAAGGCACAGTCGGGCCACTGCTCCTCCAGCAGGGACCCAACAAGCGGCAGATCCGGGGAGACTCCCCTTCCTCCCCTAGGAGGAGCGGCGCGGGAGCGCACCGCAGGGATCTGCTGGGTTTGGAGACTCCACACGGGGTCATACGCCAGAGATAGAAACGCTCGGTCACAGGCCGGGTGAGCACAGAGTGCGGCCGGAGACCGGGGAGACGGGAGTGATTCACTGCTTTTCTCTGAGGGCACACTGAGGAGTGGGGCCCCGAGTTCTCGGCTCCTCTGGGGCGGAGATTGGGAGGCTGCCATTTTCACTCTCGTCCTCCAAAGCCCTACGGAAAGCTTGCAGGGAACAAAAGCTCCTGAGAGCAAACCCGAGCAGATTACTTAGCCCCGACCGGCAAGGGAGGGGCAATTTCGCCTCCAGCAAAGACATTTGGGAACCACGGCAACAGGCCCCTCCCCCAGAAGATCAGCAAGAACCGCCAGCCAAGACCAAGTTTACCAATCAATGAGAACAGCAGAACTCCAGTGCTAGGGGAATACTGCACATAGAATTCATGGCTTTTTTACCATGATTCTTTAGTCTCTCAAAGTTAATTTTTCTTTCTTTAACTTTTTTTTTCTTTTTCCCTTTTTCAAGAAACATCTTATCAACCCCTTCTTTAAAAAAACATTTTCATTTTTCATTTTTAGAGTCATATTCTATCCCTTCATAGTAGTTACCCTTATTTTTGGCATATATATATGAGTTGTTCTCTCTTTAAAATTTTGAGATACACTTTCTTCTAACAGATAAAATATACCCTAAATCTCTGGTGTATGGCTTTGTTCAAGTTTCCTACCTGATCACATTCTCTCCTTTTTTTTTCCTTTTTTTTTTTTTAAATCCTTTTCTTTCTTTTTTCAAACAACTTCTTATATTATCAATTCCTTTTATAAAATCTTTTATAATTTTCATCTTTACAGTCATATTCCATCCCTTCATTATATTAACCCTTATTTTTGTACATATAAAAGGTTTTCTTTCTTTAAAATTTTGGGAGGCACTTTCTTCTAAAAGACCAAAATACACCCAAAATCTAGTGTGTGGCACTGATCTATGCACCAGCCTGATCATATTTGATCACATTCTGTTTTTTTGTTTTGTTTTGTTCTGCTTTTGTTTGTTTTTAAGTTTTTCTTTTTCTTTTTCTTTCTTTTTCTTTTTTCTTGCTTTCCCTTTCCTTTCCCCCGGTTTCAGGTCTTTTCTGATTTGTTTAGAGTATATTTTCTGGGGACGTTGTTACCCTGTTAGCATTTTGATCTCTCATACATCTATTCTCCTCTGGACAAAATGACAAGATGGAAAAAATCGCCTCAATGAAAAGAAGAGGCAATACTGACTGCCAGGGACCTAGTCAATACGGACATTAGTACAATGTTGGAACTAGAGTACAGAATGATTTTAAAGATACTAGCTGGACTTGAAAAAAGCATGGAAGTTATTAGAGAAACCCTTCCTGGAGAAATAAAAGAACCAAAATCTAACCAAGTCGAAATCAAAAAGGCTATTAATGAGGTGCAATCGAAAATAGGGGCTCTAACTGCTAGGATAAATGAGGCAGAAGAAAGAATCAGTGAGATAGAAGACCAAATGATGGAAAATAAAGAAGCTGAGAAAAAGAGAGATAAACAACTACTGGATCACGAGGGCAGAATTCGAGAGATAAGCGATACCATAAGACGAAACAACATTAGAATAATTGGGATCCCAAAAGAAGAAGAAAGAGAGAGAGAGGCAGAAGGTATACTGGAGCAAATTATAGCAGAGAACTTCCCTAATTTGGGGAAGGAAACAGGCATCAAAATCCAGGAAGCACAGAGAACCCCTCTCAAAATCAATAAAAATAGGTCAACACCCCGACATCTAATAGTAAAACTTACGAGTCTCAGAGACAAAGAGAAAATCCTGAAAGCAGCTGGGGAGAAGAGATATGTAACCTACAATGGTAGAAACATTAGATTGGCAACAGACCTATCCACAGAGACCTGGCAGGCCAGAAAGGACTGGCAGGATATATTCAGAGCACTAAATGAGAAAAATATGCAGCCAAGAATACTATATCCAGCTAGGCTGTCATTGAAAATTGAAGGAGAGATAAAAAGCTTCCAGGACAAAAAAAACTAAAGGAATTTGCAAACACGAAACCAGCCGTACAAAAAATATTGAAAGGGGTACTCTAAGCAAAGAGAGAGCCTAAATTAACATAGAATAGAAAGGAACACAGACAATATACAGTAACAGTCAACTTACGAGCAATACAATGGCACTAAATTCATATCTTTAAATAGTTACCCTGAATGTAAATGTGCTAAATGTCCCAATCAAAAGACACAGGCTATCAGATTGGATTAAAAAACGAGACCCATCGATATGCTGTCTGCAAGAGACTCGTTTTAGACCCAAAGACACCCCCAGATTGAAAGTGAGGGGGTGGAAAATCATTTACCATGCTAATGGACACAAAAGAAAGTTGGGGTGGCAATCCTTATATCAGACAAATTAGATTTTAAACCAAAGACTGTAATAAGAGATGAGGAAGGACACTATATCCTACTTAAAGGGTCTATCCAACAAGATCTAACAGTTGTAAATATCTATGCCCCTAACATGGGAGCAGTCAATTTTATAAGCCAATTAATAACAAAAGCAAAGAAACACATCAGCAACAATACAATAATACTGGGAGACTTTAACACCCCCCTCACTGAAATAGACAGATCATCTAAGCAAAACATCAACAAGGAAATAAAGACTTTAAATGATACACTGGACCAAATGGACTTCACAGACATATTCAGAACATTCCATCCCAAAGCAACAGAATACACATTCTTCTCTAGTGCGCATGGAACAGTCTCCAGAATAGATCACATCCTAGGTCACAAATCAGGTCTCAGCCAGTACCAAAAGATTGAGATCATTCCCTGCCTATTTTCAGACCACAATGCTTTGAAACTAGAACTCAATCACAAGAGGAAAGTTGGAAAGAACTCAAACACATGGAGGCTAAAGAGCATCCTACTAAAGAATGAATGGGTCAACCAGGAAATTAAAGAAGAATTAAAAAAAATTCATGCAAACCAATGAAAATGAAAACACAACTATTCAAAATCTTTGGGATGCAGCAAAGGCAGTCCTAAGAGGAAAGTATATAGCGATACAACCCTTTCTCAAGAAACAAGAAAGGTCTCAAGTACACAACCTAACCCTACACCTAAAGGAGCTGGAGAAAGAACAGCAAATAAAGCCTAAACCCAGCAGGAGAAGAGAAATAATAAAGATCAGAGCAGAAATCAATGAAATAGAAACCAAAAGAACAGTAGAACAGATCAACGAAACAAGGAGCTGATTCTTTGAAAGAATTAACAAGATTGATAAACCCCTGGCCAGACTTATCAAAAAGAAAAGAGAAAGGACCCAAATCAACAAAATCATGAATGAAAGAGGAGAGATCACAACCAACACCAAAGAAATACAAACAATTAGAAGAACATATTATGAGCAACTCTATGCCAGCAAATTAGATAACCTGGAAGAAATGGATGAATTCCTAGAGATGTATCAACTACCAAACGTGAACCAGGAAGAAATAGAAAACCTGAACAGACCTACTATAACCACTAAGGAAATTGAAGCAGTCATCAAAAATCTCCCAAAAAACAAAAGCCCAGGGCCAGATGGCTTCCCAGGGGAATTCTACCAAACATTAAAGGAAGAATTAAACCTATTCTTCTGAAACTGTTCCAAAAAATAGAAATGGAAGGAAAACTTCCAAACTCGTTTTATGAGGCCACCATTATCTTGATCCCAAACCAGACAAAGACCCCATCAAAAAGGAGAATTACAGACCAATATCCTTGATGAACATGGATGCAAAAATTCTCACCAAAATACTAGCCAATAGGATCCAACAGTACAGTAAAAGGATTATTCACCACGACCAAGTGGGATTTATCCCTGGGCTGCAATGTTGGTTCAACATCCACAAATAAACCAATGTGATACAATACATTAATCAAAGAAAGAACAAGAACCATATGATCCTCTCAAAGATGTAGAAGAAGCATTTGACAAAGTAGAGCATTCTTCCTTGATCAAAACTCTTCAGAGTATAGGGATAGAGGATACATACCTCAGTATCATAAAAGCCATCTATGAAAAACCCACAGCGAATATCATTCTCAATGGAGAAAAACTGAGAGCTTTCCCCCTAAGGTCAGGAACGCGGCAGGGATGTCCACTATAACCACTGCTATTCAACATAGTATTAGAAGTCCTAGCCACAGCAATCAGACAACAAAAAGAAATAAAAGGCATCTGAATTGGCAAAGAAAAAGTCAAACTCTCACTCTTCGCAGATGATATGATACTTTATGTGGAAAACCCAGAAGACTCCACCCTAAAACTGCTAGAACTCATACAGGAATTCAGTAAAGTGACAGGATATAAAATCAATGCACAGAAATCATTGGCATTGCTATACACCAACAACAAGACAGAAGAAAGAGAAATTAAGGAGTCGATCCCATTTACAGTTGCACCCAAAACCATAAGATACCTAGGAATAAATCTAACCAAAGAGGCAAAGGATCTGTACTCAGAAAACTATAAAATACTCATGAAAGAAATTGAGGAAGACACAAAGAAATGGAAAAACATTCCATGCTCATGGACTGGAAGAACAAATATTGTGAAGATGTCAATGCTACCTAGAGCAATCTACACATTCAATGCAATCCCCATCAAAATACAATCCACTTTTTTCAAAGAAATGGAACAAATAATCCTAAAATTTGTATGGAACCAGAAAAGACCCCGAATAGCCAGAGGAATGCTGAAAAAGAAAAGCAAAGCTGGCCGCATCACAATTCCGGACTTCCAGCTCTATTACAAAGCTATCATCATGAAGACAGTACCATACTGTCACCAAAACAGACACATAGATCAATGGAACAGAATAGAGAGCCCAGAAAGGGACCCTCAACTCTATGGTCAACTGATCTTTGACAAAGCAGGAAAGAATGTCAAATGGAAAAAAGACAGTCTCTTCAACAAATGGTGTTGGGAAAATTGGACAGCCACATGCAGAAGAATGAAACTGGACCATTTCCTTACACCACACACAAAAATAGACTCCAAATGGTTGAAAGACCTAAATGTGAGACAGGAGTCCATCAACATCCTAAAGGAGAACACACACAGCAACCTCTTCGACCTCAGCCCCAGCAACTTCTTCCTAGAAATATCACCAAAGGCAAGGGAAGCAAGGGCAAAAATGAACTCTTGGGACCTCATCAAGATAAAAAGCTTTTGCACAGCAAAAGAAACAGTCAACAAAACCAAAAGACAACCGACAGAATGGGAGAAGATATTTGCAAATGACATATCAGATAAAGGGCTAGTATCCAAAATCTATAAAGAACTTCTTAAACTCAACACCCAAAGAACAAATGATCCAATCAAGAAATGGGCAGAAGACATGAACAGACATTTTTCCAAAGAAGACATCCAAATGGCCAACAGACACATGAAAAAGTGCTCAGCATCGCTCAGCATCAGGGAAATCCAAATGAAAACCTCAATGAGATACCACCTCACACCAGTCAGAATGGCTAAAATTAACAAGTCAGGAAATGACAGATGCTGGCAGGGATGCGGAGAAAGGGGAACCCTCCTACACTGTTGGTGGGAATGCAAGCTGGTGCAGCCATTCTGGAAAACAGATGGAGGTTCCTCAAAAAGCTGAAAATAGAGCTACCCTATACCCAGCAGTTGCACTACCAGGTATTTACCCCAAAGATACAAATGTAGGGATCCGAAGGGGTACGTGCACCCCGATGCTTATAGCAGCAATGTCCACAATAGCCAAACTATGGAAAGAGCCAAGATGTCCATCGACAGATTAATGGATAAAGAAGAGGTGGTATATATATACAATGGAATATTATGCAGCCATCAAAAGGAATGAGATCTTGCCATTTGCAACGACGTGGATGGAACTGGAGGGTATTATGCTGAGCGAAATAAGTCAATCAGAGAAAGACATGTATCATATGACCTCACTGATATGAGGAATTCTTAATCTCAGGAAACAAACTGAGTGTTGCTGGAGTGGTGGGGGTGGGAAGGATGGGGTGACTGGGTGATAGACACTGGGGAGGGTATGTGCTCTGGTAAGCGCTGTGAATTGTGCAAGATCTTTGAATCACAGATCTGTACCTCTGAAACAAATAATACATTATATGTTAAAAAAAAAAAGAAAAAAAAGAAGAAGAAGAATATAGTAGGAGGGGAAGAATGAAGGGGGGAAACCGGAGGGGGAGACAAACCATGAGAGACTATGGACTCTGAAAAACAAACTGAGGGTTCTAGAGGGGAGGGTGGTGGGGAGATGGGTTAGCCTGGTGATGGGAATTAAAGAGGGCATGTTCTGCATGGAGCGCTGGGTGTTATATGCAATCAATGAATCATGGAACACTACATCAAAAACTAATGATGTAGGGCTCCTGGGTGGCTCAGTCGTTATGCGTCTGCCTTCGGCTCAGTTCATGATCCCAGGGTCCTGGTTTCGAGTCCCATATTGGGCTCCCTGCTCGGTAGGAAGCCTGCTTCTCCCTCTCCCAATCCCCCTGCTTGTGTTCCTACTCTCGGTATCTCTCTCTCTGTGAAATAAATAAATAAATCTTTAAAAAAAAAAAATTAATGATGTAATGTATGGTGATTAACATAACATAATTCAAAATATATATATAAAAAAATTAAAAAATTAAAAAAATGGGAAGAATATGCGATGGAAAAAAAGGTAGTCTCTTCAACAAATGGTATTGGGAAAACTGGACAGCAACAGGCAGAAGAATGAAACTGGATGACCTTATTATACCATACACAAAAATAAACTCAAAATGGATTAAGGACCTAAATGTGAGATAGGAAACCATACAAATCCTAGAAGAGAACACAGGCAGTAATTTCTCAGATATCAGCCATAGCAACATTTTTCTAGATATGTCTCCTGAGGCAAGGGCAATAAAATCAAAAATAAATTATTGGGACTACATCAAAATAAACAATTTCTGCAAAGCAAAGGAAACAAAACTAAGAAACAACCTACTGAATGGGAGAAGATATTTGTGAATGACATACCCAATAAAGTGTTAGCATCCAAAATATATAAAGAACTGATACAACTCAACACCCAAAAACCAAATAATCCAATTCAAAAATGGGCAGAGAACTTGAACAGACTTTTTTCCAAAGAGACGTCCAGATGGCCAACAGACACATGGAAAGATGCTCAACGTCACTCATCATCAGAGAAATGCAAATCAAAATCACAATGAGATATCACCTCACATCTGTCAGGGTGGCTAAAATCAAAAACACAAAAAGCAACAGGTGTTGGTAAGAATGTGGAGAAAAAGGAACCTTCGTGTACTGTTGGTGGGAATGCAAACTGGTGCAGCCACTGTGGAAACAGTATGGAGGTTCCTCAAAAAATTAAAAAATAGAACTACCCTATGATCCAGTAATCACACTACTGGGTATTTACCCCAAAAATACAAAAACAGTAATTCAAAAGGATATATGCACCTCTATATTTATGGCAGCATTATTTAAAATAGCCAAATTATGGAAGCAGCACAA
This sequence comes from Halichoerus grypus, assembly GCF_964656455.1. Taxonomy (NCBI): domain Eukaryota; kingdom Metazoa; phylum Chordata; class Mammalia; order Carnivora; family Phocidae; genus Halichoerus; species Halichoerus grypus. The sequence continues at coordinate 55,268,540 of NC_135725.1, forward strand.
GTGTCCATTGATAGATGAATGGATAAAGAAGAGGTGGTATACACACACACACACACACACACACACACACACACACACACACACTGGAATATTACTCAGCCATAAAAAGAACAAAATCTTGCCATTTTAAACAACATGGGTGGAGGTAAAGAATATAATGCTTAGCAAAATAAGCCAGTCAGAGAAGGACAAATACCATATGATTTCAGTCATATGTGGAATTAAAGAAACAAAGCAAATGAACAAAAGGAAAGACAGAGAGAGAGGCAACCAAGAAACAGATGCTTTTTTTTTTTTTAAGATTCTATTTATTTACTTATGAGAGAGCGCACACAAGCAGGGAAAGTGGCAGGCAGAGGGAGAAGCTGGCTCCCTGCTGAGCAAGGAGCCTGACATGGGACTCTATCACCACAGAACTGGTTCGACCATTATCATTCTTATCAGGATTATTATGACAATCTTTCAACTCATCTCCCTAATTCTGTTCTTGTCTTTATCCATCCATTTTTACTCTAGCAGCAATATTATCCTTTTAAACCATGGGTCATATTATGCCACTGCTCACAATCTGATCACTGCTCACAATTATCAAGACAGTCTGGTACTCCATCACCTCTTTGGACTCACCTACTATTCATTCTCCCACTTTCTCAGCTACATTTGTATTGACCTCCATACATATTGCAACATCATAGTCTTTGAGCTGGCTCTTAAATTTGACTGGAATTTCTACCATATATCCTCATTGCCCATTCATTCATGTTTATTTTTGTTCTATCACAGATTTTTCAGTGAGTTTTCTCCTAACCAACCTACTTAAAAATGAACTCCCCTCTGTACTCACTCTTCACCTTCCTGCTTCCTTTTTCCTCCTACAGCACTTATCATTCCCTAACATCATACATGTACACAGTGTACACACATACACACATACATATTGTTTGTATTTACTCTCTAAAACATGTTCTCCATTATAGCAGGGTATATGTGATTAACCACTTCTTCATTGTTCTATCCCAAGTGCCTGGTAAGATAGTAGGTTCTCAATAAACATCCTAAATAACTGAATGCATTAATGAATCCAAATTATACTTTCATAGTTACTGTTGTCATTAATATAATAAGATCCAGTTTCTCTTTGGCTTCATTTCCAATGAAGTGGATATTTTAAATGCACAGACATAAAACGTATCTCTGATTTTCTGTGAACCATTAAGTCTTTCAAATAATGTAGAGACTGAAACTACCTCATAAAACTTACTGAGGCAATTTATTGCTCTAAAATTACAGAAGATAAATGAAGAAACGTAGAATGTTGAAAACATTTCACCAAAATGAACATACAAAAACTGTAGGTCAAAACATATACCAATATTGCACTGCATCTACTGTTGAAAACTAACATACTCCAGAGTTGAAACATTAACATTAAATCACTAAATATATCCTCATAATGGTTATATGACCAACTCAAGCTTTGTACAGCACTATGTACTAAGTTGCTTCCATATAGTTTGTCATGTGCAATGATATAGAAGTTGTTTTGAATGAGATTGTACTAGTCTTACTTTATTCTAGCCAAATACCTAAACTATATTAATAATCAATGTGTAAAATAGTAATCCAATACGACTTTCAAAACACTTCCTCAATATATCCATGGCTTAGCCACTATTCCATATTGACTTGTCAACTACAATATGTTGCTTGTGACCCAGATCCATTGTAAAAACAAACAAAACACACACACACAAACTATTCCAGGAAACTCTTGGTGTGGGATGGGGTGATAGTTAATTCAATGACAGAAGTGAACAAGAAAAAGGCTATTTTACAGAAATGGAAAATATGTTATTTTGTTAATAATCCATTCAGAAAATGTAATTTTCCAGGCAGGAAATATCAAAAACTTTTTCTAACTGAACAGTAGAAGGAATTTGGAAGGCATGAAGGGGATATGTTCATGATAGGCATATCCTTAATTGCTTATTTTACAATGTATTTGATTAAAATGTAATATTACTTAATATATAATATAAATATTTAGTACTCTCCTTATTCTAAAACAGAGTTCAGGTCACTTAAGAGACCTTATGAGGCATAACAAAAATAATTATAAAATAAAATTATTGTAAGAAGGAAAATAAATCAAGAAGATTTTTGAAAAATATATGAAAATACTTGACATACAAGCTAATTACATATTTATGAAAAATAAACAACTCAGTAGGTAAACTTTTGTCAAATTAAACTGTCTGCAGAAATGTAGTAGGTGAATCACAGAGGAGTAAGACTGCCATAGATATAACAAGAGCATGAACCCAAAGCAACAGCATCTTCCTACCTATGGGTTTCACAGAACATACTTTAGAGACCACTCTTTTGGGACGCCTGAGTGGCCCAGTTAAGCATCTGCCTTCAGCTCAGGTCATGATCCCAGAGTCCTGGAATTGAGTCCCACATCGGGTTCCTTGCTCAGCGGGGAGCCTGCTTCTCCCTCTGCCTGCCGCTCCCCCTGCTTGTGCTCTCTCTCTCTGACAAGTGAATAAACATCTTTAAAAATAAAAATAAATAAAAATAAATTTAAAAAATAATAAAAAAAGAAACCACTCTTTTAACCTAATGTAATATGATAAGGAGCAGTGTACACGTGTAATTATTGGAAACATGAGGACAGAATGCATTGTTATGTTTTGATGTGTTTTTCTAGTTAAAAGATGGAAAATCATTTAAAAAAGTTGGCAAGCTGGCCAATTAACCTATCTTAAAAAGTTTAATCTCTGAATTTTCCTATACACAAATCCACACACAAAACTTATTTTCTATTATAGAAACACAAATACATGAAAAATAAGATAATAAACATATAAAAACATCCATATAATTTTGATGGAATAAAGTTTTATCAAATGCTTTATATTTCTTAATAACCTAAAAAACACAAAATGTATTATTCTGATAATGAAATGGAAAATTGAATCAAAATGGAACAGAAGAGAGAAGATTGTAAATTTGAGAAAGAAGTCAGGACAAAATACAGTAAACAGGGACATTTGTGACAGCAATATAAACTAAGGCAATAACAGTGGGGAGGGAAGGATTCAACAGATGTTAAGAAAGTAATGTCAACAGGACTACGTGATACAAATACGGAATAGGTAAAAGGGATGTGTATGATTGATTTTGGGTAAAATATTTGATGAACACTATAACACTGATTTCTAGATTGGGTTGGGTTTACCTCAATTATTTATTTTGCATTCCTTACAAAAGCCAGTTAACAAACTCATTCAAGAATTACTAAGGATTTAGATTAACCCAATCAACTATCAAATGAATTTATAAATCAACATATCTCTTTTAGAATGGTGACAGAATTACCACTCTTTGTGTTGCCCATTTGCTACATTATACAGAAAAGGAAAAAAAAAAAAAAAAAGGTATAGATTTGAGCATATAGAGTTTTGGTCCAAAAAAGTTAAAACTGACATCTTGCTTAGAGACCTCATGGAACATATAAAGGAAGGTAAATATAGTCATCTTGAAAATGAAATTTCTTACCCCAGAAATAGTTTATTTTAAACAAAATTTCTCAACCAACTACAAAATTTAAGTGAGAGACTGTAGTCAATTCAATAGAAAGCATATAATTCCAAATATTATTTATAAACATTGTGTGTTATATTAGATGTGTGAGTTTATAGTCATTCATATCCTTAATTCAAAAATTCAAAAATATTGCTGTATTTTAAGAAACAAGCTGTTAGTATGATTAACTTAATTTATCCCAGTATAGTTTGATAGGGATTTGTGTTTGTTCTAACACATATCCTTCATGATTTAAATAAGAACCAATATCATAGTTGCACTGATGTTCATTTACAGTTATTTTTTGGAATAAGAAAGAATTTGGAACATTTGAGTCAATATGTTCAGAGTTCAATTGTCCATTGGAGAATTCCTTTCTTGGGGAATGAATTAGCAAACGAACATAGATTTGCAAGTTCCAGTTAAAACAAATTATCCATTTATTTATATTTATACAAAGAAAAAATATGAGAATAATTGAACAAACCCAATTAAATCTTTAACATATTTAATTTTAGTCTTTAACACACAATTCATTCCCTAGGTTTTATTTGTGCACATATACATTTTCTGCATGTCTTTCTGGTTTTGTTTTAAATTAACAGATAATTCTGTCCTTAACTACCAATATTAAACGGCAGAAATAAGACACATGGGAGCAAGGCTTTTAGCAAGCTATACCCGGGCAAGAGTTATTTTCCTTTAACTATATCCTATCTCATTACAAACAAGGTTTCAATATTACCACTCTAATATTTTTAAAGTTAAAAAATTAAATATTTAAAAATTATCGTTAAAGAGAAAAATCTATATCTGTTGCCATTTTGCCATTTGACTTTAATCAGTTAAATTGTCCTTTTTTATTATATAGTAGAATCTGAAAGTCACTCCAACAAGTAGTGCTCTTAAAAATATGAACCTACTCATTTATTAAATACATGTGACAAGAACTGTTGGCTAATAAATCTATTATTCAGGGAAAGTGAAAATCCATCTGACTAGTCTCAACTATAAATCAGGATGTCTTAGCTTACCACATACATCTAGTGATGATAATTTTTATTATAAGAGATTTTCCACTTCTGAAGAGAATTCATCTCAAGACAACTTCAAATATCAAACAAAATTTGGTCACTTAACATAACAGTTAATTTGCAATATTTTCTATATTATTTTCAGAAAAACGGCTTTACAAACTGTAAAGCCAATGTAAAGAAATAATAAAGAAAGAAAGGATAAAGAATCACTAGCATCTTTCAAAAAATAAACATTAGGTTTAAAAAACAAAGGTAACTACCTAAATATCTAGGGGCTGTTTCTAATTTTAGTCCTTAGTCATTCAGAGCAATGTCTGCAGATATTAGTAATTCAATTTAAGAATTTAAAAAGGCACTTATTTTAATAGGATTCAAACCAGAAAAGGGAAATGAACCTAAATTGTTAGAGCTACTTAAATCATTTTTATCAGGCTATCTCCCTAAAGGAGGATAATTTAATTTGAAAAGATCAGAGTATTGACTGAGACATAGATCCCTAAGTATTTAACAGATAAATTAAACAGATTAAATGAAACCTATCCAGTGTGATAACACTACACGTGGATATTTATGTTTAGGACTCTGTCTTAAGACAGTAAATTATCTAGAATAAAATAGTGTTTTTGACATTAACATTCACTGGATATATTAAGAAAGAAAATAGCAATTGCTGACATAAAAAAAGAGTAAATATTAGATGGTGGTCATTACTACCTAATCTGAATGTAGGTCTGTTATAAGTTACATAAGAGTATAAACTTCTTTCTCCATGTGACTGAAGGAGCATTTTAAAATTCTAATATTAGGGAAGGAAGAGGTGATTGTTAGTAATTTGCACACTGGATTCAAAGGTCCTGGATGTGTTCTTACTAGCTGAATGATCCTGGGTGAGTTTCATACTACCTCTAAGCATCAACTTTTTCATCTATAAAATGGTGGTGTTATGGTGACATTATGGTTAATAAGAGCAGCTACCTCAAGGTGGAGATTTAATGATATCATACTTCTAAAACACTTAGCATAGTGACTGGCATAAAATAAATACTTAAATGATTTTTTTAAAAAGATAGCTCTTGGTTTTATTGATGGTTTTATTGTATATGTATCTCCCCATCAAGCCAAAAATATGTCAAAAATTTCCATCAACTGTATCACTGATTAAAGTCTCCCTTATTTCTGTTAACAATGAATAAAGGCTAATAAGTAATCTGTTAAGTAGATTATCTAATTAATAATTCATGCTAAAACAACAAATCACATCTCTGCAACAGGCTTGCAAATGCTTACTATGCCTGCCTTCATTAATCTTGGGACTCATTAATTAATTAATTAATTATACAAGTATTCTATTGTCTCTTCTGTTGCAGAGCTCATAGTATGATTCTGACACTAGCAACTGTTTAATTATTGTGTTTGATTTGTCTCTGAATTCAAACTGGTGGTCTCCAAATGCAAAAGATGGAAAGGGAAACATGGTGAGAGTTAAGAGGTTCTCAAGTAATAAAAGGACTGGTGTTTTAGTCAAATTACCATGGAATTGCAGTTGCAAAGCCTGGAACTGCTGACTGAAAGATAGGGAATCTAAACCTGGTGACTATGTATTGTAAGTAAAGCTGTAAAGCTAAAATTGGCTGAAAGTAAAGGCTGATATGAGATTTAGATGTGAAAAAAGATGTAAAACAATCTTCTTTGAAATTATGAGAGTCACATTACTGAGGCAGTTTTGCTTGTCCATTTGATTTCCATAACATTTGTGGCTCTGACCCTAAACATCAATTTCTGGAGCTGTGGAATTTTCAACAACGGTACTCAGCTGCATGTTTGAAGACACAGAGAAAATAGATGACTATGTTGCTAAATTAGGAAAATGGGAAAACAGAGGGAAGGGAACTAAAGATTTTTGGAAAAGAGCGCTTATAACGATGGACTACTGACTACATGATGGATAAAGAATTAAGGGAATGTAAGGGGAAATTTACTTATGGATAGAAAGTGGATTCATAGGGTCAATAAAAAATTATTTTTGCTAAGAGTGAACTATAGTATATAATGCTGGAATTTATACATTTAGAAATAATAAACTCTCTGCTCATCCAGAAAAAAAAGTATACACATCAATTCATGCTAAAATTGGCACTTAAATAGAAGAAGGTATGAGTGCTTTAATGAGATCAATGACTTAAGTTACAGATTTGAGTGTTTATTGGTGTCTCATCAGAAATTAAATGTTATATGACTTTTCCCCTAATGGGGAAATTTCTTATAAAAAAGAATAGTAATCACGTCTATAAGTCTGGTACTGTCGTACTTAACGTATGATAGTTTATGCACCATCAATTTGGAACTATCACCAAATGTATTGTCCTACTATATCAAAATTCAGTATATGGAAGCCAGTGCAACATCTGGCAACCTTCCACGAAAATAACCTAATTGAAATAATTACATATTTAAAAACAAGGATAGATTTAGAAGATCAGCATACATCTTTATAACTCAGTGATTATTCATGCTTAATTTTAAAACTTTACATAGTTTATGATTTATCAAGTACAACAGAAACCAAATATGGATGAATTTGTACCTTATCAGGAAACTCCTGCTTTCAAAGTAAAAACATCTAAAACTGTGGAGAGAAAATATTAAAAGAATAAAAGCATAAACACTCATATAAGGAATACTGAAGAAGTGTAGGCAGTCGTTATAGTAAAAGTAAATAGAAGAGTTTATAATTTCTACTAAGCTGCGCGTAGGAAAAGTAAGTATTTGATGTTCTGTTTTACGAACATATTATAAGAACCTTGGTCTACCATGACAAAATGACAGCCTGCAATATAGCAGTGTTTCAGTTCTGCAATATAAATTTATGTTTTCTTCAGAAGTAAAAATCCTTTGGCAGAGAATTGAGGAAGAGAAAAAAAGAAAAGCTCCAGAGACAAGAAAATAAATAGAATAGATGTGATAACTCAGTGAAAGCTTTTGCTTCGATGTTAATTTGTACTACAATGAGAAGGTTATTGGCAAGGACACAAACTTTGCTTTTAATATTTTTAAGAGTTATAATATGTTGTATGTTTATTTGAAAAAGGTCAAATAGGCACTCCCACTCTCTCTCTGAGATCACTAGAATAAAAGGAAGCACTTTGAGCAGACCAGGTTGGATAAAACTATCAGATTTCTGAAGATCTTATTTTCATCACACACCCTATCATTTTATCCAATGCTGCCAAATGACAGAAAATTTCTCCAGTATAAGAAAGTTTTAATTTGAAAGAAAGCACCCAAATGTCTAGAATCAATTCCACCCCAGTGAAATATTACCTGCTTTTTCTTTTACAACAAAAACAAAAGACATTGCAAAATTATTGGAATTACTTTCTTCATTTCTAGAGAAATAGGTAAGAATAGGACAACGCCCCCCCCAATACTTCAAGCAAATCCTCCTACGCTTGCATCCATGCCTATTAAAATCACCCCTCCTTCCCACCCGTAGTCAATAGAGCAGCCTGCATATGTGGATGGTGGATGAAGATTCCAAGAGTCGCTTTCTCATTAAGAAAGAGGTAAAAGACCTAAATGTGAGACAGGAGTCCATCAAAATCCTAGAGGAGAAGAGAGGCAGCAACCTCTTCGACTCCAGCCACAGTAACTTCTTCCTAGAAACATCGCCAAAGGCAAGGGAAGCAAGGGCAAAAATGAACTCTTGGGACCTCATCAAGATAAAAAGCTTTTGAACAGCAAAGGAAACAGTCAACAAAACCAAAAGATAACCAACAGAATGGGAGAAGATATTTGCAAATGACATATCAGATAAAGGGCTAGTATCCAAAATCTATAAAGAACTTATCAAACTCAACACCCAAAGAACAAAGAATCCAATCAAGAAATGGGCAGAAGACATGAACAGACATTTTTCCAAAGAAGACATCCAAATGGCCAACAGACACAGGAAAAAGTGCTCAACAACACTTGGCATCAGGGAAATCCAAATCAAAACCTCAGAGATACCACCTCACACCAGTCAGAATGGCTAAAATTAACAAGTCAGGAAACAACAGATGTTGGTGGGGATGTGGAGAAAGGGGAACCCTCCTACACTGTTGGTGGGAATGCAAGCTGGTGCAGCCACTCTGGAAAACAGGATGGAGGTTCCTCAAAAAGTTGAAAATAGGGGCACCTGGGTGGCTCAGTTGGTTAAGCGACTGCCTTCGGCTCAGGTCATGATCTTGGGGTCCCAGGATCAAGTCCCGCATCGGGCTCCCTGCTCAGCAGGGAGACTGCTTCTCCCTCTGACCCTCCCCCCTCTCATACTCTCTCTCTATCTCATTCTCTCTCAAATAAATAAATAAAAATCTTAAAAAAAAAAAAAAAGTTGAAAATAGAGCTACCCTACGACCCAGCAATTGCACTACTGGGTATTTACCCCAAAGATACAAATGTAGTGATCTGAAGGGGTACGTGCACCCCGATGTTTATAGCAGCAATGTCCACAATAGCCAAACTATGGAAAGAGCCCAGATGTCCATCGACAGATGAATGGATAAAGAAGATGTGGTGTGTGTGTGTATACACATACACACACACACACACACACACATATATATACACACACACACACACACACACACAATGGAATATTATGCAGCCATCAAAAAAATGAAATCTTGCCATTTGCAAGGACATGGATAGAACTAGAGGGTATTATGCTAAGTGAAATAAGTCAATCAGAGAAAGACAAGTATCATATGATCTCACTGATATGAGGAATTCTTAATCTCAGGAAACAAACTGAGGGTTGCTGGAGTGGGGGGTGGGGTGGGAGGGATGAGGTGGCTGGGTGATAGACACTGGGGAGGGTATGTGCTCTGGTGAGCACTGTGAATTGTGTAAGACTGATGAATCACAGACCTGTACCTCTGAAACAAAGAATATATTATATGTTTAAAAAAAAAAAAAAAGAAGATAGGAAGGGAAAAATGAAGGGGGGGAAAGCAGAGGGGGAGACGAACCATGAGAGACTATGGACTCTGAGAAACAAACTGGGGGTTTTGGAGGGGAGGGGGGTGCGGGGATGCGTTAGCCCAGTGATGGGTATTAAGGAGGGCATGCATTTAATGGAGCACTGGGTGTTATACACAAACAATGAATCATGGAACACTACATCAAAAACTAACGATGTAATGTATGGTGACTAACATAACATAACATAATAAAATTAAATTAAAAAAAAAAGAAAGAGGTAAAACAAAATTCCCACTCTTGGCCTACAGTGAGGTACTAAGGACACAACTGAGCTACTCACTGTTGAGAACAAGTTCCCCAGCCCAACTCCCAGGGTAATGTGCTAAACACTCCTTCTTCTGAAAGAACAATTTGACAGATTAAATAACAGTTCTTAACTTGGAAGCTATATGCAATATAGCTCATGCAATAGTCACTCATGAATCCTTTAAGTTGATTGTTTCTTGACCAGTAGTGATGTGTATACCTCTGAATAGTTTCTAGTGGGTGAATGATTGGAGGTTTGTGCAGAATCTGGTGTTTGTGATTCACCTGGCAATGGTAATACAAACAGAACCTACTCAGCGCTGTTTCTAAAATCTCTTTGAAATCCACTATTTTGTGGTTTTACATTTTTAAATTTTTATTACTAGGTAAAATTCAGCATGTATTACATGATGTGCATTTGCCTAGATCATTCTTTCTCTATCCATACATTTTTATAAAGCTTGAGATTTCTAGGTGGTACTATAGTTTGTTTTTTAACTACAGGGAGCATCAATCTGGCTTTGGTAAGAAAATAGCTTTTGTTAACATATTTACATATTTGCCAAGCTTTCCACTTGATTCAGCTTTTCTCTATTTATGTGACCTCTTTTACAGGAATAGTATTTGCCTTGCATGACTTGGTTTTTTATTTGAACTGTGAGTTTATAACCATGCAGTTTAATGCTTTGGTCTTTGAAGAAAGAAATTTCAAAATAAGCCTAACCCTTATTCTGCCAGAGCTCTTAGCTCAATTATTTATTTTTCACTGAAATTATTGATGTTGCAATTAAGGAGACAGAGCTTACCGTTTGCATAAACGATGTGGTCTCATTTTATTTCAGAACACTACAACACTAAAACTACTCTTTGAAAAAGGAATATAAAATATCACACATTAACCAAGGGGTGGCTGGAAAGGACCCCATGAAACATCCCTCCTTGCATCCAGCCATTCCTCATTGCAGCTCAAAATGCAGAGAGGACAGAGCTAGTGCTAGAACTGAAAATAACTGCAATGAATGCAAAAGCTATGGGAGAAGTCCACCAAAAAGTGTAAGAGACCATCTGGGTGCTTTTAGCAGAGGGTTGGGAAAAAGAGAATTTCAAGATGGGCCTTATGTTCCAGACTAGAAAGAAGAAATACAATGGCAAGAAAGAAACCTCTTCCTTCACAGCCAGAATGGAAAATCTTCTCAAAGTATCAAAGTTACATCATTTATTTTTAGATACTTTCTTTGTAAGTTTCTATTAATTTTTCAGATTCTAATTTGGGTTAGGGATTTTTTTTTTTCCTGTATGTCATTTGATTATTTCCAATGAAGAATTTGAGATTGAGGGTCTACAAAAGCAATTTCATTAATTGCCATTCCATAGCAAATCCGTATTTTCCAGGTGGCTGGTGTTAGAAACGGTGTTAATTTTCAGACTACTGGTAGTAATGAAGGCAAAAAAAGCTAATACAGACAAGATTGGTTAGCCACATAACCTTCCCATATTTGTGCTTTGTGGGGAGGGTGCTATTTCTAACACTGAAGATGGAATCTGTTACATATGCTTCCTTACTTTTCCCACTGTGTTACCATCATAATCACACATCTTGCATGTGATATACAATGTGCAATCAAATACCGTTAACATGGAAAGGGTTCAATCACTTATTATGAATTCTTGTATTCATTTTCTTCATACACTGGGAGATTCCTGAAGACAGAATCAATACCTGATTCACTTTAAATTTCCGCCACTGAGACAAGCGGTTGTCACAAAGTAAATAATAAATCTTTAATGTATATTGAGAGAATAAATGGGTGAGAAAATGAATAAACTGAGACCCAGGTATTTTAACTGAAGACGTGACCCCATGTTTTCAAAAGTATTTTAATTATTATTTAATTTTTTTAAATGTTTACTTTGTTCATATCAATATACTTAGGTGACCACTAATTAAATCAAGATGATAGGGATTTTCATACCTATGGGCAGTTTCCTTATGCCTTTTCCCAGGTAATGACCTCTTTAAAGGTATTTCTAGTCATACTAGATTAATATAAACTAATTTCCACAGTTCTCAAGCTACATGTTAATGAATTCACAGAGTTTGCATTCTTTTTTTTAAATTTTTTATTGTTATGTTAATCACCATACATCATTAGTTTTTGATGTAGTGTTCCATGATTCATTGTTTGTGCATAACACCCAGTGCTCCATGCAGAATGTGCCCTCTTTAATGCCCATCACCAGGCTAACCCATACTCCCACCCCCTCCGCTCTAGAACCCAGTGTTTGTTTTTCAGAGTTCATGCTCTCTCATGGTTCGTCTCCCCCTCTGATTTCCCCCCCTTCATTCTTCCCCTCCTGCTATCTTCTTCTTTTTTTTTTCTTAACATACATTGCATTATTTGTTTCAGAGGTACAGATCTGTGATTCAACAGTCTTGCACAATTCACAGCACTCACCATAGCACATACCCTCCCCAGTGTCTATCACCCAGCCACCCCATCCCTCCCACCCCACCCCCCACTCCAGCAACCCTAAGTTTGTTTCCTGAGATTAAGAATTCCTCGTATCAGTGAGGTCATATGATACATTTCTTTCTCTGATTGACTTATTTCGCTCAGCATAACACCCTCCAGGTCCATCCACGTCGTTGCAAATGGCAAGATCTCATTCCTTTTGATGGCTGCATAATATTCCATATATATATATATATATATATATATATATATATATATATATATATACCACATCTTCTTTATCCATTCATCTGTTGATGGACATCTTGGCTATTTCCACAGTTTGGCTATTGTGGACATTGCTGCTATAAATATCAGGGTGCACATACCACTTCGGATCACTACATTTGTATCTTTGGGGTAAATACCCAGCAATTGCTGGATCATATGGTAGCTCTATTTTCAGCTTTTTGAGGAACCTCCATACTGTTTTCCAAAGTGGTGGACCAGGTTGCATTCCCACCAACAGTGTAGGAGGGTTCCCCTTTCTCTGCATCCCCACCAACATCTGTCGTTTCCTGACTTGTTAACTTTAGCCATTCTGACTGGTGTGAGGTGGTATCTCGTTGAGGTTTTGATTTGGATTTCCCTGATGCCGAGCGATGCTGGCACTTTTTCATGTGTCTTTTGGCCATTTGGATGTCTTCTTTGGAAAAATGTCTGTTCATGTCTTCTGCCCATTTCTTGATTGGATCATTTGTTCTTTGGCTGTTGAGTTTGATAAGTTCTTTATAGATTTTGGATACTAGCCCTTTATCTGATATGTCATTTGCAAATATCTTCTCCCATTCTCTCGGTTGTCTTTCGGTTTTGTTGACTGTTTCTTTTGCTGTGCAAAAGCTTTTTATCTTGATGAAGTCCCAAGAGTTCATTTTTGCCCTTGCTTCCCTTGCCTTTGGCGATGTTTCTAGGAAGAAGTTTGGCGGCTGAGGTCGAAGAGGTTGCTGCCTGTGTTCTCCTTTAGGATGTTGATGGACTCCTGTCTCACATTTAGGTCTTTCAACCATTTGGAGTCTATTTTTGTGTGTGGTGTAAGGAAATGGTCCGGTTTCATTCTTCTGCATGTGGCTGTCCAATTTTCCCAACACCATTTGTTGAAGAGACTGTCTTTTTTCCATTGGACATTCCTTCCTGCTTTGTCAAAGATCAGTTGACCATAGAGTTGAGGGTCCCTTTCTGGGCTCTCTATTCTGTTCCATTGATCTATGTGTCTGTTTTGGTGACAGTACGGTACTGTCTTCATGATGATAGCTTTGTAATAGAGCTGGAAGTCCGGAATTGTGATGCGGCCAGCTTTGCTTTTCTTTTTCAGCATTCCTCTGGCTATTCGGGGTCTTTTCTGGTTCCATACAAATTTTAGGATTATTTGTTCCATTTCTTTGAAAAAAGTGGATTGTATTTTGATGGGGATTGCATTGAATGTGTAGATTGCTCTAGGTAGCATTGACATCTTCACAATATTTGTTCTTCCAGTCCATGAGCATGGAACGTTTTTCCATTTCTTTGTGTCTTCCTCCATTTCTTTCATGAGTATTTTATAGTTTTCTGAGTACAGATCCTTTGCCTCTTTGGTTAGATTTATTCCTAGGTATCTTATGGTTTTGGGTGCAATTGTAAATGGGATCAACTCCTTAATTTCTCTTTCTTCTGTCTTGTTGTTGGTGTATAGCAATGCCACTGATTTCTGTGCAATGATTTTATATCCTGTCACTTTACTGAATTCCTGTATGAGTTCTAGCAGTTTTAGGGTGGAGTCTTCTGGGTTTTCCACATAAAGTATCATATCATCTGCAAAGAGTGAGAGTTTGACTTCTTCTTTGCCAATTTGGATGCCTTTGATTTCTTTTTGTTGTCTGATTGCTGTGGCTAGGACTTCTAATACCATGTTGAATAGCAGTGGTGATAGTGGACATCCCTGCCGCGTTCCTGACCTTAGGGGGAAAGCTCTCAGTTTTTCCCCATTGAGAATGATATTTGCTGTGGGTCTTTCATAGATGGCTTTTATGATACTGAGGTATGTATCCTCTATCCCTATACTCTGAAGAGTTTTGATCAAGGAAGGATGCTGTACTTTGTCAAATGCTTCTTCTACATCTATTGAGAGGATCATATGGTTCTTGTTCTTTCTTTTATTAACATATTATATCACGTTGATTGATTTGCGGATGTTGAACCAACACTGCAGCCCAGGGATAAATCCCACTTGGTCGTGGTGAATAATCCTTTTACTGTACTGTTGGATCCTATTGGCTAGTATTTTGGTGAGAATTTTTGCATCCATGTTCATCAAGGATATTGGTCTGTAATTCTCCTTTTTGATGGGGTCTTTGTCTGGTTTTGGGATCAAGGTAATGGTGGCCTCATAAAACGAGTTTGGAAGTTTTCCTTCCATTTCTATTTTTTGGAACAGTTTCAGAAGAATAGGTATTAATTCTTCTTGAAATGTTTGGTAGAATTCCCCTGGGAAGCCATCTGGCCCTGGGCTTTTGTTTGTTGGGGACTTTTGATGACTGCTTCAATTTCCTTAGTGGTTATAGGTCTGTTCAGGTTTTCTATTTCTTCCTGGTTCACTTTTGGTAGTTGATACATCTCTAGGAATGCATCCATTTCTTCCAGGTTATCTAATTTGCTGGCATAGAGTTGCTCATAATATGTTCTTCTAATTGTTTGTATTTCTTTGGTGTTGGTTGTGATCTCTCCTCTTTCATTCATGATTTTGTTGATTTGGGTCCTTTCTCTTTTCTTTTTGATAAGTCTGGCCAAGGGTTTATCCATCTTGTTAATTCTTTCAAAGAACCAGCTCCTTGTTTCGTTGATCTGTTCTACTGTTCTTTTGGTTTCTATTTCATTGATTTCTGCTCTGATCTTTATTATTTCTCTTCTTCTGCTGGGTTTAGGCTTTATTTGCTGTTCTTTCTCCAGCTACTTTAGGTGTAGGGTTAGGTTGTGTATTTGAGACCTTTCTTGTTTCTTGAGAAAGGCTTATATCGCTATATACTTTCCTTTTAGGACTGCCTTTGCTGCATCCCAAAGATTTTGAATAGTTGTGTTTTCATTTTCATTGGTTTCCATGATTTTTTTAAATTCTTCTTTAATTTCCTGTTTGACCCATTCATTCTTTAGTAAGAGGCTCTTTAGCCTCCATGTATTTGAGTTCTTTCTGACTTTCCTCTTGTGATTGAGTTCTAGTTTCAAAGCATTGTGGTCTGAAAATAGGCAGGGAATGATCCCAATCTTTTGGTACCAGTTGAGACCTGATTTGTGACCTAGGATGTGATCGATTCTGGAGAATGTTCCATGGGCACTAGAGAAGAATGTGTATTCCGTTGCTTTGGGATGGAATGTTCTGAATATGTCTGTGAGGTCCATTTGGTCCAGTGTGTCATTTAAAGTCTTATTTCCTTGTTGATCTTTTGCTTAGATGATCTAGTTTGCATTTGTTTTTAGCTTATTCTACTCAAAATGTTTTTGAAACCTATCTGCTGTGTTACTTGTATTACAAGTCTGTTCATTGTTATTGCTATGTAGTATTACATTATATTACTACATCACTATTTGTTTATTCTCCCATTGAAACGCATTTGGAATTTTTCTTGGTTTGGGTATGAAGACTAAAACTGTTATATAAACATTTTTGTATAAAACGTTTTATAGACTTCAGCATTCTTGTTAGATATATACTTAGGAGTAGAAATATAGGGTTAGAGTAAGTGTATGTTAAAACGAATAAGAAACTGAAAAATAGTTTTTCAGAGTAGTTTCATCAGTTATACTCAAACTAGAAATGTATAGAAACTACTGTTGTTAAACATTTCATTCTACTTGGTATTTTTCAGTCCACTCTATTAACCTCTGTTTTCAAATAAAATGCTTACATAGAATGTTATTTGTTCATATAGCACAAAGTGTAAGTCTGGATTGTCTTCCACCTTCCACTCAATGTATTTTTCCCATTTCCCAGACTGGTTAATTAAGGGCCAAAATAAAAACAATTTGTATTATTTAGCTTCACCAACAAAAACAGTATAATAAATATTCTGTTGTTAATTAAAAACATAAAAGCTTATCATGTATCAGCATTCCAAAACCAATCACTGATATTTTTCTTTTGTTTTATCACTTTCAAACACACACACACACACACACACACACACAATCACAATGAAGCATCAAAATATAGTTGTTGGACTCCACTGGAGTTAGTATAATTCATAATTCTCACAATATCAACACTGGATATAGAGTTTTAAAACAAGAGCTAAACCAAAAAGGCTCCTGAAAGAGTGGTTACTTTATTAGACACTGAAGATGTAAACACTTTGAAAATATCAACAGGCATCTTTCCAATGTACTCCACAGATTTACTATAGATTCTGGAACAATATCTGTAACAGAGACAATAAACAGTCTACCAAAATTCATGCTTACTGTTCCATAATGTAGAGTTGTCACTAGAAGAAATCTGTCCATTCAGGGAATGAAATAATAAAATCTTCATTAGCTAGTACCAAGCGTTATTTATTATTTTATCCCTGGTATTGATGCTAAGCCTAACACAAAGTATGCCCTTTACTACATAATGAACAACTCTAGGAATCCATAGATAAATAAAATTCTTTTAACTTCAATTATTAAAGTGGTATACATTAATTAATGTCATGCTTATGAATGCATGCCTTGTTTGTACTGAAAGAAAGTCAGACACAAAATATGTGATGGGTCAAATATACTAGAACTTTTATGCTCAATCATTTATCCATTAATAACAGATCTGATTGGGGGTCATCTTGCTGCTACAAAATGCTAAAGGGACATTAGTGACTCTCCTATTTCCCCCAAGCCTTTGTGTTTCCTGAATGCCACCAGTGGAAGAAGAAAATGCAGTGGGCACACTTACTTCATAAAGTCCTGGCCTGGCAATGTCACATTGTAATTCTACTTCATTAGCAAGAACACAGTCATATGGTCTCATCTAACTGTAAGAGAGTCAGAGAACTTCATTTCTGGGTGCCCAGAACTTTATTTCTGGGTGCCCAGTAATAAAAGATACTGTGAAAACTTAGGTCTAAATCATTATCAGTGTGTACTGATTTATATACTCTGTTGCTGAGTCATGATATAGTAGGATTCCAGTGACTTCATTTTTAAGTGTCAATTACACAATGAATTTGTTTTATTTACACATTTTAAGGTTTACTTAAGATAATAAAGAAATACTTAGAAATGAATTTGCTTTATTTATGCGTTTTAAGGCTTACTTAAGATGATAAAGAAATATTTAGAATACTTTAAAACATCGTATCATTCTACTGTAGTCAAGCATTGGCAATAGAGCATTTGTGGAAATCCCCTGAGTGTTGACACTTTGTTAATCAGACAAAATTCGATTTAGTTTCTCTGAAAAAAAAATTTTTTTTAACTAATGTGTGATCTCTTGAGCTTCCTGACCAAGGACAGGTACTGATGAATGACACTGATGTGAGTCATTGGAAAATGTCCAACTTTAATTTAATATGTTGCTTACATACTATATCTAACATCACACATTCCTAATTGATGGATATCACATGTTACTGACATGTTGAATTTTGTGAGATTTTTTGGGGGAGTTTAGGCATTAAATTTATGATGGTCAAAAATCAAACTATTGTTCAGGTAAAGCCTGGTAAAAATCTAGAATAGCTAGATTTTGTTTTCTCCTTGACTACAGAAAGACTATATAGAAACTTTAAATGGTATCTTTATAATTTCCTCTAGTTAAATGGTTGTTTTGTTAGGGAGAGGGTATTCGAACTCCTTATTCTTCCATTATGAAGTTCTGTTCCTTCTACACTATACAGGGGAAATTGAAGTAGAATTTCTGGACTTTAAGAGAACCTATATAGGGTTATATTAGGAATTTTGGGTGGCATATTGAAATCCTGATATAAGTTTATTTCTTATTATGAGTGGAAA
Source organism: Halichoerus grypus (assembly GCF_964656455.1). Classification (NCBI taxonomy): domain Eukaryota; kingdom Metazoa; phylum Chordata; class Mammalia; order Carnivora; family Phocidae; genus Halichoerus; species Halichoerus grypus. Next base: position 55,286,901 of record NC_135725.1, read on the forward strand.
TGAATAAATCAGTGAGATTTTCATAATTTTTAAAACTTAAGGACAGAGATAATGCCCCACTTGCTTTTGGAATTTCAGTAGCTAGCATCTAATAAATATCCAATATATTAAATACATATTTATTGCATTACTGAATGAGTGAGGTGATGTAGTATAATTATTTTCTAATATTATTTTTAATATACTAAACATTGCATGAGAATAATAAGTGTGTACATTTCACTATATTCCAAGGTTGTAATTCAGTCCTTAGCATATAGTAGATATAGAAGACCTCTCTGTTTAATCATTGAATGATGGATGATAGATAGGCCCCATGTGTAGTGTGAGCAAGCAAACTTGTTTAGCCAGGACAGTCTTTCTGAATTAAATTCTCTATGTTGGACAGAGTGGCTGATCTAAGGCTAGACATTAATTTTAGAAAAGCAACGCAAAAGTTATTGCTAATAATGTTTGAAAACAATTTCTTGTTTAGGTGATGCTGCCAGACAGACTGTCAGATTGCATCAGTGCAACTTCTCATTCTCTGAGCCAATTTGGAAGAAAAAGATGAAAAGAAGGGGTGTTGCTCTCATTCTTGGACTAGGACTGGATGGAGTGCCAATTCTTGTTGGCAGCTGTGGAGACTTTTTTTAAAACACATCTAAGAAAATATTATAACTATAAAATGTTCTTCTGTATGTAGCAGGAAAGTAAAATGAGATTTTCTTTCTTTAGTTCCACCTTAAGCACAAGTAGATTAGCAATAAAATAATAGATAACAAGTATGCCCCAATTCAGAAGTAAAGTGCTAGACCATCCACAGAGGACTCTAAGAGAAAATAGTTTAAAGTTGATTTTGTAACACTTAACCAGCAGCCAGTTTAAGGGTAATGTAGTAGATTGTAGGTTCTCGTTTGTTTTTGTTTTTTTTTAGTCATAAGGAAGGAAAAAAAACAAAGACAACACAAAACAACAACAACAAATAAAACTCAAGCTCCTTGGAGCTAAGCAAAGCCATGTGACTAATTCTAACCAATGTGCTGTGAGAGAAATTGGCATGAAGCACTTCTAGGCTGATGCAGGGGTAAGCAGTGTTAAGTACCTTATGTGCTGCTTTTCCTAGCACTTGAGGATCCTGCAAGTTCTAGATGGTACAGCTACATCATGGAGGAGATTCTATCACACTTGGCCCCTGAGTGAGAAAACAGAATACCTCCACATCAACCTAAATGAACTAATAGTGTGAAAAATAAATTATTACATTAAGTTTTAAGATGTTACCACAGAATACACTTATCCACCTTGATCAATACTGTGTAAAAGAGACGGGATTGAAGTGACTAAGAAAGTAAATCATTTTAAGAAAATTTGTTGATCTACTCAGAGACAGCATGATGATTACCCTGACTGGCTGAGGCAGAGGAGCTTCACGGCTACCAAAATGAAAGCATGACTTGGGTCATCTGGATCTTATTAGGATACAGAGATACTTAATGAAAGGAGGCAGGACTTGGCTGATGTAGTCTCTGTCATTAAAAGAGCAGGGCTGCAACTGTCTTCCAGAATTGCCAAGATAAGTATATTTATAAATTTGTTCTCCCTCAAAACAAACAAAAATGTAGACAAAATTTCTAAAACTGACATTTTCAGAACTCTGGAAACTAACCAATGCTACATAATGAACTAAAAATCAGTTATCCCAGAGAAAATACTTAATCTTGGTAAGATAGTGGGGTATGTGATATTTTAACTTGGAGCTATTCCCACCCATCCCCTCTCCCATATCAGTGGAGTGGGGAAGAGCAGAGAAAAGCCAACAGGTTTTAGCCAAAGATGATGACTGACCTCTTCTGAGTTCCATTAAAAGCACCATCCCCATGGCACAGTCAACATTTTGTCCACACTCTCAGATTCCTGAAAAATCTCTTCTCGAGGTGTGGTGCCTATTTCATTTGACAAGCCCTCAAGTGAGCCAGCTTCTAAGGCATTACTGAAACAAAATAAAATTGCTGCTAACATCTCAGCTGCTTATAGCTGTGATTTCAATTGGAGTAGTTTGGCCAGAAATTTAAAAGTCTGGAGAATGAGATGACAATAGGGAACTTTAGAAAGGTCCAACATATACCTGAAGATCTAAAATGTTTGTTATATGTGCAAGGCTGTGTGCATGCCCAGGAAAAAACATGAGAAAAGAGAAGGCTGACCTTGAGACACTACAAAAGCAAGCAGTGAAAGTTAAGGCTGTCGTAAACTGCTCCAAGTTTGAAGGTGTTCTTCTCACATAGATCCCTTTGCAAAGGGTAGAAAACCTATAGGCGAAGTAATTAAAGAAATATTCTGACTAATCATTGGATGAACACAAAAGTATACTGACCTAGGTGTACCGCACAAGAAGCCAGGCTTAAAAGGGAAAACAAGAACTTAACAACAATAATAACAAATAGCTAATAAAAAAACTCAATGGCCACAAACTACAGGGAACACAGAATCTATAAAAGTAGTCCACTACAGTTGACAAACAAATAAGCAGGAAATGGAGAGGAAAAAAAAATATATAAAAAAATATAGTAACAAAAAACCTTGGAGGTTAGGGGGAGAGTAGAGAAAGCTGACACCAGAGTTGTTATGTTAGCTAGAATATCCTGTGTTCAAAAAATTATGAGATGTGAAACAGAAACAGGAAAGTATGCCACATATATGGGGCGGGGGAAGACAGATAAAATATCACGGAGGAGGCTCACATTTTGAACTTAGTGGACAAAAACCTTAAGCTTTTATAAACATGTCCGAAGAACTAAAGAAAACCACGTCTAAAGAAGGTATGCCAAAAATGTCTCACAAAACAGACCACACCATTAAAGAGATAAAAACTGCAGGTGCACCTGGGTGGCTCAGTCAAGCATCCAACTCTTGGTTTCAGCTCAGATCATGATCTCAGGGTCCTGGGATGGAGCCCCGAGTCAGGCTCTGTGCTCTGCGGGGAGTCAGCTTGAAGATTCTCTCCTTCTCCCTCTGTCCCTCCCCCTGCTCATGCTCTCTCTCTCTCTAAAATACATAAATAAATCTTCGAAAAAAAAAAAGAGATAGAAATTGTAAAAATTAACCATATAAAATTCTGCAGTGGAAAATCCAATAACCAAATAGTATATCCGCTAGAGTGGCACTTCGGGCAAGAAAAAAATTTCAGTGGGCAGAAAAAAAATCAGCATGAAGATAGCTCCATAGAGATTTTTAAATCTAAGATGCAGGAGAAAACTAATGAAGAAAAATAAACAGGGCCTCATTGACCTGTGAAAAGTACACCAACATACGCACAGTGAGAGTCCCTCAGAAAATATTTGAAGGAATAATGGCCAAAAACTTCCCAAATTTGATGACAAATGTTAACTGATACATTAAAGAAGTTCAACGAACTTCAAAAGGGAGAAATTCAAAGTTATCCACATCTAGACATATCATAGTCCAATTGACAAAAATCAAAGATAGAGAAAAATACAAAAGCAGGAAAAGAAATTAAGACACTCTTGGATAAAAATTGAGAGTAAACGGCCCTAAAAGAAATACTAAAGAAGTCCTTCAGATTGAAATGTAAGGCCATTGAAGAGAAACTTGAATTCACATAAAAAACAATTTTAAAAAGTCCAGTACCTTTTACGATAAAAAACATTCAACAAGCCAAGACTATAAGGGAACTCTCTCAACTGAATAGCAGGGATCTTTGAAAAACCTATAATTACATTATACTTAATGGCAAAGACTGAATGCTTTCCCCTTAAGTTGAGGAACAAAACAAGAATGCCCATTCTTGCCATACCTATTTAACATTCTATTAAAGGTTCTAGAAGAAACATTAGGCCATAAAAAGAAATACAAGACATCCATATTGAAAAGGAAGAATTATGTCTATTTGAAGGTGACATGATCAAATAAATACAAAATCATAAGGAATCTAGTAAATAAAACAAACTGTTAGAATTAAGAAATGAGTTGGACAGCATGGTAGGATACGAGATAAATACACAAAGTAATTGTATTCCTATGCACTAGTAATAATCAACTCAAAAATGAACTAATAAAGCAATCTCATTTGTATAGCAGCAAAAGGAATAATATACCTAGGAATAAATTTAACAAAAAAAAATTATAGGACTTTTACATTGAAAACTATAAGACATTGTTGAAAGAAATTAAATAAGATCTATGTAAGTGGAAGATACTCTGTGTTCATGAATGGGAAGACAACATTTTCAAAATAGCAATAATTGCCCAATTTACCTTCAAATTCAAAACAATTCTTATCAAAATACCAGTACTTTTGTGTATATCAATAAAACAGAATTGAGACCAAGATATAAATCCTTACACATACGATCAACCGATTTGCTGCAAGTGTTCCAGGATAATTTAATGAGAGAAGAAAAAAAAGTCTTTAAAAAACCTTTAGTCTTTTGAAGGAATAGTTCCCATTACTCAAAGTTTAAACCATGCCTGTACAGAATTTCATTGCCACTGTTCCAGAAACATACTTCAGTAGTCTTTCTGTTAGGGAACCTGGATTGGATCACCCGACAGAAGAACCAAGCGGCACTTGGAGATCTTGGAGGATAGGAGGTTTACTTAATGTCGGCGGGCTCAGAGGAGAATGATCTCCAAAGGTCTGAGCCCTGAGCACAAACAAAGGGGTAATTTATACACTTCTACTTCCGCATACTTGGCACTTTTGGCACACTCGGGAAGCGGGGCAGGGAGAAGAACCCGGAAGAGCCCCAGGGCAGGGACTGGGACTCCCTTGCTGGCTCAGTCAGCCATCTTAGGACACAGATTTTTCCTCTTCATTTCTATTATACCTGTTCACAAATTAAGAATACCAGGAAGAAAAAAAATGTTCAATGGACCTAACCTTGCCTGCTACTATTTTTTTGCTTTTATTTTTTGTTTATTTTTATTTTTTATTTTTTTATTATGTAATGTTATTTACCATACAGTACATCATTATTTTTTGATATAATGTTCTTGATTCATTGTTTGTGTATAACACCCAGTGCTCCATGCAACCCCTCTAAAACCCTCAGTTTGTCTTGCCTGCTACTATTAAAACAATTTGTCCCGGCACCTTTGAAGTTAGTTTAAGCTGGCACTGGGTATTACTTTCTTTTGAAATGCCAAACAATTCACATTCAATTAATTATATTAGTAAAGCCTCCTATCTTTACCCTTCAAAACAAAACAAAATAAAACTTGTGCTTTAAGAAGCCATTTAAAAATCTCTAATAACCGGGACACCTGGGAGGCTCAGTCAGGTGAGAGTCTCACACTTGATTTCTGCTCTGGTCATGATGTCAGGGGCCTGGGATTGAGCCCTTAGTTAGGCTCTGCACTTAGCGTGGAGTCTGCATATCCCTCTCCTTCTGCTCCTCCCCTGCTCATGCTCTCTCTCTCTCTCAAGTAAAGACATAAATAAATAAAATCTTTTTTTTTTTTAAACTGCTGTCTTTTTTTTTTTAAAGATTTTATTTATTTATTTGACAGAGAGAGACACAGCGAGAGAGGCAACACAAGCAGGGGGAGTGGGAGAGGGAGAAGCAGGCTTCCCGCGGAGCAGGGAGCCCGATGCGGGGCTCGATCCCAGGACTCTGGGATCATGACCTGAGCCACCCAGGCGCCCCAATAAATAAAATCTTTAAAAAAATCTTCAAGAACCAGTTTGGCAGGGTATGAAAAATACAAATTGCTTTTTTTTTTTTAAGATTTTATTTACTTATTTGACAGAGATAGCTAGAGCAGGAACACAAGCAGGGGGAGCAGCAGGCAGAGGGAAAGGGAGAAGCAGGTCCCCACCGAGCAGGGAGCCCGATGTGGGGCTCGATCCCAGGACCCTGCTGAGATCATGACCTGAGCTGAAGGCAGACACTTAAAGACTGGGCCACCAGGTGCCCCTACAAATTGCTTTTTGAGGAGAGTCACATAATATGAGGATTTTATCATTGTTACTCTAGCAATGCTGTTGTGATGACAGGATTTGTCTTCTCTACCTTTAGAGTAGAACACAAAGAAAGAGGGAACATATACCAATAAAAATCTATGTTTCACAGACTATTTCTGAGCCTTCAAACAAAAACTCTTACAAGAGGCATACCCTATATATATTTAAAACACAAATTGTTTGCCTCATTTGACTCACTAATAAAGATGTCAATACATACAGAGATAGGGGATCTTGATTTTGTTATCATATCTCATCCCTATTTAAATTTTTATCCACATTCTCCTAGACAAAGACCTTTTTTTTTAACTTCAAAGAAAAGAAGGAAAGAAAAGGAAAAAAAAAAGAAATCCTGTCCCTTTCAGTGTAGTCTTTTGAAATTTGTGTCCTAATCGATGTGCTTCTATAGGATGTAAAAAGTTAACTCTTTAAAATAATTGTATCTCTAATTTATTCTCCATTTAAATTTGTTTTCTTCTTTACATTCACTCTTGAAAGCACTCATTTAGAGGCTTTTTTTCTTTACTACTGCTCTTGTCAATGTTACTGATTATCTCCATGCTACCAAATCAATTGCTCAATTCTCAGTTCTCATTTCAGTGGACATTTAAGTGAATTTGATGTAATTAATAAAAAGGATATGCTTTCTTCAGCTGTGTGTGATTCTCTTTTGGTTCTATTCATACATTCTCAGTCTCTTTCATCCAGTTCTCCTATATGTTGATCTGTAAAGGCTAGAGCAGTTAAGTCTTCAGAGTTTCCAGTCCCTAGGGAGATTTATCAAAATTTACTGCTTTACATATTATATATCATCTGATAATTCCCAAATGTATATCTTTAATCCTGACCCTTTCCACCACTCCAGGTTCTTATAACCAATTGCTCATAGACATCTAGACTTGAATGCCTTGTAAACATCTTCAAGACAATATATTCCAAACCAAACTCTTAACCACTCATACCCAAATCTGATTCATCTCAGATTTTCTATATTTCAGTAAATGGCAACAGCATATTTCTAATTTCTCAGTCAAAATACCTTGGGGTATTTCTAAACTCATCTTTTAACATTACAACCTACATCTAATCCAACAACAAAACCATTTTCCTATGTTTTCAAATATATCCAGACTCCAACCACTTCTCACCACCAATACTACCACCCTTGCCAATGCTATTACATTTAATTGTGTTTAATAATATTAACATTTTAATGTTTATCCAGTTTCTACCCTACTCTATTCCTAGTCTTTTCTCCATACACCAGCTGATATTCCTAAAGTCATATGTCTACTTTATGCTCCACACTTTTCAACGGTTTTCCATCTCATTTAGAATAAAATCAGAGGTAATTTGCATAGCCTACTAGGCTCTATATAACATACATCTACTGGACTACTTTTCTAATCTCATCTCCTGATATCCTCTTCTTTGTTCACTCAACTCCACATCCACTGGCTTTATCACTAAACCTCCAATGTAGTACCATATTCTAACCTCAAAGCCTCTTCTCAGTGTCCAGAATACTACCCTCCCCCATATATCCATATGGTTTATACCATATCTGATAAACATATCCAAAAATGATTTCTTTTGTTCCAGTTCTCAAAGTTTGGTCTCTGAAACACTGACATCAAAAAGAGCTCATAGCAGTTGTTAAATACATAAATTCTATTCTTCCTCTAGACCTATGGAGTTAGAATCTGTAGGACTGGGATCTTGGAAACTGTACCATAAAATATCCTCCAAATAGATTTTAATACCTCACCAAAATTGAAAACCACTGACAGAAATCTGGAGCCTGAATCAATACAACAAACACAACAATAAAGCTTATTTCCATGTGGGAGGTGAGTTTCAAGAGGTTCTGAATCCATATATCCATTCTTCAGCCTCAGACTTGTACATTTCAGCAGTAAAGGAGATGAGAGTTATAGAAGAAAAGGTAAATAATTTATAAAGTTGATTAACTGGGCTACAGCTCCTGGATTTAAAGGTAATGATTTAATATGTTCCTTTTTCCAGTTTCCCATGAGATAATACTGACTGCCTAATTTTCAAAAAATCATATAACAAGGAATGCAAGTAATTATGTCTATAGCATAATTGGAGAGAAAACACTAAACTTCAATTTATACCTAAGTGGAGATGTCAATGTATATATAAGTAAAGGAAATACCTAAAATCAACAGTGCTAGGTTCAGAGCTCATGACAAACAAGTATTCTGAGACACTGTACAGGGAAGAGAATAGGGCAGTAGAATCTTAGCAGAAGCAAAACACAGATATAATTGCCCTCAGAAAGAGAATCTCAACCTGTATGTCAAATACCAAGAACTAGTCTGAGATATGACAGAGCAAACACATGCCAACTGAACAACCCAAAAGAAAGGACTTCAAAGTGAATGGGACGAGAGGTGGTAATCTTGGAAGGCAATGTTTCATGAGGAGAGAAATATCTTGGAAAAGGAGATATCTCTTAAGAGAACCAGTAGTAAAAAAAAAAAAAAAAAAAAAGTTGCAATGGGTAGAAATTTAAAGTTCCCTAGAAACTGAATAGCACAAAATTAGTAGAACTCTCACCCCCAAAGAAAAACAAAACAAAAGCATCATTCATTAATGTGAAGCTTCATTGGATGAAACAAAAATGATCTGGGACTTCAGTAACATAGAAATATGGGACAAAAACCAGCTTTGATAAAGTTTGATTTAGATGTTTTCCTCAGGGAAACATCTAAAATATCAAAGACTCAGTGGAAACAAAAGAGGTGAAGCCCATATATTATGCTGTAAATAAATGTCAGGTCATAACTTTAACATTTGTATGAAGAAGAAGCCAGTGTAAGGAAAGTCCTTGGTTATTCCTTAATTTTATATTGTGTAACACAAGAAGGTATATGTATATTCAGAAATAATGTTAGATTCCCAAAAGTTATTTCAAAGAAAATATAAGATATATCTAATACAAGTTGCATAATTTATCAGGATTTAGGGATGCCAGAGATGTAAAGAAATTAATCCAAATTACCAAGAACATTGGTTTTACTGATCATCTTTGGTTGATCTCAGTGGACCTCAAAGCATGACCCTAAAGTCATAAGCCTAACTGTCAATGAGGCTCAAAATCTTGTGACATAAAACATTTTCACTCCTTTTAGATAAATCAGAAGTCCTGGTCTCTTAACCCCTGTGTTAGAGAAAAATTCAGTGGGATCTTTTGTGTCTCTAATTGTATAAAAGGTTTTCTCAGGTGAGTAGTCATTTGTGATACTCTCTTGCTCAAGAAAACATCCCTTTTTGATTGATGGTGCCCTTGTGACATTGGGCAGAAGAGTAGACTAACTTTGATGAAAGAGAAGAAACTGTACTATATAAGAATATGATATAGAGGAGAACCTGTGATTATTGATTCCTGTTATATAATTTTCTTTTTCCAGCCTGCTAAAGTTCCTATAAACACACATCCCAGGAAAAAAAGATTTGTGTCTACACTTATATAGAAATATTAGGATCTTATTAAATCAAAACAAACTCTCTAAAATACATCGGATCTACTTTCATTGTTAGCTGCTCTTAGAAAAAATCTGTATCTCATCTTCAATAGACCAGATAATATTATATGCACAATACAATCAAATATATGCCCCCCAAATTAATATTCACAAGAAACTTGTATTTGCCTCGCTTAGGTTTCAAAGACTTAACAAATTTATTGATTCCTAGGAAACAAACAAATGTCAACAACAGAAATACACTGATAAACTGGGAAATACATAAATAGACTCATAATAAATGCATTCATGGGTAATACTAATTTAGTAAAATGTCACACTCTTAACTGAATCTGGGATATTAATATTGTATATTAGAAATCATTACATTTAAGAAATCCCCTTAGAGGGGTGCCTGGCTGGCTCAGTCAGTACAGCAAGTGACTCTTGATCTTGGTGTTGTGAATTTGAGCCCCATGTTGGGTGTAGAAATTACTTAAAATAAAATCTTTAAAAAAAAGAGAGAGAAATCCCCTTAGAGATAACAATGCAGTGTCTTTTAATCCATTATTTTACAAATTTATATAATCACAGATTTGACCCCTCTGCACTGTACCATACTATTATACACACACACACATGTATAGCACCCCACAGACTAGGAATTACATATTATACTAATGACATCCTAGAGCTAGTGTCAATCAGAAACCGTTCTGTGTGACACTGCCCTTACTGAAGGTTATAGGATTCTGGAAGTAGTTAACTATGGAGAATCAATGTCAAAGGGGGTAAAATTTCTATTTCAGTTATGCCACCTAATTTATGAGAAGCATAAAGAAACATGTGGATCAATTCATTTAGATAGATAAGCAGAATTCACTCAACTTAAAATAAAGGTACAGAGCAGAGGTTCAACTAAAATTTGGAAGCCTGCCCAGAATCCTTTCATTTGCAACATATTTAAAAATCCTAGTACTTGCATATGTATCCAGTAACTTCATTAATTAACTATTTATTGATTCATTTAGCAAACATTAACTGATCAACTTTTGTGTGTCAGGTAATCTGTAAAATGGTCTCCAAGGAGACAGTACTTGGCATTAAGGATCTCACTGTTAGTGGCAATTTCATTCTTTCAGGAATGATGAAGTTGAGAGATTTGGAGCTCTTAATTGCAATGAACACTTTATTTTATCTATCATCTATCTATCATCGGCTCCGTAGCTCAGGGGTTAGAGCACTGGCCTCGTATCATCTATCTATCATCTATCTATCTATCTATCTATCTATCTAATCTATCTATTGTATACTTGACACACAATGTTACACTAGTTTCAGGTATACGACACAGTGATTCAACTTCTCTATTCATTATGCTATGCTCATCACAAGAGTAGCTATCATCTTTCACCATACACTATTCCAATATCATTGACTATGGAAATGGATGCTTTAAATGTAGCAGTTTATTGATAATAATAGGCAGAAGGCTAGTTTTCAGAAATGATACTATATTACAAGTAAAGTCTTAAAGCTAATGCTTAGTTAATTCCTTATAATTACTACTGTGAATTCCCAGAGGGATTAACATTTAAGAATATATAGCAATGGCCTAAGTGACAACAGGATAATATATTGAAACATCTACTCACTTTCTTTTCCCAATTTTAAAATACTATAGCATAAAAAACATGATGTTCTATATAGCTATCTCATTAGATTAATTAAATTGAAAGTCATCAGGAAAGCTCTACTTCATTATCTATGTATTAGAATAGTTATCATTTATTGCATTCTCCCTTATTTATTATTTAATATTTATTAATACTATTAAATCTGACAGCAATAATGAGAAGTAAGTGCTAATACTTTTGCCATTTAATACGGGAGTAAATTAAAGTCAGGTTAACTAACTTGCTCTAGCCTCACTTACTCTATAAGTAGGGGAGCCAGTATTCCAATATTGGCAGTCTGATTCCACTGACCATGTCTTAATATTTTCACTGTTTTGTACAGATGTATAAGTATGCATATTTATGCATATTTACATAGTATTTTGTATATTTAAGTGTTATTTATCCATCTACATATATGTGTGTGTGTGTGTGTGTGTGTGTGTGTGTGTTGTTTTTGTTTTTGCTCCTGGTTAGGAGGCAATAATATGTCGAATAGCATATCATAAGAGCCTGCAAGTCAAAGTTCAATAAAAAAATTAATAAAACATCTTTGAATATATTTTAAATCAAAGCAATAAGAAAACCTACTGAATAGAAGACAATGGGAGGAGACAAACCATGAGAGACTATGGACTCTGAGAAACAAACTGAGGGTTCTAGAGGGGAGGGGGTGGGGGGATGAGTTAGCCTGGTGATGGGTATTAAAGAGGGCATGTACTGAACGGAGCACTGGGTGTTATATGCAAACAATGAATCGTGGAACACTACATCAAAAACTAATGATGTAATATATGGTGATTAACATAACATAATAAAATAAAATTTAAAAAAAAAAGAAGAAGAAAGAAGACAATAGGAATCTGAATACAGATCTTAAAGGAAATTTACTTCTCCTTGCAATGAAAAAACAAAAACAGCATCACATTCACTTAGATTCCACATCTTTATGTTTTGATATGATACATGTAGTTTTTCAGAAATATCAATGGTATTGATGTTTACTTGACTTCTTACGATTAATTTCTTAACTTTTCCTTTTGGACTATAAATCACTTTTAAAAATAAAATCTTAAAAAAAATAAAAATTATCCTAAGTTGAATCATCTTCCAAATATTAAGCCTTACTAATATTGTCTGTCTAAATCTCATAAGACTATAAATAGACCATCTTTATTCATACCTTCCCAATGTGATAAAAGGAGAAGGCAGCATGGGGTTTAAGGAGTATACTGAGTTTGAAAACAGCCTGAATATTGACCATGCTAATGAATACAAATTAGCATATATTCTGATACTTTCCAATACTGAGATCAATACATTGCTCTTATGAAAGTGGTTCTCATTAAAATATACATCATTTTAATTCCATCTATTTTTATAAAATACTTCAATTTTATTTAGTTTAAATGATTTAATCTTTGGTAAGCTTTATCTTTTAAGTCTAAAGGTTTTAGGATTAGAAAGTAATTTGATACCATCCGATCCTTTTAAGGTTTGAAGATTTTTACTTTAACCTTTAAAATGTTGTTATGATTTATGCATTACTGCATCTTTCCAAAGGTTAAAAGCAAGGTACAACCATACATGGTACCAAGAGAATAGCCCACATTTCCTGCTTTTATCCCATCTTCAGAATAGATTGTCTCATACATTTCAATGGAATTTAATTATATTTTTCTAACTCCTTGAATATTTTTATTAAACCAAGAAGTTCATAAGTTAACAGTTCCATTTTATCTTACTGCTTTTTCATTTTAAGAATATAATGGCAACAAGGAATAGAAATTTCTACTAATTAACACATTTCTTCCATCCAATCCTATTTTAAATCAGCACATAGGCTAGCATTTCAATGCTAAATATGATGTGCTTTGCTTTCACATACTCTGTTTTCTCAGGAAACCCAAAATTTTGTGATAGGGATGACAACAATCATTCATTTTTATATTCTTTGCTTCCAATTCAGTTTCACTGTAGTTTGGAAATTATATCCATCAACTCTGCCAAGTTATTTATATTCTAATTTGACATATTACGTAGTCCCTTTTGAATCATTATAATGGCCTCTGTGGTAGTGTCATCTTAATTTTTTAAAGTATATATTTTATATATTTTAATCACTTGTCTGCGGGACTACTGACCTGTCTAATCCATGAAAGTCTATATGCTCATAATTTTTAATGGATAATCATTTCTGCTTCTATGAGTCCACCTTTCGAACAATGACACAACATATGATGCCAGGCTTTACCACACTCATCAATTGATGTTCTGGGTCTAAAAGAGATTAGAGCCAAATCTTTATCAAGTATATTAATTCATTTTCAACAGCAAAACTGAAACAGAGTATAAAGAAGGAAAAAACTACACATGCAGCACAAAAGTGTTTGAAATCTTTTTTTTTTTGGAAAAAAGAAAGGGGGGCTCCTGGGTGGCTCAGTCAGTTAAGCAACTCCTTCGGCTTAGGTCATGATCCCAGGATCCTGGGATCGAGTCCCGCATCAGGCTCCCTGTTTGTTCCTCTCTGTCTGCCCCTCCCCTTCACTCATGCTTGCTTTCTCCCTTGCTCTCAAATAAATAAAATCATTTAAAAGAAAAAAGACAAAGTGGTTAAAACAGAGAAAAATAAGAAAAAAATACGATCTCTTATCGTACTAGGCTCTTTTTTATTCCCTCATAGAGAACCATCAACTTTGCTTCTGGTAATTCTTTTAATTCTCACCTTAGATGCCATTTTCTCTGAAAAGCTTCCCTTTATTTCCAATATTAAGTTGTTTGCTTATTCCATGTTCTTGAATTTCACACTTCTGTATCAGATTATGGAATATTATATTTATCTTTTTTCTTGCCTGTATGACCACTCTGTAGGCAAACTATATGAGAGAAATCAGACACTATTTTTTTCTCTGTTCTATACCTGTTTATCCTCCAAAAATTGTATAACACATGGATAAACGGGTGGATGGGTGGACACTTATACAGAGAAGTGAACTGAGGCCTGTATACCTTCTCTGTCTCCTTTTACCTTCTAAGGAGTCATTATCTTAGGAAGCAATAGGCTCTCTCTAGATATTTACATCTGGTCATTATCTCTTTCTATTACATAAGGTTCTTCCCTCTATTTCCATTATAAGTAGACATACTTAGAAAAGGGATACTTTGGACATGCTAACATCTTCCATAAAACTAATATGACTGTAAAGGTTCTAGATGCTTTTATTCAAACTTGTTCCTATGCAATAGGGGCCAAAACCATACTCATTTCAGAAAGCAAAATATAATAAATGATAAATACTTTACATCTAGCTTCTGACAGCTAACTTTTGTTTATAAATAAGTTATGACAATTTGTATATTGAAAATAATAAAAATAGGAATAATAGCAATTACCCAATTTAAAATAAACTATATGAAATGTTTTATATACATATTAACTCTCACTAGCTTCTCTTTGAGAAATATTTATTTATTCTCATTGCAAATCTAATAAATGCATTCTAGCTTATTCATTCTTAAGACAGCATAATTAAATTTATCTAGAACTATAAAAGAAAATGAAGAGATAAATCTTCAAACATATGTTCCCTTGTACAACTATGTATATATAATTCCAAGGATTCTATGTGAATATTTTTAATACTTTTATTCAAGTTCAAGGCTCTTCTTAACTGTTTCTGTTTCAAGATTTCTTATAAGAACTATTTTTGTCTGAAGATCTCTGTGATTAACCCAGCCACCCCACCCCTCCCACGCCCCACCACTCCAGCAACCCTCAGTTTGTTTCCTGAGATTAAGAATTCCTCATTAAAAAAGAAGAAGAAGATAGCAGGAAGAGAAAAATGAAGGGGGGGAAGCAGAGGGGGAGACGATTGGACTATGAGACTATGGACTCTGAGAGACTCTGGACTCTGAGAAACAAACTGAGGGTTCTAGAGGGGAAGGGGGTGGGGGGATGGGTTAGCCGGTGATGGGTATTAAAGAGGGCACATACTGAATGGAGCACTGGGTTTTATATGCAAACAATGAATATGGAACACTACATCAAAAACTAATGATGTACGGTGATTAACATAACATAAAATAAAATTAAAAAAAAAAAGATCTCTAACTGTGGGCACTGAAAGTTTATCAGACTCCAAAGTTGTTCTTTTAAATTTCTGAAGAAAACATGTCTATGAAGGAATACATTCCTAAAGGAATGTATCTCATGAGAGGGAAAGTCAAGAATTCTATGAAAAGGGAATTTAATGAGGTCTCTAAAGAGATTATGATAATTCTTACTAAGGCTTAAAGAGAAATATAATGGTACATGCAAGTGAGATAAATGCTAATGCAAATAAGTATATTTTCAATTAGAGTGTACAACTTCAGAAATATAATTAACGTGATATCAGTCAGCAAAATTATTTTGGTATGCTTTTTTTTTAGTAATAACAGTCTACATGAGGAATTCTGTGTGTGCATGTGTGTCAATATGTGTATGGTATTGATGAAGACCAAGAACAAGGGAGAGTTCCAAGACATCAAGGAAGAGACTGCAACTTTCCTAGTCATCACGTTACTGCTATTTTTTTTATTATGTTATATTAATCACCATACACTACATCATTAGTTTTTGATGTAATGTTCCATGATTCATTGTTTGCGTATAACACCCAATGCTCCATGCAGTACATGCCCTCTTTAATACCCACCACCAGGCTAACCCATCCCCCCACTGCCCTCCCTTCTAGAACCCTCAGTTTGTTTCTCAGAGTCCAGAGTCTCTCATGGTTCATCTCCCCCTCCAATTTCCCTCCCTTCATTCTTCCCTTACTGCTATTTCTTCTTCTTTTTTTTTTTTTTTAAACATATAATGTAGTATTTGAATCAGAGGTGCAGGTCTGTGATTCAACAGTCTTACACAATTCACAGCACTCACCATAGCACATACCCTCCCCAATGTCTATCACCCAGCCACCCCTTCCCTCCCCCCACCCCACCACTCCAGCAACTCTCAGTTTGTTTCCTGAGATTAAGAACTCCTCATATCAGTAAGGTCATATGATACATGTCTTTCTCTGATTGATTTATTTTGCTCAGCATAACGCCCTCCAGTTACATCCACGTCGTTGCAAATGGCAAGATTTCATTCCTTTTGATGGCTGCACAATATTTCATTATATATATATATACCACTTCTTCTTTATCCATTCATCTGTCGATGGACGTCATGGCTCTTTCCATAGTTTGGCTATTGTGGACATTGATGCTATAAACATCGGGGTGCACATACCCCTTTGGATCCCAACATTTGTAGCTTTGGGGTAAATACCCAGTAGTGCAATTGCTGGACCACATGGTAGCTCTATTTTCAACCTTTTGAAGAACCTCCATACTGTTTTCCAGAGTGGATGCACCAGCTTGCAGTCCCACCAACAGTGTAGGAGGGTTCCCCTTTCTCTGCATCCCCGCCAACATCTGTCATTTCCTGACTTGTTAATTTTAGCCATTCTGACTGGTGTGAGGTGATATCTCATTGAGGTTTTCATTTGGATTTCCCTGATGCCAAGTGATGTTGAGCACGTTTTCATGTGTCTTTTGGCCATTTGGATGTCTTCTTTGGAAAAATGTCTGTTCATGTCTTCTGCCCATTTCTTGATTGGATCATTTGTTCTTTGGGTGTTGAGTTTAAGAAGTTCTTTATAGATTTTGGATACTAGCCCTTTATCTGATATGTCATTTGCAAATATCTTCTCCCATTCTGTCGGTAATCTTTTGGTTTTGTTGACTGTTTCTTGTGCTGTGCAAAAGCTTTTTATCTTGATGAGGTCCCAATAGTTCATTTTTGCCCTTGCTTCCCTTGCCTTTGGAGATGTTTCTAGGAAGAAGTTGCTGCGGCTGAGGTCGAAGAGGTTGCTGCCTGTGTTCTCCTTTAGGAGTTTGATGGACTCCTGTCTCACATTTAGGCCTTTCAACCATTTTGAGTCTATTTTTGTGTGTGGTGTAAGGAAATCGTCCAGATTCATTCTTCTGCATGTGGCTGTCCGATTTTCCCAACACCATTTGTTAAAGAGACTGTCTTTTTTCCATTGGACATTCCTTCCTGCTTTGTCAAAGATTAGTTGACCATAGAGTTGAGGGTCCATTTCTGGGATCTCTATTCTGTTCCATTGATCT
Source organism: Halichoerus grypus (assembly GCF_964656455.1). Lineage (NCBI taxonomy): Eukaryota > Metazoa > Chordata > Mammalia > Carnivora > Phocidae > Halichoerus > Halichoerus grypus. Next base: position 55,304,195 of record NC_135725.1, read on the forward strand.
ATGTGTCTGTTTTTGTGCCAGTACCATACTGTCTTGATGATTACAGGTTTGTACTAGAGATCGAAGTCCGGAATTATGATGCCACCAGCTTTGCTTTTCTTTTTCAGCATTCTTCTAGCTATTCGGGGTCTTTTCTGGTTCCATACAAATTTTAAGATTATTTGTTCCATTTCTTTGAAAAAACTGGATGTTATTTTGATAGGGATTGCATTGAATGCATAGATTGCTCTAGGTAGCATTGACATCTTCACAATATTTGTTTTTCCAATCCATGAGCAAGGAACGTTTTTCCATTCTTTGTGTCTTCCTCAATTTCTTTCATGAGTATTTTATAGTTTTCTGAGTACAGATCCTTTGCCTCTTTGATTAGATTTATCCCTAGGTATCCTATGGATTTGGGTGCAATTGTAAATGGGATCAACTCCTTAATTTCTCTTTCTTCTGTCTTGTTGTTGGTGTATAGGAATGCCACTGATTTCTGTGCATTGATTTTATATCCTGTCACTTTACTGAATTCCTGTATGAGTTCTAGCAGTTTTAGGGTGGAGTCTTCTGGGTTTTCCACATAAAGTATCATATCATCTGCAAAGACTGAGAGTTTGACTTTTTCTTTGCCAATTCAGATGCCTTTTATTTCTTTTTGTTGTCTGATTGCTGTGGCTAGGACTTCTAATACTATGTTGAATAGCAGTGGTGATAGTGGACATCCCTGCCACGTTCCTGACCTTAGGGGGAAAGCTCTCAGTTTTTCCCCATTGAGAATGATATTCGCTGTGGGTTTTTCATAGATGGCTTTTATGATATTGAGGTATGTACCCTCTATGCCTATACTCTGAAGAGTTTTGATCAAGGAAGGATGCTGTACTTTGTCAAATGCTTTTTCTGCATCTGTTGAGAGGATCATATGGTTCTTGTTCTTTCTTTTATTAATGTATCACCTTCATTTTTTTGCAGATGTTGAACCAACCTTGCAGCCCAGGGATAAATCCCACTTGGTCGTGGTTAATAATCCTTTTAATGGACTGTTGGATCCTATTGGCTAGTATTTTGGTGAGAATTTTTGCACCCGTGTTCATCAAGAAATATTGGTCTGTAATTCTCCTTTTGATGGGGTCTTTGTCTGGTTTGGGGATCAAGGTAATGGTGGCCTCATAAAACGAGTTTGGAAGTTTTCCTTCCATTTCTATTTTTTGGAACAGTTTCAGAAGAATAGGTATTAATTCTTCTTTAAATGTTTGGTAGAATTCCCCTGGGAAGCCATCTGGCCCTGGGCTTTTGTTTGTTGGGGACTTTTGATGACTGCTTCAATTTCCTTAGTGGTTATAGGTCTATTCAGGTTTTCTATTTCTTCCTGGTTCACTTTTGGTAGTTGATACATCTCTAGGAATGCATCCATTTCTTCCAGATTATCTAATTTGCTGGCATAGAGTTGCTCATAATATGTTCTTATAATTGTTTGTATTTCTTTGGTGTTGGTTGTGATCTCTCCTCTTTCATTCATGATTTTATTTATTTGGGTCCTTTCTCTTTTCTTTTTGATAAGTCTGGCCAAGGGTTTATCCATCTTGTTAATTCTTTCAAAGAACCAGCTCCTAGTTTCGTTGGTCTGTTCTACCGTTCTTTTGGTTTCTATTTCATTGATTTCTGCTCTGATCTTTATTATTTCTCTTCTTCTGCTGGGTTTAGGCTTTATTTGCTGTTCTTTCTCAAGCTCCGTTAGGTGTAGGGTTAGGTTGTGTACTTGAGGCCTTTCTTGTTTCTTGAGAAAGGCTTGTATTGCTATATACTTTCCTCTTAGGAATGCCTTTGCTGCATCCCAATGATTTTGAACAGTTGTGCTTTCATTTTCATTTGTTTCCATGAATTTTTTAAATTCTTCTTTAATTTCCTGGTTGACCCATTCATTCTTTAATAGGAGGCTCTTTAGCCTCCATGTATTTGAGTTCTTTCTGACTTTCTTTTTGTGATTGAGTTCTAGTTTCAAAGCATTTTGGTCTGATAATAGGCAGGGAATGATCCCAATCTTTTGGTACCAGTTAAGACCCGATTTGTGACCTAGGATGTGATGTATTCTGGAGACTGTTCCATGGGCACTAGAGAAGAATGTGTATTCTGTTGCTTTGGGATGGAATGTTCTGAATATGTCTGTGAAGTCCACTTGGTCCAGTGTGTCATTTAAAGTCTTTATTTCCTTGTTGATGTTTTGCTTAGATGATCTGTCCATTTCAGTGAGGCGGGGGTGTTAAAGTCCCCCAGTATTATTGTATTGTTGTCGATGTGTTTCTTTGCTTTTGTTATTAATTGGCTTATAAAATTGGCTGCTCCAATGTTAGGGGCATAGATATTTACAATCGTTAGATCTTCTTGTTGCATAGACCCTTTAAATATGATATAGTGTCCTTCCTCATCTCTTATTATAGTCTTTGGTTTAAAGTCTAGTTTGTCTGATATAAGGATTGCCACCCCAGCTTTCTTTTGGTGTCCATTAGCATGGTAAATGATTTTCCACCCCATCACTTTCAATCTGGGGGTGTCTTTGGGTCTAAAATGAGTCTCTTGCAGGCAGCATATCGATGGGGCTTGTTTTTTAATCCAATCTGATAGCCTGTGTCTTTTGATTGGGGCACTTAGCCCATTTACATTCAGGGTAACTATTGAAAGATATGAATTTAGTGCCATTGTATTGCCTGCAAGGTGACTGTTACTGTATATTGTCTGTGTTCCTTTCTGGTCTATGTTGCTTTTAGGCTCTCTCTTTGATTAGAGGACCCCTTTCAATATTTTTTGTAGGGCTGGTTTCATGTTTGCAAATTCCTTTAGTTTTTGTTTGTCCTGGAAGCTTTTTATCTCTCCTTCTATTTTCAATGACAGCCTAGCTGGATATAGTATTCTTGGCTGCATATTTTTCTCATTTAGTGCTCTGAATGTATCATGCCAGTCCTTTCTGGCCTGCCAGGTCCTGTGGATGTCTGTTGCCAAACTAATGTTTCTACCATTGTAGGTTACAGATCTCTTGTCCCGAGCTGCTTTCAGGATTTTCTCTTTGTCTCTGAGACTCATAAGTTTTACTATTAGATGTTGGGGTGTTGACCTATTTTTATTGGTTTTGAGGGGGGTTCTCTGTGCCTCCTGGATTTTGATGCCTGCTTCCTTCCCCAAATTAGGGAAGTTCTCTGCTATAATTTGCTCCAATATACCTTCTGCCCCTCTCTTTCTTTCTTCTTCTTCTGGGATCCCAATTATTCTAATATTATTTCGTGTTATGGTATCACTTACCTCTCAAATTCTGCCCTCATGATCCATTAGTTGTTTATCTCTCTTTTTCTCAGCTTCTTTATTTTCCATCATTTGGTCTTCTATATCACTAATTCTCTCTTCTGCTTCATTTATCCTAGCAGTTAGAGCCTCCACTTTTGATTGCACCTCATTAATAGCCTTTTTGATTTTGACTTGGTTAGATGCTAGTCTTTCATTTCTTCAGAAAGCGTTTCTCTAATATCTTCCATTCTTTTTTCAAGCCCAGCTAGTATCTTTAAAATCATCATTCTGAACTCTAGTTCCCACATCTTACTAATGTCCGTATTGATTAGGTCCCTGGCCATCGATACTGCCTCTTGTTCTTTTTTTTTGAGGTGATTTTTTTCATCTTATCATTTTGTCCAGAGGAGAATAGATGAATGAGAGAATAAAATGCTAACAGGGTAACAACATCCCCAGAAAATATACACTAAACAAATCAGAAGAGACTCGGGCGCGTCGGCTGTGGTGGCGGGTGTGCAGGACCATCAGCGCGTGGTGGGAGGAGGAGGCTGCAGGCAGCAAGCGTCCGTCGGGACCGAGCACGGCTACCCTACTGCTTTTATCTTGTTTTAAAATAAATATATTTCTCTTCTCAACTTTTTTATATATTTTATATACTTTTATATTTTTATATTTTTTTATATTTTTATATTTTATACTTTTATATTTTTATATACACTTTTTTTCTTCTTTGGAAAAACTGAAAAATAATTCTGATTAGGATAATGATAAAAATTATAATTCTGTTTCTCAGTTAATTAAATTACAATAAAATAAAGAAGTCATCATAAAAATTGTTTACTATTAGAAAACAATGTGTTACCTAGATCTCTAGGTGAGAAAAACAAAGACAGTCTATTAAGTTTTTCTAAATATGAGTATCTCCAGTTGTACTGGTTATTTTTCCTATTTATAAACAATATTAATGCACTTTGATTAAATTGACTGGTTATTCAACTGAATTGGGAACCATTTTTATCCAAATTGTTGAAAGGTGTTACATTTTGACAAAGTTATGGTAAATTCTATCATAATGGTTGCTTTTCCAATGCAGAGAGATTAGATAGATAAGTAGATTGACACAGATATATTTATTTCCAAACAAATATGTTTATACATACACAATACTGTTAGTATCTTATCCCTGTTGCCGACAATGTAAGCCCAAGGTGAATAAATGACAGTGACAGAATGACATCAGGTCAAGGCGAACTTAGGTGACTTTGCTGAAAGTTTATAGTATTCAGAATCAGAATAGCCAACTAAGAATATGTTTTGTCCAGGTTATTTTGTTTTGATCTCTCAATATTCCTCTTGTTACCATGCCATTGTCTCAATGAAACAAAAACAAGAAAACATACTACCTTTATCCACCCTATACTGAAAGTATTATTTTGTTTATTTGGTTATAACCATATTTTAATAATAATGGAAGATGTTCTCCTTAATGTGTCCCTGCTTCCATCTGTCACCTTTTTTTGATAGTTTTATAGTTATTCATTGCTTCTTTCATTCATTGGATGGACTTTTCAAGAAATTGCTTATAAAGCAAAGAGTTATCCATAGTCACTTTTCAATTCACTGTAACTGGATTCTCATTAAATACTCTCATCAAGGTCACCAATCAAGACTTGGAGGAAGGAGCAGAATAAGACAGTCACAGACTGTCAGGTGGTGTCTCTCCAGTCAAGAGAACCACTCCTTCCACTTGTCCCCTTAAGTAACAGGAAATGATTGTTAATAATGGCCCCACTTACCCTGATTGTAAACCTGGGATACTTCTTCTGTTATCCTGCACATTGCCTAAGTCTTTTAAAATTACTACTTTATTAAATTCTTTTCAAATTACCAAATTTGTGTTTGCCCCTTGTTGCCTCCAGGATCCTGACTGACAATCCATTTCTTTTTGAAACATTTCCTCTCATCTGCTCTAGTAGTACCCACTCCCACTTTTCTTTCAATAATCATGGTTCATGGAACCCATCCTTTTCCATACCCTGGCCCTTGCATTTTAGTGTTTTCTAGATGTCCCTCCTTATATTTCTTTCTATAACTCTCTATTCATTCACTGTCCTGTTGTTTAAATTACCATCTATTTTCAAATAAATTATTTAAATCTTTCTTCAGCTTGGATGTCACACTTGAACTTCTGGCCCAACGTGCATATTAAATGACTCCTCCTATGTGTTCCAAAACTGACCACACGATCTTCCACCTCACACATACATTTATTTCTGAATTCATTGAATTATACTCCATCTACCAAGTTGGTCAAGTTAAGAAACTGAGATATCATTTGCTAATCCTTCTAATTCCTTACCTCGCCTCATGAAATTCTATCAATTCTTCTCTTAATATTCCTTCAGTATTATCTCTTCACTGTACTTTCATTATTATTAACTTAGCTCAAGCACAAATAACACTTCCAGTACCTTTGTTATTAAAACCTAGTATGGTGTTTGTTCCATGCCTCAGGGTTTCACTCAGGCTAACACCTGAGCCCTTATCTCTAAATATTGATCTTTAGTAAATGACCCACTCTGACTCCCACTTATGTGCTCAGCTTCAGTGAAGCCACCATTCCCTATAGAAAGCTGCCTCTTGCCCTCCCATCCTTAGTTACATGCTTAAATGTGGTTCTATAGACATTCTAAAGATATATATTCATATTTCTACTAACACATTTGCCATGGTGGTTGATAAATATCTGTTCATTAATCTTTGAAACCAAGAATATTGATGTATGTATCTTTAATAACTGAGATAGCACCTGCAATGGTGTAAGCATGCATTCTATTAACTATTACATGAAAAAAGAAAAAACATACATAAACCCCACTCTAAAATAACTTATTTTGGTAAGCGTGCAGATACATTAAAATTGCTGTAAGTTTTGCTAACTTCACCAAAGTTAGCAGATTGCTCCTGCAGGTGCTATAATGCCCCAAGATGAAGTATTCCATACCATATGGACTGGTTTTTAAACATGAAATTCAAAATAGAATAAGGAAATTTAAAATCATTTTGAGGTTATGCAAGTAAAGAATTAGATGTTTAATATATTTTTTTCTCTAAATAAATTCTCTTTCTTCTTAATGGATACATCACTCTAGAGAGTTTATACTGTATAGTGAGAGAAGAAATTGGCACAGGAAAGAGCTTTGGATTAGGCTAAGATTGTACTTAACTTTATTTCTCTTCTAAGTTCCCATTAATGGGCAGTATCTCTTTCCTTTGAAATGATAGTCTAAGTAAACTAGGGCTAAGATCAATTCTGCTTTCAGCCTGCAATAAAACTGTCATAGACATTTACCAAATAAAATAAAATAATGATCGGCAAAGAGTAGCAGGATCAGCAGCTCAGTCAGACTAATAATATCAAAGAGTCTTCCCAGCCTGAAGAAAGAGGCAACTTGATGGTAATATAAAAAGTTGCACTTGTTATTGTGTGTTGATTTTTGTGTTTTCTTTTCAGCTATAAATTGCAGAATTCAGACTTTTAAGTATTTGTAGATGAAACAGGTAACATAAGCTTAAATACTTCTCCTTGAAGAAAAATCAATAGTTACAGTTCTCTCTTTTAAGTCAATATTTTATACTCTCACAAAAAGGAGTGTCATATCAATACTTTAACATCAGTGTTGTACTCATCCTTATTTAGCCACTTGTTCATTAAGTGTCCTCTGATGATAGTAAAAATGTCTGTGATGGTTTCCAAATAAAGCTCCACAGTAAAAAATAACAGACCATTAACGGTAACTTAATGAGGATATTTCTGCTTCCTAAACTTAAACTTTAATGATCACTTAATTATACAAGCATTATCTATCTAAAATAAGAAATGTCACTAACTTTATGATGGAGGATGCATCTTTCCCTTTCATCTAAATGCAAAGACAATTAAGAATTCAGATTTAAGTGTCCACAATTTTAATCTAATGTAATCATTGAATATCAAAACCACAGTATCTCAGAAATTTGACTTTAATTACTATGTGGATATGATAAAGTAAATACATGATGAATATTATTCAGCCTTATAAAAGAAGGAAATCCTGCCATTTGTGGCAACATAAATGAAAGTAGAGGATATTATGCTAAGTGAAATAAGGTAGCCTCAGAGAGACAAATACTGTATGATTCCACTTACGTAAGATACCTAAAAGAGTCACACCTGTGAATGAAGAAAATTTAATAAGTGGTCACCGGCAGTTGTAGAGTGGGGGAAATGGGGAATTGTTATATAATGGGTATAAAGTTTCAGTTATGCAAGATTAATAAGTTCTAGATATCCACTATACAACATGGTGCCTGTAGTTAACAATACTATTTTGTTCACATCAAAATTTGTTAGGATGATAGATCTGATATTAAGTATTCTTACCACAAAAAATAAACACACACACACACACACACACACACACACACATCACAAAGGGACACAAGGAAACTCTGGAAAGTAGTGGATATGTCAACAACCTTGATTGTAGTAATGGTATCATGGGTGTTTGCATATATTCAAACTCATCAAACTACACACATTACATATGTACAGTTCTTTGTATATCAAGTATATGTGAATAAAACTGTTAAAAATAAAATGAATTTTTTTTAAGTAAATACAAGCCTAATGTAACCTACGGAAATATTTAGAGGGGTCAACTCACTAAGGCTGTGTGTGTGTACGTGTGGTGTATGTGTGTATGTGTGTAATAGCCACTAGTTTTTGATGACTGATTAAGTTATATAATCAAATAATTCATTAGTCATTGATATTTTCACATTCTACTAAGCTGATTTATTTAGGTCTTTATTAAGACGAAATGACGAAGGTAAACACAGCCTGAAGGCACAGTGGCTTATAATAAAATCAACCAGGATCTTGGTAGTGTTCTCATCCTTGCACTTCCACTGACAATATTTGGTCTCTCTTTTAACTGAACTCTTCCCTCAGTACCTTAAATAGATTTTGGAATTTATATGTACCTGAGTAGCCCAAGACTCATTTTATATACCTCAACAGTAAATCACTTCACATTTTAATTCTATTCTAAGGAGGGTTTCATTTCTGATAATTCAACTTGCTCACCATTTTAAAGCCCCAGATACTAATAATATGATTTAGTTTTTGCTAACTAAATTTTGGCCTTATTCTCTATCCCCAAATTCCTATTCTAGTTATCTGACCACTATCTTAGATCATTTCTCTGAAAAGATATAGCTCTACTTTTACTATCCTGGAACCTACAGAATAAAAAGTGAGAATTGTATGTCCCAGTGCCACAGAGTATGAAATATATTGACAAACCTATTGGATGCTTGTCTGAACTTTCAGGTGCTCTAAATTACTATATCACATTTAGGGATATCCTTATTTTGAATTTTAAATCATATCTGGGAGGTAAGATTTAACATATTCAAATATGTCTCACTGTATTTTGGCCCTTGCAGTGCAGAACCATTTCAGAAATGATACCTGTTTCCTAAAGCATAGCCCCCATCAAGTGCTAAAGTCAATGAATTCTGGTCTAATGCAATGATGGCAGATGAAGACTGATTGTCATTGGTCCACCACATTATAAAGAAGCACTGGGTATTATACGCAAACAATGAATCATGGAACACTACATCAAAAACTAATGATGTAATTATGGTGATTAACATAACATAATAAAATAAAATTAAAAAAAAAAAAAAAGAAGAAGCAGCAGCCACAAGATTCAGACTTCAATCCCCTGACCATGACAGATGATGGACTGCTGCTATTCCCCCAACCATGCATTCTGAAGAAGTGGCAGAACAGGGATAGATGCAGTTTTGTTTTGTTTTGTTTCATAATACCACAAGATTTGATTGCAATTTCTGTTTATACCAGGCAAAGAGATGGTTCTTTCTCAAATCAGTATGTGCCAAATTGGCGGAGCAGGGCTAGGGACCAGATTAAACAATGTCCTATAATGGTTATCCCCAAGGAACCTAGTAGCCTTTATATCACTTTGCATGAGGTGGCTTTCTGCAGCAGAGGCAATTTCTATATGGGCTGGCAATTAAATACTGACTTTCAGTAACTGGAATACAAATCTGCCTTTGCAGGAGGAGCAGAGCAGCATACCCAGTGTCCATGCCATGTTTTGAATGCCACCTATGTTTTGAGTCCATGTTAATTGGGTGCATACCTATTTAGAACTGTTATATCTTCCAGGTAGACCAAACCCTCATCTATATAAGATATCACTCTTTACCAAAAGTAATGCTTCATTCCTTAGAGTCTACCTTATCTTATATTAACACTTAGAACAGCTTTCTTAGGTGGGTATATGTGTGGTTTATCTTTTTCCATCAATTTACTTCCAAGAATTTTGTTTCTGTATATTTAAAGCCTGCCTTTTAGAAGCAACATTTTAAAATTCCCATTTGAAATATTCATCTTTTAGCTGAAACTCTTACCTCATACTCATTTGATGTGCTGATATATTTGGTTTCAGATGTACCTTCTCACCATTTTGCAATATTTGACTTATCTATCTTATGTTTTTTCCCCCTTGTTTGCCTCCTTTTAGATGGATCAGTCTAATTATTATTTTAATTTATTATTTTAGTTTAATATTACTTTTGCCTTCTTTTAAAATAAAACACTTTTATTTGTTGTTCTTTTACTTGGTAAATGATTCAACCATATATTCTTTACTAATTATAGTACAATACAAAGGTTAATTTTATCCTGCTTTACTAACAGTGGAACTTAGAACACTATATTAAGCCATCTATATCCATCCAAGTTTGGGCGTTATTTTATATTATTTTACATGTTTGAATGCTACATATATTTTAACTTCCAAAGTGCATATCAATTATTGTTTTATAAGGAAATATTTATTTATATTTGGTGCCATGTTCAATTTTCATTGCTCCTCATTTTTTCCACATTACCATGGTTCTATATGGAACCATTATTTTTCTTGTCTAAAGAACTCCATTTAATATATGGTTTAATTTGGGGATATAAGTAATTAATTCTCACAATTTTTGTGTCTCTGGAAATATTTCTCTTTTCTCCTCTCATTACTTCACTTTTTTTTTTCCTTTTTATTTGGTTTTAGACAATAGGCCAAACTGGAAACAACCCAACATGCCATGCATGGTATAGATAAATCTCAAAATCATTAGGTTAAATGAAAGTAGCACACAGGAAAAAAAAATCCTACATGATTTCATATATTATCTATTTTCAAAACACTAGAAAATGGAAACTGTAGTGACTAAAAGGTCAGTATTGCTGGAACTGGGAGCAGGGAAGGATGGACTATAAAAATATCTTAAGGATAGAGAAAAAACTGAGGGTTGCTGGAGGAAGGTGGGCGGGGGGATGGGTTAAATGGCTGATGGGTATTGAGGGCACTTGTGATGACCACTGGGTGTTGTATGTAAGTGATGAATCACTGAATTCTACTTTTGAAACTAATATTACATTATATGTTAACTAACTGGAATTAACTGGAATTTAAATTAAAACTTGAAATTAAAAAAAATGAAATAAAAAAAATGTCTGAGTATCTCTTCTGGGTGATCAGCGTTCTGAAACTTGATTGGGATTGTTGTTTTTTCATGGGTGAAACTATTGTCAGAACTCACTGAATTGTACATTTTATATGTATGTGGTTTATTGTACATAAATTAGATACTGATAATTTTTAAAAGAAGGCCGAGTTAGGAGGATTAGCTCTCCTAGTTATTAAGAATTATTGTAAATCTGTATATATTAGGAAAGCATTCTGTGACATGAGAGACAAGTCAATAGAAAATAATAGAAAGCATAGAAATAATATAGTTATATAAATGCATGTAATATAATTGTATATAAATTAATGTAAAGGCATACACACGTATGATCATATATACTATGAGTATTGTATTATATATACTTTATATGTGTATAATATATAATGTATATTATAATAATATATTATACATATTATATAATATATACTTTATATATGTATAAAGTATCTATTATGTATAACATTATATATAATAAAACATTATATATACATATAGTAATACAATATAACAAATAAAACACATTATATATGTTATATAATATATACAGACATATATAAAATCATGCATATATCTATACTTTGATACAGTATATCAAAACTTCCAGTATTTTATTTTAGAATGCTGTCATTTTGTGTACATTTATATTTATTAACTTTTATTAAGCCAAAATTCTGATTACAACTGAGAATTATCTTTTACTTGCACTTTCTAAATTTCTTTTTGTGTAAAAGTTTTTAAAGATAATGTAATGACTTTTCACTAAAATTTTAGACTGCCTTATGTTGTATTATTTTGGATTTAATCAACTTAGATTGGAACAATACACTTTATAATTATTATTTTAATATATTTATCAAACCTTATAAATGTTATAAAATGTTAATTTATATAATACATTTTTATTGTAACTACTTCTAAATGGAAATGAAGTATTTCATATAATATCTAAACATTTCTTACCATGAAATTCCAAAAATTATATTTTTAAATATATGCTTACATAGCCTTCCTGAGTATGTTTCTATATTTCCCATTGCTTTATCAGCCCAATTTATCAATTTCCTTTTCTTTCTATTTTTCATTTGTTATTCCTTTTCAACGCAACTACACAGAATAGGCAAACATACTGTTATATCCCACTAAGTCTGACAGGTCCTGATAAGGAATTCAGTTACTGCTTATTGCTTATTATTAATTGCCCCCCTAACTGATTTCTCATCCATGGTTTTAAAGTACTTGAAAACTAGTCACAGAATAAAGAAAAAAAAAATATGCCTTGTACATTGGAGGAAATTAACCTCCTTTGAAGGTTTCCTTATGAATTGTCAAATATAAACACACAGGCACACCTCAGCCTTTTCCATGTAATACGTGATGATTCTTCTTGCCCCCAGATTCTTCTATCACTATACACCTTTACCCAGCCTGGCTTTACAAATTTATTTTTTTATTATCATTTAAAGGAACAAATATTACAGATAGTTTTAGATGAGGTTAACTTAACTTGGAATATCAAGCAACAATTTAGTTTAAAGTTTAAACCCACTGGAGACCCAAACGCTTGCTAAATCAGATAAATCAGTGTAGGGTGTTTATTTGCCATATGAAGGAAAAGAGGATAACAAATTAAAGTACTGTTAATCAAGTTAGATGAAACAAAAAAAATGAGATAATAGTATTCCTAAAGAGAAATATGGGATTCTATTAACAAGGGTTAAAAATACCAGTAATCAATTCTGGTACATGGTAATTTAGTATGCTAACATAATTCTATTTATTCTTCTGTCAAATTCACTCAATATTGTTCTCCCCAAATCTAGTTCTATAAAAAATTTTAAAGTTCCCTGATGTAGTAAGCTTGATTCTAAATAAATATTAATGATCATTTGGGGGAGTCCCTTGAAATAGATATGTGTTGTTTTAGTAGATATTTTTTAAGAAGCAGAATATATGTGTGTATACTGTACTCCACACACACCAGGTTAATCAAATACAATTTCTGTAACCTATATAATTTTGATGAAATAATAACTTTATGAACAATTATCCTTCTACAAAATTTCTCTTTACGTTTAAAAAATGTAGACAAACTACCAAACCAGTTCCCATAATTTCATGTTATTTTAGATAATGAGCTATAATTACATTCATTCATCTCTTTCAGCATATCCTACACTTGCAAATCCCAAAATAAATTATCATTCTGTGAATAGTTTTAAGAAAATATATATGGCCAACTACATAACTAGATGAGAAGGTTTTGTTTTGTTTCTTAATAAATTACAAGAAATATTTAAATTAAACTAAGGATTTGAGCATGAGAATCTAATAAGGAAACAAATACTTAAACTGAATGTGTCAGGTTTTTCAAAAAAGTACAAATGTCATACATACAAAGTATACTATTTATATTATAATAGAAGAACATCTGAAACATAAGTGGTGTAAATAATGATCATTACTGTTTTTACTGAACCAAGTGAATCTACCATTCCAATCATTTTAAAAAATAGGCCATATGTCTCTTTCACAGAAATTCTTGACCCTAAATTTTCAACCTTTTCCCTTCCAGACTTGACCAACTAGCCAAGCCATTTGCCACTGCCCATGGTTCATACACTTACACACACACACACACACACACACACACAAACACACACACACACACACCCTTCCAAAATGAATGGCCATTTTAACTATTAGAAGTTCTACTCAGTGAGGGCTTATTTTCATCCTTCTCTTTTAAGGTTATCTTTAAGCTGGGCTACAGTACATTTTGGCTTATAATAATACATGCATACCATACATTCATGAATCAAGTTTGACTTCTCTCCTTCATCATTTCTTCATAATAGAAATTCTCTGCCCCAATACAGCCATAGGTTTGAGTTGAAAGGGTCATTAATAGTTGTCTAGCCTACTTACTCCTGCAGTTTATGTTTGCTTTCTAACTTTACTTGTAACTAATCTATGAAATAATACTTTCATCTTTCAATGGCCTGACGCTCCATTTAAACTTAAGGCAGAGTAGTCTGATACCTACAGTTCTTACAGCAGCTCTGGCCACATGGTCACTTGATATTCTATAGTAAGATGTTTCTCTACCAAGGCCCAATAGCATACTGAGTCTCCATGGATCCACTGTTTATGGACTTGGGACAGTACCCCATTTTATTACCTAGCACTCATATGTCCCACCTCTAAAGGCAGAGTAGTGGTAGTGGAGCAGTGACAAAGTTTTAACATCAACCCAAACTTTTAATCCAAAATACTAGAGTTGTATTCTCCCTTCCCTATTATCAGTTATCATAGTAATTGCACAGAGGTCCATTTGCGAAAGAACAAAGGGAAATCATTATCTGGTCTCTCCTTCAGTCAGTGGGTTTCAGGTCTAAAAACTGGATCAGGGTTGGAAACTGGACAAGAGTTTATGATGTTTTTTTATTGCAATGCCTCTCAGACTCCTGATCATTTATCCTGATAACATATGTTGAGCAACATTATAAATCTTGGATACTCATCTTTACTTTCTTCTATTAAGTATCTGCATAATACTTTGGCCCCGATGCCACGCTGACCTTACTGTTCATTATAAAATATCAACACCATGCTTTGATTGTTAAGCACCGCTACCTGGCCTCTATTATTTTGGGATCCTATCATCCCCATTTCTCTCAGAGTCCTTGATTCTTAAAATAATCACTTGCTGGTAGTACTAACCAACAATGACCTTCAAAGTGATGTTGGTATGCTCTTCATGAGTATATCACTTATTACTTTAGTTAGCAAATTTTATTCCACCTCTCACTAATCTACACTCAATATCATAAGGATACCAAAAAGAGGACTGAATATTCAGCCATCTTCCTTATTTCAAAAAGGATCAAAATATGTCCAAAATCAAAACAAAATGAAAATGAAGAAATAAAATGCCCCATAAATTTTGGAAAGGAAGTCAAGGAGGCACACACAACAAATTAAAGTAGAATGGGAATAGTATACAATGAGCAGTCTCAAAAGAGACTTGAAGAAAATATAATTACAAAAAAATAAAATATAATTCAAGGAATAAAATAATACTCCATGCTGTAGAATATCTTAAAAACAAATGAATTAAATAAAACAAACATCAATTATAACATCATAAAAAACAGAATTAAATAAAACCAATGATCAGTACTGAGGAAAATAAGCAAGGGCCAAAACAACATCATTCAAGAAACATTTAATAAAGCAGAAACTAACAGCTGTGGCCAAAAGCAAAAGTATGAACATAGAGGAAAATTTTGCAAAACATGGTTTCACAAGACAGATTAACATAATTATAAAGAAGTTAGGAGACAAAGCTGATTCATCTGATGATAAATAGAAAAGAAACAGACAGTGAGAATGGAAGAAAAGTACTGAAAAATGAATAAAGAACTGAAACTACAGATATACACATATCTGACACACATACACATATATAAAACACCAAAGCATACCAGGGAACAGAGTGAGTTATTTACTTATCTGAGAGCAAATACTAAATAATTCCCAAAGGTTAGAAATCAGGCTACCTCACATTTCTCCTAAGGAACATCTAATGCCAAAGACCAATGGAAACTTGTCTACAAAGTTCTGAAAGAAAAAAAGTGTAAACTGAAAATATTACTGTCAAGGACCAAGAAGACATTTTTAAACATGCAAGAAGTTAAGGCCATGTATAATCCTGGATGCATACTAAAGAAAAGGCAAAATAATGAAAAGAGTATATTAATACATGACTCAAAAAAATGAGCATGCATATAAAAATAATTCATAGAGATCAAAGAAAACATTTAAATGTAAAATTAATCTAAAACATCTTTGTAAATTATGGTTATAGAAAGGAATATAAATGTTATATCTCTGGTCATACAAAAATGAATAATCAAATATATTGGTGGGAGGAAGGTGGAGTGGATTTGGGAATTATTAATTTCATCCACTTTCAACACAGCAAGTAAAGAGCTAATATCATAACTATTAAAATAATTAAAATTCGAGAAAAGTAAAATTACAAGTTATTTTGTACTCAATGTTTTTATGATATTGCAATCAGTAAAAAATATTCAGGAAATAATTTCTCTTCGTATAGTTAAAAAAAACCTTATTTAAAACTTTAATTTCTTTTATTTCTCTACTTCCTCTTTTAATTTCAAGAAAATGAATAGGTTTAATTCATGTTTTTTAAATAACATATATATTATTATCCAGTTATCTTTCTCCATATTCAACCATTACTCCCTCTCTCAATTATCTTCCAGCTATTTTATCTAGCTAGTCTCTTATTTCTTTTATCTACCACATACCCTTTCTACCTATCATCTATATATCAATCTGGGGCCACTTATCTACACATCTTTCCATTATTTTTTACATATTTATCATCTGTCTGTAGCCTATCTTCTTCTCTAAAAAAGATTTTATATTTATTTATTTGAGAGAGAGAGCATGAGAGAGCACTAATGGGGGTGGAGGGGCAGCGGGAGAGGGCGAAACAGGCTCCTGGCTTAGCAGGGAGCAGGACAATGAGCATGATCCCAAGACCCTGGGATCATGACCTGTTCCAAAGGCAGATGCTTAACCAACTGAGCCACCCAAGCACCCCTACAGCCTGTCTTCTATCTCTCTTTCAATCTACCTGCTATTTATATATCTATAAGTCCATCCATCCCTGCCTTTGATTTATCTAGTTATTTATCTCTGGTGTTTTTACAATACGATGTTTTACTTGTTAATAAGTTATATGACATATAAAACATTCTTTAAAGTGTCAATTCCTCAGCCTAAAATACTATAAGAAAATATGATTAAAATCCATTAAAACAAAACAAAAAATCCATTAAACCATAAAAATTTATTTAAACAAAGTCCTGAAACAATGGAAGGCAGAAAAAAACCTGTTACTTGAAAAAATTTTGGAAAGGGGTAAAAAAGTAGAACAAATAAGCACAGATTAAAAATAGCTATCACGGGAGGAGCAAGATGGTGGAGGAGTAGGAGACCTAAATTTAGTCTGGTCCCAAGAATTCAGCTAGATAGGGATCAAACCATTCTGAACACCTACGAACTCAACAGGAGATCCAAGAAAAGAATAGCAGCAACTCTCTGAACACAAAAGCGACCACTTTCTAGAAGATAGGATATGGGGCAAAGTGAATCTGAGGCAATATTCGGGAAGACAGATGGCGGGGGAGGGGGACTCTGCCGGCCGCCAATGGCAAAAGATAGAGCAGCAAAGAACAAAATCGGAAATTTTAGAAGTCTGCTCTGCTGAGGGACCTCACTGCAGTGGCTAAGAGGAGGGGGGAACCCTCACTGGAACAGGGTGGTCTCAGGACTCTCGGGGTCATAGAAAGACCGGGGGTGCCTGAGTGCAGCAGAGCTCCCAGGTATCGGAGAGGGAAGCCGGCTATAGAGACGGAGCCGAGGCGCGGGCTCTCAGCTCGGGGTTACCATAAACATAAACTGTGATCTGCGGCACAGTAAGGCCACTGCTCCTCCAGCAGGGACCCAACAAGTGGCAGAACAGGGGAGACTCCCCTTCCTCCCTCAGGAGGAGCGGCGCAGGAGCACACCGCAGGAATCTGCTGGGTTTGGAGACTCCACATGGTGTCGGGTACCAGAGATAGAAACGCTGGGTCACAGACCGGGTGAGCGTGGAGTACGGCCGGAGACCGGAAAGATTCCCATCTTTGGGAATCTTTTTGTTTGATTGACTGCTTTTCTCTGGGGGCTCACTGAGGAGTGGGGCCCCAAGTTCTCGGCTCCTCCGGGCGGAGATTGGGGGGCCGCCATTTTCACTCCTGTCCTCCAAAGCTGTACAGAAAGCTTTCAGGGAACAAAAGCTCCCTAGAGCAAACCTGAGCAGATTACTTAGCCCAGCACCCAACAAGGGTGGTGCAATTCCGCCTCCGGCAAAGACATTTGGGAACCCCGGTGACAGGCCCCTCCCCCAGAAGATCAGCAAGAACAGTCAGCCAAGACCAAGTTTGCCAACCAATGAGAACAGCAGAATGCCAACAGTAGGGGAAATACAGCACATAGAATTCATGGCTTTTTTCCCATGATTCTTTAGTCTTTCAAAGTTAATTTTTAAAATTTTTTTTCTTTTCCTTATATTTTTTGAATTTTTCTTTTTCCCTTTTTCAACCAACATCTTATCATTCCTTTTTTTTTTTTTTTTAAAGATTTTATTTATTTGACAGAGAGAGACATAGTAAGAGAGGGAACACAAGCAGGGGGAGTGGAAGAGGGAGAAGCAGGCTTCCCGCGGAGCAGGGAGCCCGATGCGGGGCTCGATCCCAGGACCCTGGGATCATGACCTGAGCCAAAGGCAGACGCTTAACGACTGAGCCACCCAGGTGCCCTTAATCATTCCCTTTTTTAAAAAATCTTTTTTCTTTTTCATTTTCAGGGTCATATTCTATCCCTTCATAGTAGTTAACCTTATTTTTGGGGTATATATATTGTTCTCTCTTTAAAATTTTGGGAAACAGTTTCTAAAAACAGACCAAAATATACCCTAAATCTCTAGTGTATGGCTTTGTTCTAGTCTCCCACCTAATCACATTCTCTCACGTTTTTTTAAATCCTCTTCTTTCTTTTTTCAAACTTCCTATCAATTCCTTTTATAAAATCTTTTGTAATTTTCATCTTTACAATCATATTCCATTGCTTCATCATATTTACCCTTACTTTTGTACATATATAAGCTTTTCACTCTTTAAAATTTTGAGACTTTCTTCTAACAGACCAAAATTCGCCCAAAATCTAGTGTGTGGCACTGATCTACACACCAGCCTGATCATATTTGATCATATTTGATCATATTTTGGTTTCGTTTTTTGTCTGTTTGTTTTTTATCTTTTTTTTTTTTTTTCTTTCTTTCCCTTTCTTTTCCCCCAGTTTCAGGTCTCTTCTGATTTGTTTAGTGTATATTTTTCTGGGGTCGTTGTTACCCTGTTAGCATCTTGTTCTCTCATTCATCTATTCTCCTCTCAACAAAATGACAAGACGGAAAAAATAACCTCAAAAAAAAAAAAAAAGAAAAAAGAACAAGAGGCAGAACCAACCACCAGGGACCTAATCAATATGGACATTAGTAAGATGTTGGACCTAGAGTTCAGAATGACGATTTTAAAGATACTAGCTGGGCTTCAAAAAAGCATGGAAGATATTAGAAAAACCCTTTCTGGAGAAATAAAAGAACTACAATCTAACCAAGGCGAAATCAAAAAGGCTATTAATGAGGGGCAATCAAAAATGGAGGCTCTAACTGCTAGAATAAATGAGGTAGTGGAGAGAAGTAGTGATATAGAAGACAAAATGATGAAAAATAAAGAAGCTGAGAAAAAGAGAGATAAAGAACTCCTGGATCATGAGGGCAGAATTCGAGAGATAAGTGATACCATAAGACGAAACAATATTAGAATACTGGATTTCCCAGAAAAAGAGAGAGAGGGGCAGAAAGTATATCGGAGCAAATTATAGCAGAGAACTTCCCTAATTTGGGGAAGGAAACAGGCATCAAAATCCAGGAGGCACAGAGAACCCCCCTCAAAACCAATAAAAATAGGTCAACACCCCGACATCTAATAGTAAAACTTACGAGTCTGAGAGACAAAGAGAAAATCCTGAAAGCAGCTCAGGACAAGAGATCTGTAACCTACAATGGTAGAAACATTAGTTTGGCAACAGACTTATCCACAGAGACCTGGCAGGCCAGAAAGGACTGGCTGGATATATTCAGAGCACTAAATGAGAAAAATATGCAGCCAAGAATACTATATCCAGCTAGGCTGTCATTGAAAAGAGAAGGACAGATAAAAAGCTTCCAGGACAAACAAAAACTAAAGGAATTTGCAAACACGAAACCAGCCCTACAAAAAATACTGAAAGGGGTCCTCTAAGCAAAGAGAGAGCCTAAAAATAACACAGACCAGAAAGGAACACAGACAATATACAGTGACAGTCACCTTACAGGCAATACAATGGCACTAAATTCGTATCTTTCAATAGTCACCCTGAATGTAAATGGGCTAAATGCCCCAATCAAAAGACACAAGGTATCAGATTGGATAAAAAAAGCCCCATCGATATGCTGCCTGCAAGAGACTCATTTTAGACCCAAAGACACCCCCAGATTGAAAGTGAAGGGGTGGAAAATCATTTACCATGCTAACGGACACCAAAAGAAAGCTGGGGTGGCAATCCTTATATCAGACAAACTAGACTTTAAACCAAAGACTATAATAAGAGATGAGGAAGGACACTATATCATATTTAAAGGGTCTATGCAACAAGAAGATCTAACAATTGTAAATATCTATGCCCTAACATGGGAGCAGCCAATTTTATAAGCCAATTAATAACAAAAGCAAAGAAACACATCGGCAACAATACAGTAATACTGGGGGACTTTAACACCCTCCTCATTGAAATGGACAGATCATCTAAGCAAAACATCAACAAGGAAATAAAGACTTTAAATGACACACTGGACCAAATGGACTTCACACATATATTCAGAACATTCCACCCAAAAACAACAGAATACACATTCTTCCCTAGTGCCCATGGAACAGTCTCCAGAATAGATCACATCCTAGGTCACAAATCAGGTCTCAACCAGTACCAAAAGACTGGGATCATTCCCTGCCTATTTTCAGACCAAAATGCTTTGAAACTAGAACTCAATCACAAAAAGAAAGTCAGAAAGAACTCAAATATATGGAGGCTAAAGAGCCTCCTACTAAAGAATGAATGGGTCAACAAGGAAATTAAAGAATTAAAAAAATTCATGGAAACAAATGAAAATGAAAACACAACTATTCAAAATCATTGGGATGCAGCAAAGGCAGTCCTAAGAGGAAAGTATATAGCGATACAAGCCTTTCTCAAGAAACAAGAAAGGTCTCAAATACACAACCTAACCCTACACCTAAAGGAGCTGGAGAAAGAACAGCAAATAAAGCCTAAACCTAGCAGAAGAAGAGAAATTATAATAAAGATCAGAGCAGAAATCAATGAAATAGAAACCAAAAGAACGGTAGAACAGATCAATGAAACTAGGAGCTGGTTCTTTGAAAGAATTAACAAGATGGATAAACCCTTGGCCAGACTTATCAAAAAGAAAAGGGAAAGGACCCAAATAAATAAAATCATGAATGAAAGAGGAGAGATCACAACCAACACCAAAGAAATACAAACAATTATAAGAACATATTATGAGCAACTCTATGCCAGCAAATTAGATAACCTGGAAGAAATGGATGCATTCCTAGAGATGTATCAACTACCAAAAGTGAACCAGGAAGAAATAGAAAACCTGAACAGACCTATAACGACTAAGGAAATTGAAGCAGTCTTCAAAAATCTCCCAACAAACAAAAGCCCAGGGCCAGATGGCTTCCCAGGGGAATTCTACCAAACATTTCAAGAAGAATTAATACCTATTCTTCTGAAACTGTTCCAAAAAATAGAAATGAAAGGAAAACTTCCAAACTCGTTTTATGAGGCCACCATTACCTTGATCCCCAAACCAGACAAAGACCCCATCAAAAGGAGAATTACAGACCAATATTTCTTGATGAACATGGATGCAAAAATTCTCACCAAAATACTAGCCAATAGAATCCAACAGTACATTAAAAGGATTATTCACCACAACCTAGTGGGATTTATCCCTGGGCTGCAAGGTTGGTTCAACATCCGCAAATCAATCAACATGATACAATACATTAATAAAAGAAAGAACAAGAACCATATGATCCTCTCCATAGATGCAGAAAAAGCATTTGACAAAGTACAGCATCCTTTCTTGATCAAAACTCTTCAGAGTATAGGCATAGAGGGTACATACCTCAATATCATAAAAGCCATCTATGAAAAACCCACAGCGAATATCATTCTCAATGGGGAAAAACTGAGAGCTTTCCCCCTAAGGTCAGGAACGTGGCAGGGATGTCCACTATCACCACTGCTATTCAACATAGTATTAGAAGTCCTAGCCACAGCAATCAGACAACAAAAAGAAATAAAAGGCATCTGAATTGGCAAAGAAGAAGTCAAACTCTCACTCTTTGCAGATGATATGATACTTTATGTGGAAAACCCCAAAGACTCCACCCCAAAACTGCTAGAACTCATACAGGAATTCAGTAAAGAGGAAGGATATAAAATCATTGCACAGAAATCAGTGGCATTCCTATACACCAACAACAAGACAGAAGAAAGAGAAATTAAGGAGTCGATCCCATTTACAGTTGCACCCGAAATTATAGGATACTTAGGAATAAATCTAACCAAAGAGGCAAAGGATCTGTACTCAGAAAACTATAAAATACTCATGAAAGAAATTGAGGAAGACACAAAGAAATGGAAAAACGTTCCATGCTCATGGATTGGAAGAACAAATATTGTGAAGATGTCAATACTACCTAGAGCAATCTATGCATTCAATGCAATCCCTATCAAAATAACATCCACTTTTTTCAAAGAAATGGAACAAATAATCCTAAAATTTGTATGGAACCAGGAAAGACCCCGAATAGCCAGAGGAATGTTGAAAAAGAAAAGCTAAGATAGTGGCATCACAATTCCAGACTTCAAGCTCTAGTACAAAGCTGTAATCATCAAGGCAGCATGGTACTGGCATAAAAACAGACACATAGATCAATGGAACAGAATAGAGAGCCCAGAAATGGACCCTCAACTCTATGGTCAACTAATCGTCAACAAAGCAGGAAAGAATGTCCAAAGGAAAAAAGACAGTCTCTTCAACAAATGGTGTTGGGAAAATTGGACAGCCACATGCAGAAGAATGAACCTGGACCATTTCCTTACACCACACACAAAAATAGACTCCAAATGGTTGAAAGACCTCAATGTGAGACAGGAGTCCATCAACATCCTAAAGGAGAACACACGCAGCAATCTCTTCGACCTCAGCCACAGCAACTTCTTCCTAGAAACGTCGCCAAAGGCAAGGGAAGCAAGGGCAAAAATGAACTCTTGGGACTTCATCAAGATAAAAAGCTTTTGCACAGCAAAAGAAACAGTCAACAAAACCAAAAGACAACCAACAGAATGGGAGAAGATATTTGCAAATGACACATCAGATAAAGGGCTAGTATCCAAAATCTATAAAGAACTTCTTAAACTCAACACCCAAAGAACAAATGATCCAATCAAGAAATGGGCAGAAGGCATGAACAGACATTTTTCCAAAGAAGACATCCAAATGGCCAACAGACACATGAAAAAGTGCTCAGCATCGCTCAGCATCACGGAAATCCAAATCAAAACCTCAATGAGATACCACCTCACACCAGTCAGAATGGCTAAAATTAACAAGTCAGGAAACGACAGATGTTGGCGGAGATGCGGAGAAAGGGGAACCCTCCTACACTGTTGGTGGGAATGCAAGCTGGTGCAGCCACTCTGGAAAACAGATGGAGGTTCCTCAAAAAGCTGAAAATAGAGCTACCCTATACCCAGCAGTTATACTACTGGGTATTTACCCCAAAGATACAAATATAGGGATCCAAAGGCGTACGTGCACCCCAATGTTTATAGCAGCAATGTCCACAATAGCCAAACTATGGAAAGAGCCAAGATGTCCATCGACAGATGAATGGATAAAGAAGAAGTGGTATATATATACAATGAAATATTATGCAGCCATCAAAAGGAATGAAATCTTGCCATTTGCAATGACATGGATGGATCTGGAGGGTATTATGCTGAGCGAAATAAGTCAATCAGAGAAAGACATGTATCATATGATCTCACTGATATGAGGAATTCTTAATCTCAGGAAACAAACTGAGGGTTGCTGGATTGGTGGGGGGTGGGAGGGATGGGTTGGCTGGGTGAAAGACATTGGGGAGGGTATGTGCTATGGTGAGCGCTGTGAATTGTGTAAGACTGTTGAATCACAGATCTGTACCTCTGAAACAAATAATACATTATATGTTTTTAAAAAAAGAAGAAGATAGCAGGAAGGGAAAAATGAAGGGGGGAAATCGGAGGGGGAGACGAACCATGAGAGACTATGGACTCTGAGAAACAAAGTGAGCATTCTAGAGGGGAGGGGGTGGGGGGATGGGTTAGCCTGGTGATGGGTATTAAAGAGGGCATGTACTGAATGGAGCACTGGGTGTTATATGCAAACAATGAATCATGGAACACTACATCAAAAAACTAATGATGTAATGTATGGTGATTAACATAACATAATAAAAAAATAAAAATAAAAATAGCTATCACTTCTTAGGCAATAAACATACATCATATATCACATCCAATTAATTATCTAAATCTCACAATATCCCCAAGAAGTAGGAATGAGTAACTATTGGTAGAACTAGCATTCCAACCAGGACTTGCTGAAATAACAAATGGAATATGTTTCAAAGTTCATTAAAATTAATATTCTGAAAACCTGGTATAGTATAAAATAAGGAAGATTTTCAAGATTTTGGAAAAACTCCTTCATTTGAGACCATGATGGCTCACCTCAATATTTGGTAGCATCTACCAAATTCCTGAAGTCAACAGGAGAGGAAAAAGTCATAATCCTTTATAATATGCCACTTGATATCTCCATCAGAGACTCCACAGACAGATGAAGTTGGCCATGGATTTGACTGAGTGTAGCCAAACAGTAGGCTACTATGTATGGTAAGTTGCAATTAACAGGCTACCAAATATAGATGAACTTTTTTATTTTATATTTTATTTTATTTTTTATTTTATTTTTTATTATTTTATTTTATTTTATTTATTTTATTTTATTATTTTATTTTATTTTATTATTTTATTTTATTTTATTTTATTCATTCATTTTAGGGGGAAGGGACAGAGGGAGAGGGAGAGAGAAAATCCCAAGCAGGCTTCTCACCCAGAGTGGAGCCTGATGGTGGTAGGGGCGGTGGGAGGGGGGAGCAGCAGGCAAGGTCCTTGATCTCATGACCCTGAGATAATGACCAGAGCTGAAATCAAGAGTCAGATGCTTAACTGACTGAGCCACCCAGGCACCCCTGAACTTTAAGTAAATAAGTATAACATGTTATAATGATAAGTAAATAATTACTTTATTTCTATTGGAATACATTAGAATAATTGGCTTATACTCTGCTATAATTTAGTTTAGTAAACTGACATATACTACATTAAAAAACTGCATATTTTATCCAAAAATTCTAAAAAAAGAAGCTAGGAAATAAATACTCTTCACCATTTTGTTTTGTTTTGTTTTCTTTTAACAGGAGAGCTAAATCTCAAGAACATTCAAACATTTACCAAGGATATACAGGGAGCAAACAGGAAAGCAGGGACTCAAAATCAAGAATTCTGATTATATATCATTCTGCTATATTAGACCACTAAATATATTAGATCATGATGGGGGGAAATGTGCTCAATCCCCCAAGAACCCAGCACTTTTTCCTGTATAAAGGTCCCTGGGTAATACCTTGGGTAATAGTAATACCATCTGGATCAGTCAACTTCCACTGTTTCCTCCACACACACTATCCAATCCAACATCCTTTACCTAGAGCCAGCACCATCCTGACACCGAACAGACACACATACAAAGGAAAGCAGCAGCAGTGGTTTTTCTGCAAAACAGCCAGAAAATTGCTTCCTAATTATTTTGAAACATCAACCTAGGGAATTCTTGGGCTTGTATGGGTATGGCTAACTGAGAAATCAAGAAAGAGGTGGAGACAATCCCAGAAGTCCACAGAAGGAAAGGAGCAAAGAAAAGAATTATTATCAGGGCTGTGATCCCTCAGGAGACTCTGAGCGAGAATCCATTCCTTGGCTCTTCTAGCTTTTAGTGGCTCCAGGTATGCTTTGAGGTTGCTTGGCTTATAATGTTATCTCTGTCCCTGTCTTCATCTTCATGTTGTTTCTCTTCTTTGTATTTTTGTGTCTGTGCTCTGTATGTCTCTCACTAGGATATCTGTATGGATTGTATGGATTTTTACTTAGAAATAGGTATCCATCTAACATATACGTGGTATTTAATCAAAATGTTGGTATGTATCTTTTCCTTCAATATTCTTCCAGATCACAGGTCTGATGAAATTATTACTATGTGGCTCATTTAGAAACTCAGTATGATTCTGATTCGTTCTTCATGTGCCTATGGCTAGTCCCACCATAACAAGTATTTAAGCAAGTATTCTTTATGTGGAATACCCGAAAGACTCCATCCCAAAACTGCTAGAACTCATACAAGAATACAGTAAAGTGGCAGGATGTAAAATCATTGCACAGAAATCAGTGGCATTCCTATACACCAACAACAAGACAGAAGAAAGAGAAATTAAGGAGTCAATCCCATTTACAATTGCACTCAAAACCATAAGATAACTAGGAATAAATTGAACCAAAGAGGCAAAGAATCTGTACTCAGAAAACTATAGAATACTCATGAAAGAAATTGAACAAGACACAAAGAAATGAAAAAACGTTCTGTGCTCATGGATTGGAAGAACAAATATTGTGAAAATGTCTATGCTACCTAGAGCAATCTACACATTTAATGCAATCCCTACCAAAATAACATCCACTTTTTTCAAAGAAATGGAACAAATAATTCTAAAATTTGTATGGAACCAGAAAAGACCCCGAATAGCCAGAGGAATGTTGAAAAAGAAAAGCAGGGCGCCTGGGTGGCTCAGTTGGTTAAGCAACTGCCTTCGGCTCAGGTCATGATCCTGGAGTCCCTGGATCGAGTCCCGCATCAGGCTTCCTGCTCGGCAGGGAGCCTGCTTCTCCCTCTGACCCTCCCCCCTCTCATGTGCTCGCTCTCTCTCATTCTCTCTCTCTCAAATAAATAAAATCTTTAAAAAAATTTAAAAAAAAAAAGAAAAAAGAAAAAGAAAAGCAAAGCTGGTGGCATTGTAATTCTGGACTTCAAGCTCTATTACAAAGCTGTAATCATCAAGACAGCATGGTACTGGCACAAAAACAGACACATAGATCAATGGAACAGAATAGAGAGCCCAGAAATGGATCCTCAACTCTATGGTCAACTAATCTTCGATAAAGCAGGAATGTCCAATGGAAAAAAGACAGTCTCTTCAACAAATGGTGTTGGGAAAACTGGACGGCCACATGCAGAAGAATGAATCTGGACCATTTCCTTACACCACACACAAAAATAGACTCAAAATGGATGAAAGACCTAAATGTGAGACCAGAATCCATCAAAATACTAGAGGAGAACACAGGCAGCAACCTCTTCAACCTCAGCCGCAAAACTTCTTCCTAGAAACATCGCCAAAGGCAAGGGAAGCAAGGGCAAAAATGAACTATTGGGACTTCATCAAGATAAAAAGCTTTTGCACAGCAAAAGGAACAGTCAACAAAACCAAAAGACAACCAACAGAATGGGAGAAGATATTTGCAAATGACATATCAGATAAAGGGCTAGTTTCTAAAATCTATAAAGAATTTGTCAAACTCAACACCCAAAGAACAAAGAATCCAATCAAGAAATGGGCAGAAGACATGAACAGACATTTTTCCAAAGAAGACATCCAAATGGCCAAAAGACACATGAAAAAGTGCTCAACATCACTTGTCATCAGGGAAATACAAATCAAAACCACAATGAGATACCACCTCACACCAGTCAGAATGGCTAAAATTAACAAGTCAGGAAATGACAGATGTTGGCGAGGATGCAGAGAAAGGGGAACCTTCCCACACCATTAGTGGGAATGCAAGCTGGTGCATCCACTATGGAAAACAGGATGGAGGTTCCTCAAAAAGTTGAAAATAGAGCTACACTATGACCCAGCAGTTGCACTACTGGGTATTTACGCCAAAGATACAAATGTAGGGATCCAAAGGGGTACGTGCACCCCGATGTTTATAGCATCAATGTCCACAATAGCCAAACTATGGAAAGAGCCTAGATGTCCAGCAACAGATGAATGGATAAAGAAGATGTACATATATACACAGTGGAATATTATGCAGCCATCAAACATGCAACGACGTGGATAGAACTAGAGGGTATTATGCTAACTGAAATAAGTCATTCAGAGAAAGACAACTATCATATGATCTCACTGATATATGGAATTTTAGAAACAAGGCAGAGTATCATAGGGGAAGACAGGAAAAATGAAATAAGACGAAACCAGAGAGGGAGATAAACCATAAGAGACTCTTAATCTCAGAAAACAAACTGAGGGTGGCTAGAGTGGAGGGGGATGGGAGGGATGGGGTGGCTGGGAGATGGATAATGGGGAGGGTATATGGTATAGTGAGCACTGTGAATTATGTCAGACTGATGAGTCACAGACCTATACCCCTGAAACAAATAATACACTATGTTAATAAAAATCTTTTAAAAATTTCACCAAAACAAACAAACAAACAAACAAACAAAAAATAACCTGAGGCTCTTCAGAACAGAACAGGACTGTGAGGCACTGAGGGAAGTCAGTGTTTGATTACCCCAGCTCATAACTCCTTTGCAGATCTAATACTGGCACTAAAAGAGCTAAAATTAGAATAATGGTGAACTTAGGAATTAGTATTCCTGCTTAATTAATGTCCCTTGTTTCCTCAATAAAACATCCTAAATATACCAATGTCTAATTATGTATATCTCTTTCACAAATTATACTTGATTTGAAATTTTATGTATTATTTATCTATATATCTCCATGTCTGTCTATCTATCAATCTTACTCCTTGGAGAGGAGTCATTCCTCATGTTTAAAAAAATGGTTTCTAAAGAAATTTCCTAATTATTTTTTAAAGGGTGATGATCTTTACGAAAGACAGGTAAATGTCAATGTAATTTATAAGGTGTGTAGAAAGTAATTATGACAGAGGCTAACTGAAATTTATGGAAATATATTGACATAATTGAACTCTCAGAGATGCCAGAGAAAAATTTAGAAAACACAATCATCAACTCCCTTACCTATAGACAGTACTCTATACACACCACACACACACACACACACACACACACACACACACACACACATACACCCCATCCTCATTTCTTAATGTGTGAATGCTGGCTCTCTTTAGTATTTAGGCTTATTTTTATTTTTCAGAATGAAAAAGTTCTATTTTTATACAAATAATAGATGTGATCCTTTCAAGGAATATTGAAAAGTTTTTCTTATAATTGCTCTTACTCCCTATAGCTGTTTCTGAATTATGCCATAATCTTTAAGCTTCAATCATTTTCAATCAGATTTCAAATTCTGACCAGGCACTTGTACCTGGACATAACTTACTTTTGCTATGGATCTCATTTTTGCTTACTTTCTCAAGATTTCACTCCACTGGGTATTTATGAAAGAAATAATACAATTTTGGGTATTTTCTTAAAAATAACAGCTGGGATTTGGGGAGGGGGAGGGAAGCACAGGAAGTATGGATGAAACAAGATTAGCCATCTGTTGAAAACTTGAAACCAGGTTAGAGACACGTGGGAGTTTATTACACTATTCTTTCTACTTCTGTTTATATATAAAAATTTTCCATAATAAAACATTTAAAAATATATCTTCCTTTGGCAATATCCTCTTTCCTACCTCCACAAGCAGCCTTCTCTTTTTAAATAATTCCCTTAACATTAAAATATACTCTATTATTATCGATTTAAAAACTGAGCACCTCAGGACTTGTTCCACGTGCTCTTCTCTTCCTTATCTACATTGGTGAGCCATTCTTGAGTCACTAACTGCCAAGCGTATATATCTTCTTTATGCTTGAGAATCAGTATTCGGATGCCTTATTTCCTTACTTTTACCTTATTTAGATGTCTTCCACATTCTAAGTTTTTAAATTCCTAAGTTGATCTATTATTTCACACATATACACACATACACACAGATTCTCTGGTATCACCTTCACTCATCCCTATGTCAGTAAATGGCACTTTATTTTTTTTCACCATATCAGTCAAGAAAGCTAAAATTTCATCCTTGGTCCTTTTTTCTTATTTCACTCCATCTACTCCATGAAGAAATCATTTATTTCCTACTTTTAAAGTAAGTCTCAAATTCAATCATTTCTACCTCAATATTCTGGCTCAGACACTATTATTAAATACCTAGATTGTTCCTGTAACAACTTGTAAATTGATCCCTGATAACAACCTGAATCACACTCACACTGCCAATCCATTTTCCTCACACTAGCCCCAACTTAGTGTTTTTTTTTTGTTTGTTTAAATCCAAATCTTAAACAAAGGTTAAGTCACACCACTACCTAAAAATCTTCAGTTGCTTTTCATTGCATCTAGGATAAAATACAAAGGCCTTACTAAAATCTTGAAAGTTTTGCATGTTTTTGTCCATATCTCTGTGACTTCATCTGTTTTCACTCATCTTTCTTCACCAAATTTGGGTTACTTGACTTTTTTTTTCTTTACTTGTTTTCATGTTCTTTACTATATCAAGCTCTTATTTCAAAATATTTTGCATTTTCTATTTCCACTCCACAAAAAATGCTTCATCCTACTTTTGAAGGGGTTATATTTCTTATTAGTCTTCTCAATTGATATGTTAAATATTTGAGATATTTTCCTGAAATAGTTCCTTCATTAACTTTTTAAAAAAATACTATTTCCTTAATGCACTTCAGTTTATAAATAGTTCACTTAATTGATTACTTTGTTTTCTATGCTCTCCCTTACTAAACAGTAACCCTTTTGAGAGAACATATATTTTTTTATTGCCTAAAACAGTATATCTGATTAATCTTTATTTTTTTAAAGATTTTATTTATTTGACAGAGAGAGAGAGAGTGAGAGAGGGAACACAAGCAGGGGGAGTGGGAGAAGGAGAAGCAGGCTTCCCGCTGAGCAGGGAGCCTGATGCAGGAGTAGATCCCAGGACCCTGGGATCATGACCTGAGCCGAAGGCAGACGCTTAACGACTGAGCCACCCAGGCGCCCCCCTGATTAATCTTTAATCTATTTGTTGGGTGAATTAGTTTCCAAAAAGTAAAATCTTTAGAGAATATTTTAGTATTAATCTATATGCTAATTAGTATGTGGTATAAATTCTTCTAAGGTATAAATTATAACACATCTATTAAAATAAAAACTATTTTTTTAAGATTTTTATTTATTTGACAGAGAGAGTGCACAAGCAGGGAGGGAGTGGCAGGCAGAGGGAGAGGGAGAAGCAGGCTTCCCACTGAGGAGGGAGCCTGATGTGGGGCTCGATCCCAGGACACTAAGATCACGACCTGAGCCAAAGGCAGATGCTTAACTGACTAAGCCACCCAGGAGCCCAAAATAAAAACTATTCTATTTTTTTAAAAGTTATCTATAAATTTTATGTTAATATGATAACTTTTAGAAACTGTACTAATAGACTCTTTAGTACTGAAAATGAATTTTTGGAAATTGGACTTCAGGCATTTATATGGAAAGGTGGATCAAGTTGTTTTTTGGATATGGAAACCAACTGTTACTTAAATATAGAATGATCATAAACACTAAAATTATTTTATAAGGTGATTTTACATAAAACATGATTTTTACACACAGTAATTATTCTACCTTATAATCCTGTGATCTGGAAATTATTTTATTCTTATGGTACAAGAGCTTGAGTTTCAGAGTTGTAATGGCTTGACAATGTTGACATAATTGGTATGTAATAGACATGTCAGAAGAATATGTGAAGGTCTCTAAAATGGGCAAAAGATTGGTAGGGGTCCTTTCAATGGTATCTTCAGCTTTATTATACTTTTTGGACTTACCTAATTCTATGGGATCTGTAACTTTCCTTTTCTTTGACTATAACTGTAAGTTACAAAAAATTGAAGATAATGCAAGTGGGTCTTTTTTCTGTCCATAGAAATGCAAATTTCAGGCAGAGTTTCAGCTGTTTTCTACTCAAAAAGGTGATTTCAAACATTTTATTTTATAGCCCTATATATTTTAAATATTTTGCATCTTTTGGCAAATTTGGTTTGTTTCTCATTGACCATTTGTGTGTGTATCAGTGTGTTTGCTCTTCATATATTCCTTTGAACTGACTGTAGCACCTTATTGGTTCCTTCATTAATTAATGTGTTAAATAAAAGCCTTGACTGGTGACCACTGTATAAATGTTATAATTTTATATTTAAAAATTATTCTCTAGAAGCCAGAACACAAATCCTAATGAGCTGACTACTGATTTTGGGTGCTCTTCCCATTCATGCCAGAGTTACTTGTCAGTGTGGGCTGTTGTTACCTGCCTGAAGTTGGAGAACTTCAGATAGGAAGAGTTTGAAAAGACAGGAGAGGAAACAGAGAGTACTTCTTTTGATGAGTACTAAACATATTTTGCTGAAATATTCTCCTGGATGCGAATAATTCCTCATTAACTAGTGATATGCTCCTTACACTTCATCAGAATTTTGGAGAGCCAAGTACTTTTCCTGTTTTAACTTCACATATTGAAAATGTACTGCTTGCCTTGACAATTTTTTGACTAGTATCTGGAAGCGACTGAAAAACACTGTGTGCCCCACCATGCAACTTTTAAGAAAGGAGCCCTTGTGACTCTAGACAACAACTAAAAGTCTATTAGACTCAAATACTTAGTTTTAAGTCTAGAAAGAGGTGTCAAGTAGTTCAGATTGTGTCCCAGTAACATGTTCTTACCCCTCTTTGATGACCAGGACTTTCACATTTCCTTTAAAATCTCATACATTTTTATTTGGACTTCTTATGTCTGACACACTTTGGTTCATGAACAGACCTCCCAGATTCTTTAGATTCAGGTTCCAGCAGTTATGCTTGCTGCCTCGGAAATCCACTTAGGGGCAATGCTTCACTGTTGCCATAGATGGAGCCTACCATCATAATAAGGATTTAGCAGCAATGATCAGTCTTCTGAAGTGCTAAAACTGCAGATTTCTTTTCTTTTTTTAAGGATTTATTTATTTATAAGAGACAGAGAGAGAGCAAGGGGTGGGAAGAAGGGAGAGAGAGAACCTCAAGCAGACTCCCCACTGAACACGGGGCCCCATGCAGGGCTCCATCTCACAACCTTGAGATCGCGACCTGAGCTGAAATCAAGAGTCAGAAGCTTAACCAACTAAGCCATCCAGGTGCCCCCAAACTGCAGACTTCTTATGCTTACAGAGGTAACCTTTTTTCACTGTGATTTTTTATTGGATTTAAAAACTGTGCTCATTTCTATGACCAATGTGATAGAGTAAGTTTCTCCTCTATTCTGTGTTATATTTTGTCACTTAAACATCCAAGTGACACTCCTAGGCCACCCAAATCTGTGACTTAAAAAGAACTCTGCTCTTTTCATAGAGGATTCAGATTGGGGAAGGTTGTAATGGCAATCCCTTACAAATCCAAGCAATAATAAGCCCAGCATTCCACTCTTGCTCCTCAGTTCTCTCTACCTCACCCCTACCCTTCAATTCACAGGTCTCATCTCCTGTTACATCCCTTTTTTGGATGCAAATTAACCCTCAGAGTAGAAGTGCATGAAAGGTCTGATGTTCAGGGAGACTCCATATTCTTCATAAGTAGTTATGGTGACCTCCCAAGGATCCTTGCTGTATTAGTTTTCTATGGTGTATAAAAAAATTGTTACAGACGTAGTTGAAAACAACACACATTTAGTGTTTCAAATAAACAGGAATTTATTATTTTACATTTCTGGAAGCCAGAAGTCAGAAAATGGTTTCAATAAGCCCAAATGAAAGTGTTAGCAAGGCCATACTTTCTCTGGAAACTCTAATCTGATTCTTTGCCTGTTCCACCTCTTAGAGCTGCATTCCTTGGCCCATGGCTCCTTTCTCTGTGTTCAAAGCCTGGAGCAACATTGTGTTACCTTCTCATCTTCTGTCTGTAGTCAAATCTGCCTCTGTCTCCTTCTTATAAGGACACTGTGATTGCATTCAGGGCCCACCTCAGTAATCTAGGATCATCTCCCCATCTTAAAATCTTTACCTTAATGATAACTGTAAAGTCAGTTGTGCTATATAGGAGAGCATTCACAGGTTCTAGGGATTAATATCTGGATATCTTTGGGGACCATTATTCAGCCCACCACACTTGCTAACTTTTTACTACTGTTATGGTTGCTGCCAAAGCATCAAATAACAAACTACCAAACATTTGTCAGTGCTTTCATGCAAAACATCCAGAGGGAATTAAATGTAAACTTAAGGAAGCAAAAATTAAAAGTAAAAATTAATAAATTAGAAGTATCACATACTACAGGGAATACATTAATTAAAAATTATGCTGAGGAAAGATGATGTTTGGCATTTTTATAAAGGGAAAACAATACATGAAAATACAAAATAATTTTAATTGCTAAAAACTAAAACACTAAATAATATTTTAAAAGAATAAACAGAAATTTAAGACGTATTTCTGGAATCCTGAGGGGAAGGAGCAGTATGTGAATCATAGAGCAGATAATGAACAAAAGTTTGACTCACTTTATACAAAGCAAAATTGACCATAGTCCCAGAAATAACTACTGAGAAAAATAGAGGTTCATATGTAGATTTATATTATGTAAGAGCTGAGAAAGGAATTCAGTGAAAACAACAGATGAAGATATGTTAGCACAATGCTTATTTAAAAAAAATCTTTAACTGGAAACTTGCTCAGAAATAGAATGATATAAGCAGATTTCATAAATTTAAATAGACCTCAAACTTTCACAGAACATTAACCTGAATCTTCCAGATTTTATCTTAAATAGAATAATATTTTCTCTAAAATTCTTGACATTCCTTCTATAAGTCACATTAAAAGTATTTGCTAATATGTATAGAAGGTAGACATAAGACTGTTGTTCAGGATAACCCAGCAACTATACTATTAAAACCTTTATATTTATCATTAAAATATTTTATTTCATAGCAATTTGTACATATACATGACTATATTTTAAATATACATATACATGAATATATATAAATATATCAAGGTGTCAGCAGAGTTGGCTCCTTCTCGGGGAAGTGAAAGATAATCTGTCCCATGCTTCTCTCCCAGTTTCTGCTTCAGGTGATTTGTGGCTTGTTAGCATTCCCTTGTCTTCATATCCTGTTCCCTCTATGCATTTTTGTCTGTGTCCAAATTTTCCTTTACATATATTTTTATCAGGTCCCCTAACAATGTTATCCTAACTTGATCACCTGCAAAACTAAATTTCCAATAAAGTCACATTCATAGGTACAGAGGTTAGCATTTCAACATCTTTGAGAGAGACACAGTTAGTTTATTCATTTGTTGGGATATCCACTTTCTCTTACTATCAGAGAAAGTAGGCAAGCCAACATTTTGATAAAAATTATGAAGAACATATTGAGATGGAGAAAAACTGTATTTCTCTTTTTTTTTAAATGTTTTATTTATTTATTCATGAGAGTCAGAGAGAGAGAGAGAGAGAGAGGCAGCGGCAGAGGGAGAAGCAGGCTCCCCGCCTAGCAGGGAGCCCGATGCGGGACTCGATCCCAGGACCCTGGGATCGTGACCTGAGCCAAAGGCAGAAGCTTAACCATCTGAGCCACCCAGGCACCCCGAAAAACTGTATTTCTACTCCCTAGGAATTGGAATAGGACCGAGTTCACTGTACTTCAAGCAGTAAGATACCACAATCTAGCTTAATAAAAAATATAGATTTGAAATCAATTTTCTCATGGGGGATTGGAGTTTCCTAAACCAGACTGAATTAAGATGAATTTCAAGTGTTTGTGATAAACAAAGCCACAAACTGAACTCTAAGGGAGTTTGTCTGTGTGTGCAAACTCATGACCACATTGATTAAGACTCACATTTTCTACCACCCACTTTCTTCAAAGAAATGGAACAAATAATCCTAAAATTTGTATGGAACCAGAAAAGACCCCGCATAGCCAGAGGAATGTTGAAAAAGAAAAGCAAAGCTGGCGGCATCACAATTCCAGACTTCCAGCTCTACTACAAAGCTGTCATCATCAAGACAGTATGGTACTGGCACAAAAACAGACACATAGATCAATGGAACAGAATAGAGAGCCCAGAAATGGACCCTCAACTATATGGTCAACTAATCTTTGACAAAGCGGGAAAGAATGTCCAATGGAAAAAAGACAGTCTCTTCAACAAATGGTGTTGGGAAAATTGGACAGCCACATGCAGAAGAATGAAACTGGACCATTTCCTTACACCACACACAAAAATAGACTCCAAATGGTTGAAAGACCTCAACGTGAGACAGGAGTCCATCAAACTCCTAAAGGAGAACACAGGCAGCAACCTCTTCGACCTCAGCCGCAGCAACTTCTTCCTAGAAACATCGCCAAAGGCAAGGGAAGCAAGGGCAAAAATGAACTATTGGGACTTCATCAAGATAAAAAGCTTTTGCAAAGCAAAGGAAACAGTCAACAAAACCAAAAGACAACTGACAGAATGGGAGAAGATATTTGCAAATGACATATCAGATAAAGGGCTAGTATCCAAAATCTATAAAGAACTCATCAAACTCAACACCAAAAGAACAAAGAATCCAATCAAGAAATGGGCAGAAGACATGAACAGACATTTTTCCAAAGAAGACATCCAAATGGCCAACAGACACATGAAAAAGTGTTCAATATCGCTCGGCATCAGGGAAATCCAAATCAAAACCTCAATGAGATACCACCTCACACCAGTCAGAATGGCTAAAATTAACAAGTCAGGAAATGACAGATGTTGGCGGGGATGCGGAGAAAGGGGAACTCTCCTACACTGTTGGTGGGAATGCAAGCTGGTGCAGCCACTCTGGAAAACAGTATGGAGGTTCCTCAAAAAGTTGAAAATAGAGCTACCATATGATCCAGCAATTGCACTACTGGGTATTTACCCCAAAGATACAAAAGTAGGGACCCGAAAGGCTACGTGCACCCCGATGTTTATAGCAGCAATGTCCACAATAGCCAAACTGTGGAAAGAGCCAAGATGTCCATCAACAGATGAATGGATAAAGAAGATGTGGTATATATATACAATGGAATATTATGCAGCCATCAAAAGGAATAAGATCTTGCCATTTGCAACGACGTGGATGGAACTGGAGGGTATTATGCTGAGCGAAATAAGTCAAACAGAGAAAGACATGTATCATATGACCTCACTGATGTGAGGAATTCTTTATCTCAGGAAACAAACTGAGGGTTGCTGGAGTGGGGGGTGGGGTGGGAGGGATGGGGTGACTGGGTGATGGACACTGGGGAGGGTATGTGTTCTGGTAAGCGCTGTGAATTGTGCAAGACTGTTGAATCTCAGATCTGTACCTCTGAAACAAATAATGCAATAGATGTTAAGAAAGAAAAAAAGAAGAAGAAGAATGTAGCAGGAGGGGAAGAATGAAGGGGGGGAAATCGGAGGGGGAGAAGAACCATGAGAGACGATGGACTCTGAAAAACAAACTGAGGGTTCTAGAGGGGAGGGGGTTGGGCGGATGGGTTAGCCTGGTGATGGGTATTGAGGAGGGCACGTTCTGCATGGAGCACTGGGTGTTATGCACAAACAATGAATCATGGAACACTATATCTAAAACTAATGATGTAATGTATGGGGATTAACATAACAATAAAAAAATTAAAAAAAAAAAAAAAGACTCACATTTTCCCTTTCATTATTTCATTATTTCCATTTGAGAAAAGAGGAAGAACATGAATGAAACTCAGCTTCTAAAACTTTTTTTATTAAAATCTTTAACACATTTTCCTTCTTAGAGGATTCTATACATACTTCTTTTAATACATTTAAAATTTTTCTTGTGATGTTGTTATTTTTTGTACACTATAATTCACTCTGCTATATAATTCGGCCAAAACTTACTTCCTATTTTGCTTCCCAAGTCAATTACCTTGCCTAAACTCAGTTGAGAACCCTCCATGTCTGGTCCATGCATAGTTTGAGCATTCCTATGAACTCAATAGTTCATGCTTTCCTACATTCTTAGACAACCTTAACTGCTTCTTTTTTGCAGGTATAAGTTTATACGATGCAAACCATTAACTTTTGGACACAAAAATTTGCAATTATTTCCTGAAGTCTCTAGGAAGTATTTCTTATATATTTTTCAGAGCCTATATTCTATATAGCAATTTACCATTTGGCCATGAATTAATTCTTTCAACATTTAGCTGATGTTTATTAGATGCATATTCTTAGCTATTCATTGTGTCAGTTGGTGCTATTCCTTGCTTCCAGATAGATAATTAAAACAAATTACAGGACTGTAACTCCATACCTGCTCATGGTTAATAGATAGGCTGTAGTTTGCTCATGTAGATGATAACCTTCACTTACAAGTGAGTTCCTATAATCCATTGCTCTACTATAAATCAGAGCAGGAAGGCAAATTCTGCATTAAAGTAGATCAATAGAATTTAAGAGCTCACTAGTAAGTGGTGGCAATTTTAGACACAAAGATATCAATTCAAGGACTATAAATTATTGAATAGGCCACCCTACTACAAGGCAGCATCAATACAAATTGATATCTTTGATATATATGCTTTGTTAAATTGAAGGATATATCCCACAATTACACCATAGTTGAGTAAATCACAACAAAGAATTGCATGCTATTAACAATTTTTTATTTCTTGGCCTTTTCTGAGCAAAAGGCCATAATTTCACCATCCCATGCATAATGGTCCTCACAGGACTTAATGAAAGTACACTTCTAGAAACCCTACCCCAAGTAAGCATGGTCAATAGAGAGTAATTTATATTGTACAACTGCACAGATCACAAATCCTTCAGTGTACAAAGTTTTCAGTTACCTAATAGTAGGTCATCTCAGAGATAAATTAGGAAGAGAGAATATGCAAAAAGTTATTTCTGGCTTAGTAGTCTTTATAATAATGGACGATATGTATGAGCATATCTGAAATTAAATACCAAATCCTTAAGGTTAACTTTTTTTAACCTGTGAATTATCTGTAATTTTACTTATCTTGTCTATTCCTTATATGTTCTTACTATGGAAAATGTCCACTCTTTTGTTAGCACTTGTTATTACTGCATATAAAATGGGTTGGTATAACGTGATGGCAGACATTTGCTACTTTATTAGTCAAGGTTCTCCACAGAAACAGAACCAATAAGATATATTTATGTTTATACAGAGAGAGAGATGTTTTAAAAAATAAGCTCACAAGATTCTGGGGGCTAGCAATCTGCAGGGCATTCCTGTAGGCTGGAGACCCAGAAAAGAGTTGATGTTGAAGTTCAAGTCAGAAGGCAGTCTACAGGCAGAATATTTTCTTCTGGGAACTTCAGTCTGTTTCTCTTAAGGCCTTCAATTATCTGGATAAGGCCCACACACTTCTTGGAAGGTAATCTGACTTACTCAGAATCTACTGATTTAAATGTTGATCATATATAAAAATACCTCATAGCAACATCCGACTCATGTTGACCAAACATCTGGGCACTACAGCCGAGCCAAGTTGACACATAAAACTAACCATCATAGTGGCTTATTCTCCTATGTGCTCCTATAGGGTAAAGATTCTTTTTTATCCATGCCTCTTATCTGTGACAATATCACTATAACCAGCAAATAAAAAGTATATAAAAACTGATGTATAAATGTACAGTTGGTTTTTATTATTTGCAGATTCCATATCTGAGAATTTCCCTACTTGATAAAATTTATTTGTAACCCAAAAATCAATGCTCATATTGTTTTCTCAGTCATTCACAGACACACACACAATTGCAAAAAAAAGTGAGTTGCCCAGTCATGCATGTTACAAGGTAAGGTCTAATAAGGTAGTGCTCTGCTTTCTTATTCAATCTTCATCTTATAAACAAATGTCATTTTCACAACGTATTTAGTGCCATTTTTTTTTATTCCTGTGCTTTTATTTGTGAATTTGCTGTTTAAAATGATTCCCAAGGGGTGCCTGGGTGGCTCAGTCGTTAAGCATCTGCCTTCGGCTCAGGTCATGGTCCCAGGGTCCTGGGATCCAGCCCCACATCGGGCTCTCTGCTCGGCGGGAAGCCTGCTTCTCCCTCTCCCACTCCCCCTGCTTGTGTTCCTGCTCTCACTGTGTCTCTCTCTGTCAAATAAATAAATAAAATTTTAAAAATAAATAAATAAATAAATAAATAAATAAATAAATAAATAAAATGATTCCCAAGTGTACTGCTGATGTACTGGCTAATGTTCTCAAGCGCAAGAAGGCTGTGGTATGCTTTATAGAGAAACTGCATATGTTACAGTTACTGGCTGTGATTTCAATGTTAATGAATCAAGAGTATATTTTTTAAAAAGTAGTTTTAAACAGAAACACACATAAAACAAGGTTATGCCTTGATCAGCTAAGGAAAATGTGACCAGAGGCTTTTAGAAACCTAAGCCTAGATTTCTCCCAGGACCAACACTTCAGTGTTCATGAATTCAGTGTTTGCAGTGACTTTATAGAGAGCATTACTACTATGAATAATGAAAACACATTGCAGAAATTCCTTGTCTAAATGCACTAATGCTCTTTTTCTCTAAGTGCATTGTGTTTTTTTATGTTTTAAATATGTATTATTATGAGTTTTTAAGAAGAATTTGCTCTACATAAGAGTTGTATTTATTCTGAAGAGATAGAGATAAGATAGATGAATAGATTAAGAATGATTGAGAAATACCTAAATACACAAATATAAGCCAATACACCCATACATTTATTTTCTATTTAACTGAAAAGGTCTCTAAGCAATGGCACCCAGTAAACTTGAGCACCCCTAGTTCTCAGTTCCCAATAATTTTTATTACTGAAAGAAACAGACCTTCATGGAGAAATGACCAATTCTGCGGCCAAGAAAGTAGAAGTACAAAATGAACCTATAATATATTATGTCAGAAATTAAAAATGTGTTCAAATAATGATAAAGATATGTCAAAAAATTAGAGGAGCCAGTTTCAAGTTTCCTTTACTAGACCAAACTGTGACAATTTGACATCCCATCAAATAAACTTAGAATTCATAAAAATCAAATTGTACATAAATGAATAAATACACAGGAAAGAATGGAAACTTGGTATTCACAGAAGAATAACAAAAAATAAATATATTAAAAATGATGAAATTATAAATTCATCATTCAGCAACCATCATAATAATAATTCAGACTAAGAATCAATGAATTTTAAATGAGTGGGTGAAAGTTGGATAAAAGATATTTGTTTTCTTTTTTTTAAGATTTTATTTATTTATTTGTCAGAGAGAGAGAAAGCACAAGCAGGGAGAGCGGCAGGCAGAGGGAGAAGCAGACTCCCTGCTGAGCAAGGAGCCCGATGTGGGACTCGATCCCAGGACTCTGAGATCATGACCTGAGCTGAAAGCAAGATGCTTAACCTACTGAGCCACCCAGGTATCCCGAAGATATTTATTTTCAACATGAATTTAACTTAATGAAGTAAAAATAGTAACTATTTTGTGGAGAAATCCAACAGACAAGTCCTTGACCAAGTGACAAAGTTAACATCGCCAGAAATATGAGAAATCATGTGTCCCTTATGTGTCCCAAAATCACTTCTGTGATACTCTGCCAAGAATCATGATCAGAATTTAATCATGAGGAAAGATCAGGGAACTCCAAATTTAGAGACATTCTACAATATTTACTCTATATTTGTCCAAAATGTAAAGATCATTAAATAGAAAAACTGAGGGACTGTTCCAGATTAAGAGATATTTTTTCTTTTGATCGATAATAAATATTATCACCAAATTGTCTATCTTTAACCTGCTCCAAAATCAGTGACTGTTTCCTGCTAGTGTAACTGTAGGTTAAAATAGAATATGTAAAATATGACAATTTTGTCTGAGTCCCCAAATTATAAAAATAAAACAAAAAATCATGTAGTATATAGCCCAATATTATATGAGAAGTGTTTTCATAGAATATATCAAAAGGCAATTATGGTAGCATTAACTTACTTCTATTTCGTGAATATTTAAGAAATGATTTGAAGATGTTAAAGATACAGAAATTCTATCATTAGAATTTTTAGCCTGGGTGGCTCAGTAGGTTAAGCATCTGTCTTTGGTTCAGGTCATGATCCCAGGGTTCTGGGATAGAGCCCCACCTCGGCGTCTGGCTCCCTGCTCAGCAGGGGGGTCTACTTCTCCCTCTGCCTGCTGCCTCCCATGCTTGCGCTCTCTCTCCCTCTTCAACAAATGAATAAAATCTTTAAAAAAAAATAAATTTTAGCTACATTGTTGATGGAGCAGTGTCTGCTCCAACTACTCGCAGGCAAACTGAATGATGTCATAGGAGAATCAATAGGAGAGTTTGGAATCTCTTTTGGACTTTGGAAGATGTAGCAATTGGTACCTGGAATAAAACCTAAGACTTAGAGGCTGATA
This sequence comes from Halichoerus grypus, assembly GCF_964656455.1. NCBI lineage: Eukaryota > Metazoa > Chordata > Mammalia > Carnivora > Phocidae > Halichoerus > Halichoerus grypus. Next base: position 55,346,465 of record NC_135725.1, read on the forward strand.
CCAGAATACCTGTAGTAGCAGAACAGAGAAAGAGCAGCCTGGGTTGGAAGAGACCAAGCACTTTCACCAATTATATTATCAACTAACCAAGAGCATCATAAACTCTCCCTCTCTAGAGGACTTCATACTGAAGGAAGGTCTCTACTAACGAATTCATCAAGTATACTAAGCACCATCCTAAAATCAAAATACCATCCAAAACACACACACACACACACACACACACACACATTACATGCCTTCACAAATCACCAAACATTCCCAAATGTGAGGCCATCCAAAAATAAGACTGCTAATAACACAGAAACCAAATGGAAAACTTAAAAGTATCTATAATTATTTCAACCATAAGTAAGGAATAAAAATTTGGTAACATTCAAATTTATGGTTGTGGAAAAATGAAAATTACATATTAACATGTAATAACATTAATATTAAATATTAAATTGTTAGTTAATATTGATAGAGTAACATATAATATTAATATTATATGTTAATAGTATATTTGCCTTTTCTAAAGTCAGGTCACTCAATAAAACAATGCATCCCAAACACTACAAAAATGTGTTGTTTTCTCACTTTCAGAACCCTTCATAAGGCAACCCAAAATTATTTTGCCTTAACTTCCAAAATACGATTCCCTTTGATGAAGCAGATGTCTAAATTACCCTAAGCCTACAAAGCTCACCATATTCTTGCTTATTTTTGCTTTTGAGACTTTACTTGCTTTTATTATTTATCTTTCCTAATGCTTTCTCACTTTCAAGAATCAAAGTCCCATTGCTTTCTTAAAAGCCATCATATGCTTCTGACTTAATACTTTAAAAACACATAATTACATTCTTCTTCACTGAACTTTTGTGGGTTAGGTTTGCACATTTCATTAGAGAGTAAGTTTCTGGGTGTGAACATCAAGTTCTCCAACCCTGAATGAAAGAGTCTTGTGTGCATAATGGAAATTCGGTATTTATTCAATGATGGTTATTATTCTGATCCATAATTCAAAATCATTGTAGAAGATGTTCAATGAGGAAATACCTTAATGACTTTTGAAAGTATTTTAATGGCTCTACTTTGAAATTTTCCTAATTTCAATGTCTGTAGAGTATTTATTTTTAAAGTGACAATGAAAAGTTCAATATATTAACGGTATGAATTTTTGAGCTATATATTTTTAGCAAAACAAATTACCCAGAAGAATTCTAAATGCTCCAAAGTATACTGGCAGGATAACTAATGTCTACATATATTAATGTACTATTAATAAACTCCCAGATTTTATAAGTTTTATGAATATTTCTATATGCTTTTTATATCCACAGGAAGTAAACAGGTAGTAAGATAAAGTAAATACAAATTATGGTATTATTGACCTCAAAATAAATGTTTTCTAGATGAAATATAGTTACATATGTAAACTGTCTAGATATAGCCAATATGAGAAAATCAATTTTGAAATCTTATAAAATCCTTGTACTAGGAATAGACTGGTGGTATATGCCATTGTGCATTTTTTTAAAAGTGTGAGCCTCTAATGTGGAATTTATTTTATTTTTTTTAAAAGATTATTTATTTATTTATTTGACAGAGAGAAAGCACAAGCAGGAGAGCTGCAGAGGGAGAAGGAGAAGCAGTCTCCCCACTGAGCAGGAAGCCCAATGTGGGGCTCAATCCCAGGACCCTGGGATCATGACCCAAGCCGAAGGCAGACACTAAACCAACTGAGACACCCAGGTGTCCCTCTAATGTGGAATTTAGAAAATAAATGCATATTTAATTGGCAAAGACTCAGTAAATCTATAAATTTGTGATTCATCCAATCACTCATTTATCTATCCATCAATTTATCTATTTATCCCTTCATTTATTCCTGGAAATATGAGTGCATAAGTTATTCAGCCTAAATCTCTTAGGGTACCAGTTAGATGCAATGGTTAAGGCAATCATTTGTTTATCCTCTTCTTTAAAAATAAAACATAAATTTTCAATTCTCGTGATTCTAATTTTTTTCTTGTGTTACCTATCTGCATTTGTTCTTCACATAAGAATATTTTAACTTAATAAAAGTACAAAAAAAGATAACATTTATAGCTATCAAATAGCATTCAATAAAAGCATGCTGAACATAAAAAATGTGTGTGGGTATAATAAATACTCTACTGTAATAAAATTATAACATTTATACTAGTAAATGAAGAAGAAACATCTTTACTCAGAAATAGGGTGAGAAAAGGAGGAAAACTGGGCCTATAGTCCCACTATCTGAGTTGAATATCCAGTTTCTATAAATTAGACTAATTTGATGATCTGGAACACTTTATGAAAATTTTAAAATGTTCCAGAAATAAAGACTATAAAATAAGAAAGTAGACTGTGTCTACATGAAGATAAAGTGGTCTGTTTTTGTTTACCCTAATAGCTCTGCTTAGGATTGATAACAGGGATATAATTTATTACTATGTTTACTATATTAATGACAATTTTAAAGAACAATCTTCCAAGTGAGATCTGCAAATTGAGTATATTCATCACTAAACATATAAATTAGTCTGTATGCTGACAAACAAATGCAAAATGTAAAACTCATTCCTGCATGCAAAGAACACTAGAGCTGGAAAATGAAGGATCCTATTTCAGTTTATAGATAAAGAAATTGAAATGCAAGAGATTAAATGATCATGTGAGACATTCAGTTAAATTTCACAACTGTCTATAACATTATAATAAAGATATTAACAATGGTGATAATGGTGATCTGTTGCCAATATTTTATAAAGAAAAATGTGTAACCTAACAATAGAGAAATTATTTAAAATGAATAAATTAAAATTTTCTAAAAACTCTCTGAATAAGAGAACACTGAAAGCTCTGTGACAAGCCAGCACTAATATTTCAGGTAGTATCTGAGTCATAGATTTCTTTTATTAGTGCATAAACTATCTCTCCTAACCAAATTTCCTAACTTCTAGTTTAAATTTCCCAACATACCGAAGTAACTCAGGCAAGATCTTTGTCATTTTTCTTCTTTTGAAGAATCTTCTATTATGTTTCTGTCAATTTGTTCTAAGATCAAACCCTGAAAATTTTCTTATAACAGAAAGCTTATTGGTTTTTTTAATTTTTTTTAATAATTTAAGTTGTCTTATAAAATTAAATCAGAAAGTATTCACATTTCCAGGTGTATGTACATTATTGAATTAATTCTACCCTCCGTAAGTGTCTATATTAACTTTCTATTTCTGATATGACAAATTGTCACACACTTGGTAGTTTAAATATGAATTTATTATCTTACAGTTATACAGGTTAAAAGTCTGATGCATGTCTCATCAGGCTAAAAGCAAGGTTTTAGCAGGGCTGCATTTCCTTGTGGAGGCTCTAGGAGAAAAATCTGTTTCCTTGCTTTTTTCAGTATGGAAGGCAGAAAAATGTTCTCTCGCTTTAGAAAGAAAAAAAAAAAAAATGCTCATATCCTAATCCCTAGAACCTGTCAACAAGTAATGTTCTGTGAGGAGGGGAAATTAAAGTTGCATAGAATTGAGATTGCTAATCAGCTCATATTGAGGTGGGGAAATTATCCTGGATTATCTGGGTGGGCCCAGTATAATCACAAAATCCTTAAAAATGAGAAAGGAAGGTAGGAGAGTCAGTGTAAGAGCCAAAGATTTGAAGATACTTAGTTTCTGGCTTTGAAGATGGAGGACGGGGCCACCAGTCAGGAATGCAAGCAGCCTCTAGAAGCTGAAAAAAATAAGGAAATGGATTCTCCCTTAGACAATCCCTTAAGGTATTTTCAGATCTTTTCTAAGCCTGCAACTTGTCCTTGGCATGCATAATGACTTCTAATTTCCCACATTCATGTGGTTGCTTTTGAATATCATAGTCTTCAATCTGGCTCTCAAGAGGAAAAAAAAAGAAAAAATGGGGGAAAAAGACACCAGCCCTTTAAATCCCCAGGAAGTATCTCAGCCACAGGAGGAAGGGCTTGCAAAAATAGGGGAAAGTGCAACCACAGTGGCTTGAGGTCTCCTCACTTGCACCTTTGTGATTAAAGAGCCGCAATCAGAGCACAGCTCTCTGAACTGGAAATCTGGGTCCTCTTTGCCTAGCATGCTTTTCTCAATCTGCGTGAAAACTGCTCCAGTAGTAGGTACACAGCTGCCTACAAGAGGGTTAAGAGCTGCAGGATGGGCTGGGTTGCTGCTACTGTGCTAAGAGCTGAAATTGACAAAATTAACTGCAATTTACTGTCCAAGCCTTCTGCTCAGGGTTGAAAGCATTCAACAGACCCCAGAGTTCCAAAGTAGTTAAATCATACAGTTTCTCCTGGTGTAATTGTTGTATAGGTGCAGAGATAGATTTCTGCTGCTTGCTATTCTGGGGCTTGGAGGTGTGCTGCAGAAGTTCACCACGAAGGGTCAACATAAGGCAATCTGGGGGGTGATGAGATCATTCTATATCTTGACAGTGGTGGTAGTTACACCACAGCACATATTTGTCAAAATGGATACACTGTACACCTCAGTTTAAAAAAATGATGACATTTGATCCTTGACTAAACAGTTGGTGATATTAAGGAATTATTGTCAATTTTAGAAAAAACATGACCAATAGATTTTGTCTTCCTCTCTTCAGAGGCATATACCATACTTTATTAAGTGTATTCTTTTAATTTTTATTATTATAATTTTCAAACATGCACAATCAGAAAGAAAAATACAGCAAGTTCCCATGTACTCACCTAACTTCAAAAATGATCATTTTTCTACTTGTGACAATATCTTATTTTTTTTTTTTAATAAAAATGTAGTAGTTTAATTGTATATTGCATCCTACATTCCTTGGAGGCAGTTCTAAGGAACCTTCGTCAAAACTCTCCAGCCCTAGGCCTCTTCCAGGTCTGTGACCACCACCATCTGTTATAGGTTGAATTGTGACCTCCAAAAAAGACACACTGACATCCTAACCCACAGCACCTCAGAATGTGACCTTATTTGGAAAGAGGGTCTTTGCAGATTTAATTACTTAAGGTGAAGTCACACTAGAATGATTTAATATGATGGGCATCATTATGATGAGATGGTTATATGAAGTGAAAGACACAGGGAGATGTGTAGATGGAGGCAGAGAGTAGAGTTATGTTACTATAAGCCAAGGAATACTTGGGGCTACTAGGAGCTAGAAGAGACAAGAAAGAGTCCTCTTCTAGAGACTATGGAGAGCACACCATGCAACTGACACCTTCATTTTGGACTTCAGTCTCCAGAACTGCTAAAGAAAAATTTCTACAGTTTTAAGTCACCCAGTTTGTGCCACTTTGTTTACAGAATCCCTAGTAAACTAATACAATAAATACAGCAAACTAATCTGAAAAACACACTTGTCATATCAAATGTCCAAAATCTTGGTAAGTGGCATTCAGCAAGATATAGAGGCTTAGGGTATCAGCTACACCATGCTTTTTGTCAATGCATTCTGTGGTATGGTTCTAATGAATTTCCTCAAAACAACATACAAGGAAGGCATCTGACAAGAGCAATTTCCTTTCCACACACAATAGTATACTCCCTTGGTCACCTAGTAACAGGAGTGTTAAAAAAAATGTAAATATGGTTAAACTTTAGATCTCAATATAAATGGCTTTTTGATGTTGATGAGAAAATCTAGTCCTCATATCTAAAATAAGAATGTGGGGTTCTAGTTAAACATTGCTATGGAAGACATATTTTGTTCCCTTTCTTTTCCAATATTCCATTAACTTGAATAAATAATAAAAGGATGATCAGAATGGTTATGCCTCATTCCCTCATCAGCTCTGAGGACCGATTCAAGAGAATTCTCTCCCTCAACATACAGGGAAAGTCATGTGACAAGAGCAATTTCAATGCACAAGCATGTACAACCTTTATCACCTGGTAACTGTAGTATGCAAATAAGTAAATAAATAAATAACTGTAAATGGATTGATAAAGGAGAAAAATTTTAAAAACACATTAGGGGAATCCAGATTTCCACATGTAGAAATCACCCACCAAATACTACACAAAGGATACTTAGTATCTTTTCATGATTGATTATCTCCTAAATTATTTATCAAACTTCTGTCTTCTCCCCATTAAAAACAAACAAAAAACAGTTTATAAATTGTTATACATTCCAGTCAATTGTGTTGAGGTTCATAATGCTAAATTGGTATCAATCCAATTTTGCAAATTTAAGTTCCTTGACATTTATTTCACCATTGGGAAGAGAATGGACAAGCTACTTTGGTCTGTTGTCACTGATAGGTACAGCATTTTCTAATCTAGAATGTTTTATTTATTTAAGACAGCTACATATATTATTTCCATCTTTTTTTGTCTTACTTCAACAACCCACTCCTTTGTGTGTTTGATTTTGTACAAAAATATACTGTCACATCACAAAACATAGTTATGTTTATGCATACCCTTAAATTATATTTAAATATTTAACAAAAGATAGGTAAGGTACTTTGCATCAAGCACATACAAATGGTATAAATGGTATACAAATGTGGGTGTAAAACAGAGAACTTATGAAAAGTAACTTTCTATTGTTACAGGAATTTACTACAGGAAATTTGTTTATCTATAAACTATACTCTCCAATACCAGATAGCTATTATTGCTACAAGAAGTGCCAAAATTTCTCTTTTCAAGTGTGAAAAGAGTTTTTGAGAATAAAACAGAACAGGCATTTTTCTTGCTAGTATTTTTTATAAACAGGAATAAGTTTCTGGATATATTTATAAAGGAGATATAGAAAGCATTATTTTGTCTCAACACAGCTACATACAATTACAAAAACTGAAACCATTCATGTAGGAAAGATATAATTAACAATAACTAAACACCTTACTTTCGTAATTAAATGGAATAAACACTGGAAATAGGAAAACACTGCACTTCTCCCCTCAAAAAGGTGACATTATGTGCTGAACCATTACAGTTATAGGAATGAGATTGTTGCTAAGCAACGAGTCTTCTGTAATCTTGTGAGGCTTTTGTATCTGAGGAAAATTGAGGCAAAGAAAAGTTTGGAAAGCTAATGAGGAAGAAATGGCTTCAGTGAAAATCGATCAATAGTGCACCTGACCAGAAAATCAACTATTAATGGGACTAGAGGAAGAAAACCTACTTAGAGCTACTTGAGAGCAAATTTATTATCACCAGGTGTGTTTAATTGTCTGCACCCTAAATCTATGTTCTCATGTTGTCCTTCTGTGTGTGTAGCAATACCTTCCTGTGAGGAAGTTCAATAATATGGAGCAGCATTTCTAGTCAGGGAGTTTAACAATAACCCCAAATAATGTTTTGATCACTTCATTTTCTGTATCATTTAAGAATTCAATAATTGGCCTTTCATGCTATGGTTATATGAATGGCAGAAAGTACAATTTGAACCGAGCTCTGCTGCCTACAAAAATGTAGTCATGTCTGATGTTACAGAAAATCAAACTTGGAGACTTTTTCTCTAATAAGTTTGGAGCCTGGGGGTCTGGATACGGATAGGAGTCAAGAACAGGATTATAGGCAAATTCCGTGCTGTTCTCTTAGTTCTGCCTGTGATGAAAATGAAGGACGGCCAAATCTGAGTGGACAAACCTTTAAGCAATTGCAGAGGGACACCAAACAAGCTCAAGTGTTAAAGCTTAGGAAAGTTCTTCCATGTCCTGAATTGGTGAGCTGAGCAGGATCACATGTTAATTATTAACATTCTTTTAAACTGGAGTAGAAAGGAGCATAGTGGTCTTAAACAAACAGGAGATCTTTGGGGATTATGTAAGCACTCACCAAGGATTTTCAGAAGTGCTCAGAGAAAAAAATCTTGATAAATCAGTATAAATCCCTAAGGTACCTAAGAAAGCAGCTTAGATTAGGTGATTTGGCTATTAAAGAAAATCATGACCTCTGTAGGCTGCAGAATTGGAAATATATGAACTAAATAAAAATAACCAAGAATCTGGATGGTAACACAATTTGGGAGATCAGACACAGAAGACAGATGAATGAGAAGCTGGGAAAATACAAATCCAAAATGAGGCCCCAAAGGAAAAAATTGATGGGGCTTTTCTCTTCTATCTAATCTCATTAATGCTCAACTCAAACTCAGAAGCGCAGCGTGCTGTCTCAAAATGTGCACTGATGCAGACCATCTCGTAGAATTTAGGTCACATCTGATTTTTCAAATAACTACACACTGCCAGCATTGGTGTTACATAGAACACTAAGGCTGTGTATATTTCTTTCATTTAAATATAATGTTTAATCCTAACAATGTAGTAGAGCCATGCTCACTGCCACACAGAGACCATGTCACTAATAGCATCTTACTGATGGTTACATTCATCATTTTCTTCTACTCAACATTTAACTTAATTGTTTGAAATGAAAAGAACCCATACATTTAAAAAAAAGGAAAATACCATCATTGTTTAACGTTCACTTTAAAACACATTTCTTTCTGTCTATAATTGTCTATAACGTTTATATGAGCATTCATTTCATGAGAAACCAAAGTTCTTTGATTATAACCATGTAAATAATTTCAGAAACTTTACATATTGCAAAATAAATACTTTTTCTTTTTTTTTTTACAACATGTGGGGGGTAAAAACAGGCCTGATTTCCATTTCTAGCTCTGCCAATGGCTGGTTTGATTTTGCAAATCATTTTTGGGGACTTTATTTCTTCCTCTATAAAGTAGAGCGCTTGGATTAAAAGACTGCAAAAGTTAGATTATACGGCTAGGGTAAGCGAGGCAGAAGAAAGAATTAGTGATTTAGAAGACCAATTAATACACAAGAAGGAAAAAGAGGAGACCAAGGAAAAACAACTCAAAATCCATGAAAATAGAATCAGAGAAATAAGTGACACCATGAAGTGTTCCAATGTCAGAATTATTGGAATTCCGGAGGGAGTGGAGAGAGAGGACTAGAAGATATATTTGAACAAATCTTAGCTGAGAACATCCCTAATCTGGGGAATGAAACAAACATTCGTGTCCTAGAGACAGAGAGGACCTCTCCCAAGATGAAGGAAAACAGGCCAATGCCCCTCCATGTAATAGTAAAACTCGCAAATCTTAGAACTAAGGAAACCATCTTAAGGGCAGTTAGGGGGAAGGAACATCAGAATAACGTCAGACCTATCCACAGAGACCTGGCAAGCCAGAAAGGCCTGGCAAGACATATTCAGGGTACTAAATGAGAAGAACATGCAGCCAAGAATACTTTATCTGGCAAGGCTGTCATTTAGAATGGATGGAGAGATGCAGAGCTTCCAAAAACAGCAGAAATTGAAAGAATATGTGACCACTAAGCTGGCCCTGCAAGAAGTATTAAGGGGGGGGTTCTATAAAAGGAGAAAGACCCCAAGAGTGATATACAACAGAAATTTACAGAGACAATCTATAGAAACAAAGTCTTCACAGGCAACAAGATGACAATAAATTCATATCTTTCAATAATCACTCTCAATGTGAATGGCCTAAATGCTCCCATAAAACGGCACAGGGTTGCAGATTGGATAAAAAGACAGGACCCATCCACATGCTGTCTACAACAGACTCATTCTGAACCTAAAGATACATCCAGACTGAAAGTGAAGGGATGGAGATCCATCTTCCATGTCAACGGACCTCAAAAAAATCTGGGGTAGCAATCTTATATCAGACAAATTAGATTTTAAGCTAAAGACTGTAGTTAGAGACGGAGAAGGACACTATATCCTTCTTAAAGGGTCCATCCAACAAGAAGATCTAACAATTGTAAATATCTACTCCCCAACATGGGAGCAGCCATCTACATAAGCGAACTGTTAATCAAAATACAGAGTCATATTGATAACAATATGTTAATTGTAGGAGACCCCAATACTCCACTCTCGGCAACAGACAGATCATCTAAGCAGAAAATCAACAAGGAAACAAGAGCTTTGAATGATACATTGGACCAGATGGACCTCATAACATTCCACCCTAAAACAACAGAATAATCATTCTTCTCGAGCGCACATGGAACTTTCTCCAGAATGACCACATACTGGGTCACAAATCAGGTCTCAACCAATACCAAAAGACTGAGATTATTCCCTGCATATTCTCAGACCATAATGCTTTAAAACTGGAACTCAACCAAAAGAAAAAATTTGGAAGAAATTCAAACACTTGGAAGCTTAAGATCACTCTGCTCAATAATGTTTGGGTCAACCAAAAAATCAAAGAAGAACTTAAACAATTCATGGAAATCAATGAGAACAAAAATACATCGGTCCAAAACCTACAGGATACTGCAAAGGCAGTCCTAAGGCGGAAATACACAGCCAACCAAGCCTCACTCAAAAAACAGAAAAATCCCAAATTCACCAGCTAACTCTACACCTTAAAGAACTAGAGAAAAAGCAAAAAACGATGCCTAAGCCACACATTAGAAGAGAAGTAATTAAGATTAGAGCAGAGATCAATGAATTAGAAACCAGAAACACAGTAGATCAGATCAACGAAACTAGAAGCTGGTTCTTTGAAAGAATTAATAAGATCGATAAACCACTGGCCAGACTTACCCAAAATAAAAGAGAAAGGACACAAATTAATAAAATTATTAATGAAAGGGGAGAAATCACGACTACCACCAAGGAAATAGAAACAATTATTAGAAATTATTATCAACAACCATATGCCAATTAAATTGAGCAATGTGGAAGAAATGGATGCCTTCCTGGAAACCTATAAACTCCCAAGACTGAAACAGGAAGAAACTGACAACCTGAATAGGCCAATAACCAGTAACGAAATTGAAGCAGTGATCAAAAACCTCCCAAAAAATAAGAGTCCAGGGCCTGATGGATTCCCTGGGGAATTCTACCAAACATTCAAAGAAGAAATAATACCTATTCTACTGAAGCTGTTTCAAAAAATAGAAACAGAAGGAAAGCTTCCAGACTCATTCTATGAGGCCAAGCATTACCTTAATCCCTGAACCAGGCAAAGACCCCATCAAAAAGGAGAATTTCAGACTGATATCCCTGACGATTATGGATTCCAAAATCCTCAACAAAATCCTAGCTAATAGGATCCAACAATACATTAAAAGGATCATCCACCACGACCAAGTGGAATTTATTCCCGGGATGCAAGGATGGTTCAAAATTTGCAAATCAATCAGTGAGATAGAACACATTAATAAGAGGAGAGAGAAGAACCATATGGTCCTCTCAATTGATGCAGAAAAAGCACTTGACAAAATACAGCATTGTTTCCTGATTAAAACTCTTCAGAGTATAGGGATAGAGAGAACATTCCTCAAGTTCATAAAATCCATCTATGAAAAACCCACAGCGAATATTATCCTCAATTGGGAAAAGCTGAGAGCCTTTCCCTTAAGATCAGGAACACGTCAAGGATGCCCACTCTCACCACTACTGTTCAACATAGTACTAGAAGTCCTAGTAACAGCAATCAGACAACAGAAAGAAATAAAAGGTATTCAAATTGGCAAAGAAGAAGTCAAACTCTCTCTTTTAGCAGAGGACATGATACTTTATGTGGAAAACCCAAAAGTCTCCATCCCCAAATTATTAGAACTCATACAGCAATTCAGTAATGTGGCAGGATACAAAATCAATGCACAGAAATCAGTTGCTTTCTTATACACTAACAATGCAACAGTAAAAAAAGAAATTAGAGAAAAGATTCCATTTACAATAGCACCAAAAACTATAAGATACCTCGGAATAAACCTAACCAAAGAGATAAAGGATCTATACTCTAGGAACTACAGAACACTCGTGAAAGAAACTGAAGACACAAAAAGATGGAAAAACATTCCATGCTCATGGATCAGAAGAATAAACATTGTTAAAATATCTATGCTACCCAGAGCTATCTATACGTTCAATGCCATCCCGATCAAAATTCCAATGACATTTTTCAAAGTGCTGGAACAAACAATCCTAAAATTTGTATGGAATCAGAAAAGACCCCGAATCACCAAGGAAATGTTGAAAAAGAAAAACAAAGCTGGGGGCATCACGTTGCCTGATTTCAAGCTATATTACAACGCTGTGATCACCAAGACAGCATGGTACTGGCACAAAAACAGACATATAGACCAATGGAACAGAATAGAGAGTCTAGATATGGACCCTCAACTCTATGGTCAAATAATCTTCGACAAAGCAGGAAAAAATATGAAATGGAAAAAAGACTGTCTCTTCAATAAATGGTGCTGGGAAAATTGGACAGCTATATAGAGAAGAATGAAACTCGACCATTCTCTAACACCATACACAAAGATAAACTCAAAATGGAAGACCTCAATGTGAGACAGGAATCCATCAAAATCCTAAAGGAGAACATAGGCAGAAACCTCTTCAACATCGGCCACAGCAATTTCTTTCAAGATACATCTCCAAAGTCTAGTGAAACAAGCGCAAAAATGAACTTTTGGGAATTCTAGATAAAAATTTTCTGCACAGCAAAGGCAACAGTCAACAAAACAAAGAGGCAACCCACAGAATGGGAGAAATATTTGCAAATGACACTACAGATAAAGGGCTGGTAGCCAAGTTCTATAAAGAACTTCTCAAACTCAAAACCCAAAAAACATATAATCAAGTCAAAAAATGAGAAGACATGAATAGACACTTCTCCAAGAAGACCTACAAATGGCTAACAGACACATAAAAAAATGTTCATCATCGGGGGGTGGAGCAAGATGGCGGAGGAGTAGGAGACCTGGATTTCGTCTCCTCTCAGGAATTCAGCTGGATAGGGATCAAACCACTCTGAACACGTACGAACTCAACAGGAGATCGAAGAAAAGAATAGCAACAACTCTCTGAACAGAAAAGCGACCACTTTCTGGAAGGTAGGACGTGCGGAGAAGTGAATCTGAGGCGATATTCGGGAGGATAGACGGCAGGGAAGGGGCCTCTGTCGGCCGCTTCTGGCAAGTGATAGAAACACGGAGCACAAAATCGGAACTTTTAGAAGTCTGCTCCGCTGAGGGATGTCACTCTGGTGGCTAAACAGGGGGTGGAACCCTCGTGGGACAGTGTGGTCTCAGGACCCTCAGGGTCACAGAAAGACCGGGGGTGCCTGAGTGCGGCAGATCTCCCAGGTATCGGAGCAGGGAAGCCGGCTGCAGAGACGGAGCCGAGGAGCAGGCTCTCAGCTCGGGGTTGCCATAAACCGTGATCCGTGGCACAGTTGGGCCACTGCTCCTCCAGCAGGGACCCAAAAAGCGGCAGATCCGGGGAGACTCGCCTTCTTTCCCCGGGAGGAGAGGTGCGGGAGTGCACCCCAGGGATCTGCTGGGTTTGGAGACTCCACACGGGGTCGGGTGCCAGAGACAGAAATGCCCAGTCACAGGCCGGGTGAACACGGAGTGTGGCCGGAGACCGGGAAGACGGGAGTGACTGGCGGCTTTTCTCTGGGGGCTCACTGAGGAGCGGGGCCCGAGTTCTCGGCTCCTACAGGGCAGAGATTGGGAGGCCACCATTTTCACTCTCCGCCTCCAAAGCTGTACGGAAAGCTTGCAGGGAACAAAAGCTCCCGAAAGCAAACCCGAGCAGATTACTTAGTCCCGACTGGGCAAGGGCGGGGCAATTCCGCCTCCCGCAAAGACTTTCGGAAACCACGGCAACGGGCCCCTCCCCCAGAAGATCAGCGAGAACAGCCAGCCAAGACCAAGTTTCCCGATCAATGAGAACGGCAGAACTCCAGCGCTAGGGGAATACTGCACATAGAATTCATGGCTTTTTTACCATGATTCTTTAGTCTTTCGAAGTTAATTTTTTTTTTTGAATTTTTCTTTTTCCCTTTTCAACCAACACCTTATCAATCCCTTTTTTAAAAAAAACATTTTTATTTTTCATTTTTAGAGTCATATTCTATCCTTTCATAGTAGTTACCCGTATTTTTGGCATATATATATAAGTTGTTCTCTCTTTAAAATTTTGAGATAGTTTCTTCTAACAGATCAAAATATACCCTAAATCTCTAGTGTATGGTTTTTTTCTACTCCCCTGCCTGATCACATTCTCTCCCTTTTTTTTTTTTTAAATCCTCTTCTTTCTTTTTTCAAACAACTTCTTATCAATTCCTCTTATAAAATTTTTTATAATTTCCATCTTTACAGTCATATCCATCCCTTCATCATATCAACCCTTATTTTTGTACATATATAAGTTTTTCTTTCTTTAAAATTTTGGGAGGCACTTTCTTCTAACAGACCAAAATACACCCAAAATCTAGTGTGTGGCACTGATCTATGCACCAGCGTGATCATATTTGATCACATTCTGTTTTTTTTTTGTTATGTTCTGTTTTTGTTTGTTTTTATCTTTATCTTTTTCTTTTCCTTTTTTTTTCTTTTTCTTTTTTCTCTCTTTCCCTTTCTTTTCCCACTGCTTCAGGTCTTTTCTGATTTGTTTAGAGTATATTTTCTGGGAACGTTGTTACCCTGTTAGCATTTTGTTCTCTCATTCATCTATTCTCCTCTGGACAAAATGACAAGACAGAAAAAATCACCTCAACAAAAAGAACAAGAGGTAGTACCGACTGCCAGGGACCTACTCAGTATGGACATTAGTACGATGTCAGATCTAGAGTTCAGAATCATCACTTTAAAGATACTAGCTCGGCTTGAAAAAAGCATGGAAGTTATTAGAGAAACCCTTTCTGGAGAAGTAAAAGAACTAAAATCTCACCAAGTCGAAATCAAAAAGGCTATTAATGAGGTGCAATCAAAAATGGGGGCGCTAACTGCTAGGGTAAATGAGGCAGAAGAGGGAATCAGTGATATAGAAGACCAAATGATGGAAAATAAAGAAGCTGAGAAAAAGAGAGATAAACAACTACTGGATCACGAGGGCAGAATTCGAGAGATAAGCAATACCATAAGACGAAACAACATTAGAATAATTGGGATCCCAGAAGAAGAAGAAAGAGAGAGACAGGCAGAAGGTATAATGGAGCAAATTATAGCACAGAACTTCGCTAATTTGGGAAAGGAAACAGGCATCAAAATCCAGGAAGCACAGAGAACCCTCTCAAAATCAATAAAAATAGGTCAACACCCCAACATCTAATAGTAAAACTTACGGGTCTCAGAGACAAAGAGAAAATCCTGAAAGCAGCGGAGAAGAGATATGTAACCTACAACGGTAGAAACATTAGATTGGTAAGAAACCTATCCACAGAGACCTGGCAGGGCAGAAAGGACTGGCAGGATATATTCAGAGCACTAAATGAGAAAAATATGCAGCCAGGAATACTATATCCAGCTAGGCTATCATTGAAAAGAGAAGGACAGATAAAAAGCTTCCAGGACAAACAAAAACTAAAGGAATTTGCAAACACAAAACTAGCCCTACAAGAAATCTTGAAAGGGGTCCTCTAAGCAAAGAGAGAGCCTGAAAGCAACATAGACCAGAAAGGAACACAGACAATATACAGTAACAGTCACCTTACAGGCAATACATTGGCACTAAATTCCTATGTTTCAATAGTTACCCTGAATGTAAATGGGCTAAATGCCCCAATCAAAAGACACAGGCTATCAGACTGGATTAAAATACAAGACCCATCGATATGCTGTCTGCAAGACACACCCCCAGATTTAAAGTGAGGGGGTGGAAAACCATTTACCATGCAAATGGACGCCAAAAGAAAGCTGGGGTGGCAATCTTTCTATCAGACAAATTAGATTTTAAACCAAAGACTGTAATAAGAGATGAGGAAGGACACTATATCATACTTAAAGGGTCTATCCAACAAGAAGATCTAACAATTGTAAATATCTATGCCCCTAACATGGGAGCAGCCAATTATATAGGCAATTAATAACAAAAGAAAAGAAACACATCGACAACAATACAATAACAGTGGGGGACTTTAACACCCCCCTCACTGAAATGCACAGATCGTCTAAGCAAAAGATCAACAAGGAAATAAAGACTTTAAGTGACACACTGGACCAAATGGACTTCACAGACATATTCAGAACATTCCATCCCAAAGCAACGGAATACACATTCTTCTCTAGTGCCCATGGAACATTCTCCAGAATCGATCACATCCTAGGTCATAAATCAGGTCTCAACCGGTACCAAAAGATTGGGATCATTCCCTGCCTATTTTCAGACCACAATGCTTTGAAACTAGAACTCAATCACAAGAGGAAAGTCAGAAAGAACTCAAATACATGGAGGCTAAAGAGCATCCTACTAAAGAATGAATGGGTCAACCAGGAAATTAAAGAAGAATTTAAAAAATTCATGGAAACCAATGAAAATGAAAACACAACTATTCAAAATCTTTGGGATGCAGCAAAGGCAGTCCTAAGAGGAAAGTATATAGCAATAGAAGCCTTTCTCAAGAAACAAGAAAGGTCTCAAATACACAACCTAACCCTACACCTAAAGGAGCTGGAGAAAGAACAGCAAATAAAGCCTAAACCCAGCAGGAGAAGAGAAATAATAAAGATCAGAGCAGAAATCAATGAAATAGAAACCAAAAGAACAGTAGAACAGATCAACGAAACTAGGAGCTGGTTCTTTGAAAGAATTAACAAGATTGATAAACCTCTGGCCAGACTTATCAAAAAGAGAAGAGAAATGACCCAAATCAACAAAATCATGAATGAAAGAGGAGAGATCACAACCAACACCAAAGAAATACAAACAATTATAAGAACATATTATGAGCAACTACATGCCAGCAAATTAGATAATCTGGAAGAAATGGATGCATTCCTAGAGATGTATCAACTACCAAAACTGAACCAGGAAGAAATAGAAAACCTGAACAGACCTATAACCACTAAGGAAATTGAAGCAGTCATCAAATATCTCCCAAAAACCAAAAGCCCAGGGCCAGATGGCTTCCCAGGGGAATTCTACCAAACATTTCAAGAAGAATTAATACCTATTCTTCTGAAACTGTTCCAAAAAATAGAAATGGAAGGAAAACTTCCAAACTCATTTTATGAGGCCAGCATTACCTTGATCCCAAAACCAGACAAAGACCCCATCAAAAAGGAGAACTACAGACCAATATCCCTGATGAACATGGATGCAAAAATTCTCACCAAAATACTAGCCAATAGGATCCAACAGTACATTAAAAGGATTATTCACCATGATCAAGTGGGATTTATCCCTGGGCTGCAAGGTTGGCTCAACATCCACAAATCAATCAACGTGATACAATACATTACCAAAAGAAAGAACAAGAATCATATGATCCTCTCAACAGATGCAGAAAAAGCATTTGACAAAGTACAGCAGCCTTTCTTGATCAAAACTCTTCAGAGTATAGGCATAGAGGGTACATACCTCAATATCATAAAAGCCATCTATGAAAAACCTACAGCGAATATCATTCTCAATGCGCAAAAACTGAGAGCTTTCCCCCTGAGGTCAGGAACACGGCAGGGATGTCCACTATCACCACTGCTATTCAACATAGTATTAGAAGTCCTAGCCACAGCAATCAGACAGCAAAAAGAAATCAAAGGCATCCAAATTGGCAAAGAAGAAGTCAAACTCTCACTTTTTGCAGATGATAGGATACTTTATGTGGAAAACCCTAAAGACTCCACCCCAAAACTGCTAGAACTCATACAGGAATTCAGTAAAGTGGCAGGATATAAAATCAATGCACAGAAGTCAGTGGCATTCCTATACACCAACAACAAGTCAGAAGAAAGAGAAATTAAGGAGTCGATCCCATTTACAATTGCACCCAAAACCATAAGATACCTAGGAATAAATCTAACCAAAGAGGCAAAGGATCTGTACTCAGAAAACTATAAAATACTCATGAAAGAAATGGAGGAAGACACAAAGAAATGGAAAAACGTTCCATGCTCATGGATTGGAAGAACAAATATTGTGAAGATGTCAATGCTACCTAGAGCAATCTACACATTCAATGCAATCCCCATCAAAATACCATCCACTTTTTTCAAAGAAATGGAACAAATAATCCTAAAATTTGTATGGAACCAGAAAAGACCCCGAATAGCCAGAGGAATGTTGAAAAAGAAAAGCAAAGCTGGCGGCATCACAATTCCAGACTTCCAGCTCTATTACAAAGCTGTCATCATCAAGACAGTATGGTACTGGCACAAAAACAGACACATAGATCAATGGAACAGAATAGAGAGCCCAGGAATGGACCCTCAACTCTATGGTCAACTAATCTTCAACAAAGCAGGAAAGAATGTCCAATGGAAAAAAGACAGTCTCGTTAACAAATGCTGTTGGGAAAATTGGACAGCCACATGCAGAAGAATGAAACTGGACCATTTCCTTACACCACACACAAAAATAGACTCAAAATGGTTGAAAGACCTCAATGTGAGACAGGAGTCCATCAAACTCCTAAAGGAGAACACAGGCAGCAACCTCTTCGACCTCAGCCGCAGCAACTTCTTCCTAGAAACATCGCCAAAGGCAAGGGAAGCAAGGTCAAAAATGAACTATTGGGACCTCATCAAGATAAAAAGCTTTTGCAAAGCAAAAGAAACAGTCAACAAAACCAAAAGATTACCGACAGAATGGGAGAAGATATTTGCAAATGACATATCAGATGAAGGGCTAGTATCCAAAATCTATAAAGAACTTATCAAACTCAACACCCAAAGAACAAAGAATCCAATCAAGAAATGGGCAGAAGACATGAACAGACATTTTTCCAAAGAAGACATCCAAATGGCCAACAGACACATGAAAAAGAGTTCAATATCGCTTGG
This sequence comes from Halichoerus grypus, assembly GCF_964656455.1. Taxonomy (NCBI): domain Eukaryota; kingdom Metazoa; phylum Chordata; class Mammalia; order Carnivora; family Phocidae; genus Halichoerus; species Halichoerus grypus. The sequence continues at coordinate 55,365,246 of NC_135725.1, forward strand.
CATCAGGGAAATCCAAATCAAAACCTCAACGAGATACCACCTCACACCAGTCAGAATGGCTAAATTTAACAAGTCAGGAAATGACAGATGTTGGCGGGGATGCAGAGAAAGGGGAACCCTCCTACACTGTTGATGGGAAGGCAAGCTGGTGCAGCCAATCTGGAAAACAGGATGGAGGTTCCTCAAAAAGTTGAAAATAGAGCTACCCTATGACCCAGCCATTGCACTACTGGGTATTTACCCCAAAGATACAAAAGTAGGGATCCGAAAGGGTACGTGCACCCCGATGTTTATAGCAGCAATGTCCACAATAGCCAAACTGTGGAAAGAGCCAAGATGTCCATTGACAGATGAATGGATAAAGAAGATGTGGTATATATATACAATGGAATATTATGCAGCCATCAAAAGGAATGAGATCTTGCCATTTGCAACGACGTGGATGGAACTGGAGGGTATTATGCTGAGCGAAATAAGTCAAACAGAGAAAGACATGTATCATATGACCTCACTGATATGAGGAATTCTTAATCTCAGGAAACAAACTGAGGGTTGCTGGAGTGGGGGGTGGGGTGGGAGGGATGGGGTGACTGGGTGATAGACATTGGGGAGGGTATGTGCTCTGGTGAGCGCTGTGACTTGTGCAAGACTGTTGAATCTCAGATCTGTACCTCTGAAACAAATAATGCAATATATGTTAAGGAAAAAAAAAAAGAAGAAGATAGCAGGAGGGGAAGAATGAAGGGGGGGAAATCGGAGGGGTAGACGAACTATGAGAGATGATGGACTCTGAAAAACAAACTGAGGGTTCTAGAGGGGAGGGGGGTGGGAGGATGGGTTAGCCTGGTGATGGGTATTGAGGAGGGCACGTTCTGCATGGAGCACTGGGTGTTATGCACAAACAATGAATCATGGAACACTACATCTAAAACTAATGATGTAATGTATGGGGATTAACATATCAATAAAAAATAACTTCAAAAAACAAATAAACCAGGAAGTGTATTTCAAAAAAAAAAAATGTTCATCATCATTAGCCATCAGGGAAATTGAAATCAAAACCACACTGAGATACCACTTTACACCAGTTAGAATGGCAAAAATTGACAAGGCAAGAAACAACAAATGTTGGAGAGGTTGTGGAGAAAGGGGAACCCTCTTACACTGTTGGTGGGAATGCAAGTTGGTAACAGCCACTTTGGAAAACAGTGTGGGGGTGCCTCAGAAAATTAAAAAATAGAGCTACCCTATGACCCAGCAATTGCACTACTGGGTATTTACCCCAAAGACATAGATGTAGTGAAAAGAAGAGCCACATGCACCCCAATGTTCATAACAGCAATGTCCACAATAGCCAAACTATGGAAAGAGTTGAGATGCCCTTCCACAGATGAATGGATAAAGAAGATGTGGTCCATATATACAGTGGAATATTACTCAGCCATCAGAAAGGATGAATACCCAACTTTTACATCAACATGGATGGGACTGGAGGAGATTATGCTGAGTGAAATAAGTCAAGCAGAGAAAGTCAATTATCATATGATTTCACTTATTTGTGGAACATAAGGAATAGCATGGAGGACTTTAGGAGAAGGAACGGAAAAATGAAGGGGGGGAAATCGGAGGGAGAGATGAACCATGAGAGGCTATGGACTCTGAGAAGCAAACTGAGGGTTTTAGAGGGGAGGGGGTTGGGGAGATGGGTTAGCCCAGGGATGGGTATTAAGGAGGGCATGTACTACATGGAGCACTGGGTGTTATACGAAAACAATGAATCGTGGATCACTACATCAAAAACTAGTGTATGGTGAGTAACATAACATAATAAAATTAAATTTAAAAAAAAGACTGCAAAAGTCACTTCAAAACCAAATATTATATGACCTTTTGTATTCTAGGACTATAGAACATAGCATTCCCTATGTCTAACTTATGTCCTTTGTGATGCAGTTAAAAAAAACATTACCCTCTAGGGAGGAAAGGAGAAAATATGAAGAACTGTATTTTAGTAGCAAGAGAGAGGGGGAAAAAAGAGACCTCATAACTTTATAAATGTAATTCGGTTTTCATAAAGTATTTTAAGGATTGTGTTTTGTAATAAATATTCACTCCTAAAAAATATTTTAAGATCTGTGTAATTGGAAGTATACACATCAAAAGAACTTTTCATATAAAATTTGTCTATAATATACAGAGGCTGGCATTTTAAAAAACATAACAGTAAGCAGTTTAACTTACCTAATCAAGGTTTGTTATGTTTTTATAATTCCATAATTAACATTTTATTTTTAATTATCTGACAATTATCATTTTGGTAGCTGATCAGGGAAAATTAATTTTAAGATTAAAAAATTGCCTACATACATATAAGCTCATTCTTTAGAAAGAAATTTTATACTGAAATCTGCCCCAAAATAACAAGTGTCAAAAATCTTTCATAGTCTGAAGGTACATACATTATCAAAATATTACGGTAGGTTACTATTTGATATTAATTATTTGCAGTGATCTTATATCTCCTCCCAGTAAATAAAAGTTCACAAACTAAACACAGGGTTATACTTTTCTAAATTGCATTATTATGTTTTGTCTTCACGAAAACTATATCCTAGGGAGAATAGATAATTGTTTATCTTTACTAATTAAATCATGCAAATATTCCAGTCTGGTTTGTAGCTGTTTTTTTTATTAAGTTACAGAAGCAGTATTTAGTTTTATAGAGGTACACAATGACTAGAAACTAAATTATTCCAAATTATCATAAATAATTCTGAGAAATAACCCCTGTGTCCTTGAGTCCTGGTTACACTTACAGCTATTACACATACTAATTTATCATTACCTGGTATTACATAGTGATTTTACTTTATGAGCAACAAGAATTATTTTATTTCACCCACATAACTATACAAATATTTATTAAAGTTATTATTACACTAACTTTACATTTTAATATCAATTAGCTTATTCTCACAACAGATCTATATTATAGATATTGTTAATATATCTTATGGATGAGGATACTGAAGCACACAAAATTTAAATAACTTGTCCAAGTTCATGCTACAACTTACAGGAATTTGACATCAGCCAAACTGCCACTTGATTTTTGTGCTATTAACTATCAAGGTACCCAGGCTCCCTAGTTTATAAGAAAACAAACTTGTTTACCAATTCAAATGTAATTTGTTTTAAATCCTGCCACACAGGAAATTTAAACCCAGTGTTTATTTGGGATTCCTTTACTCCTCCTCCTGTGTGGTTATATATGTGATTTTATACACACACATATGTGCACATACACAAACGCATGCACATTCACACACACCTATGTACATATATATTCAGTTCAGAGAAAATGGTGGCGGGTGCTCTGGCTCTGTAGTTCACATTGGTCATTGCTCATGCTCACATGTCACATGAATACATGGGTCGGTGGACACTTCAAAGCCTTGTCTTGCTTGTGCTTCTTTGTCTGCTAAAAAGGTACTCAAGACCCATAATTCTTATTCCCACCACTTCCTCCCTTCCTTTCCTTCTAGGGAAAATCCCTTTCCAGTGTACTGGGTGTGAACCCCTTTAGAAACTGAACATCTTTCTCTTTTTATAGAAACTCTACTTCCCTACACCCTAATCCTGTCACCTCTCCATCTTCAACTCCAAGCCCTGGGTTCCATTCTGACTGGGAGAACACATCATTGTAGGTATTTATTTTTCATTCTCACCAATGAAGTCAGGTTTTATATACGAAAAGAAAAGGAAAACTTTAATTTATTTCAAATTAAAAATTTTAATTTCTAATTCAATTAATTATCCTACTGTGGTTCTTAGAAAAGATGGAATACCTCTCTCATCTAAGAAGCATCCCCTAAATTAACATAACCAGTGAGCTCACAGAGGTCTTTGTTTCAGAAAACCACACAAAGAAACAAACTAATTAAGCCACTGCCACCAACCCCAACATTGGGTGATAGAAGTTTGTATGAGTGGCAGAACTGTGAATCAGAAAAAGATGTGCAGAAATCAAAAAACATAGTTTGCAATTCGCTTTTCCTTTCTGGGTGTCTTTGAAAAAATTGGTCCTTAGTTTTCTAATTTCAAAATGTAAAAGAAACAGATAATGGTATATACTGAGCACTCTCATTGACCAAAATACTGCAGTAAGCCTTCAAAAATCATATTATCTCAATTCTACATAACCTCTTTTAGGTATGTATTCTTCCTACTCTCTATTTTTCAGATGAGAAATATTAAGGGTTAGAGATATAAAGTGACTTACACACTTAACTAGCACAAGACCACATATATGATAAATTAAAGAGCTGAGATTCGAACACAGGTTTCTTGGGATCCAAAGCCCATGATCTTAAGCCACGTGCCACTCACCTTCCAGAGTTTCAAGGACAAAATAAAATCTCAAACATTACTGCATTATGGACTTCAGAACACTTCATTAGAGCAAAACTTTCTTTTCATATTATGATATTTTTGGCTTCCTAAGTATATCATAATCATGTTAATTGCAAGATACATGACTTTTACTTTTGTTAGTTCTCTTTGTCAATTTTCTTAACTTAACAAATACATACTAATGTATTCACAACTACTCAGTGATCTCATTATATGATTATATATTGTACTTTATGGGATTGTCATTTTAAAGAAAACAAAAAATTTATGAAATAGTAAAGCCTTTATCTGCCACACACTCAGATTAATATTTAAATTGTTTGCTAAATAAAATCAAGACACCAGATATAACTGAACTGGCAACCATACACATAATATGTCCTGGTGCATATGTTTTTGTTATTAATGGATCTTTTTAATACATAAAAGCAAAACTTAGATTTATTAGCAAGACCATCAAGATTATGACTCTACTTTCTGTTCTGAAATTTTCTACCTCCCTGTAACATAAAGGTATTAAATTTGAAATTACGGGTTGTTATTAATTTTTAAAAGCTTCTAGAAACATGTATTTTTTTAGAATTAAAGAATTACGTACTCTTTAAGTGAAAGCTCTCTTTTCTCCACATTTAAATCATTCCATTTACAAATTATCCTACATGGTCTATATCAAGATGATTTTCCCCTTACCAGGGACATATACAATATGCAGTGTAACCAACAAAACGTTTTTTTCCCCTAAATTTACTGTGGGTGAGAGGTTGTCAGTTAAAACTGTTCTGAAGATTGTACATTACTCCCCTGCCCCTTACCTCTGTACATTGACTAGTTCTCAGGCAAGAGTCATTTTGGTAATTTTCATTTATAAATATACATTTTATAGTTGGAGTTCCCTTGATAATGAACATTAAACTTCAGAGCAAACCTGACTTTGGTGTCATAATTGATGAGTCTAAACTTTCTGCTAATTGAGGTTTCCAATTCTCCCTAGTTTTCCCTTTTCCCTCTTCTGCCCTCCCTCCAAAGCCCACCTGACCAATTAACTTGGGTATCTCCCCAGTATCCAGAATTAAGTCACTCTTCCTGATTCTCTTAATCACAAGATCATCTATATCAAAGTTTCCTGGTTACTGGAGAAAATTATGTATTTTCAGGTGCTAAGTCCTCTTTATACAATGGTAGTTTTTAGTTTTTTTAAGACAATTATTCCAAAAAATTTGACCTCATTAGATTCATCACAGTCCCTGAATTACCTAATAAAGTATTGTTTCAATTCTTAGGCTTTTCAGTGTTTTCTGCCAGAACGTGCAAGTTATTACAGATACAGTGGATATAAAATTTTCTTCTGCCGATACAAAGCAAAACTTTACTACGTAATAGTATTATTTTTTAAAGCAAGGTTATGAGATGCAAATGTTAGGCACTAAAACAAAATAAAGATTTTTGTAGTCATCTGCATTTTTTTTAATAGTAACTATAAGTGCCATACTCTTTTTCAAAGACGTTTTTGCCCCAAAACAGTTTGAAAGCCATACTGGACTCAAAGATTTACCCTTTTAACAGAATTTTTTACTTGACTTAGATTAGTGAGAAAGAAAATAAACACAACTGCTTTGATGATATATTGCTGTAATGCATCATCAGAGTATTGCTCATGTGATAAACTACAATATTACTCTAATTCATCATCAAGAGTGCTGTCACTCTAAAAAAGTATTAGTGTAATACATCAGCAGCCACCACCATGCACTGCCACATCCAACATGGTTTAAGGAATTCTCCTGTGCTATCATCTGCCGGCGAGAAAAGAACACCCATCTAAGCAGGAGCATAATGGATTAATTGTATTTTAAAATTGTCTTCAGAAACACACTTTTTCCCATATCTGTCTTCTCAACTTTTATTTTTTTTATTTTTTATTTAAGATTTTATTTTATTTATTTGACAGAGAGAAAGACAGCAAGAGAAGGAATACAAGCAGGGGTAGTGGGAGAGGGAGAAGCGGGCCTCCCGCCGAGCAGGGAGCCCGATGCAGGGCTCGATCCCAGGACCCTGGGATCATGACCCGAGCCGAAGGCAGACGCTTAACGACTGAGCCACCCAGGTGCCCCAGTCTTCTCAACTTTTATTAACTCGTTACTCCTTCAACTCTTTATTGTACCTTATTCACAAAGTAATCCATGACATACAGCACTGAAGAAACTGTCTTTATATCTCCCAGTTTTCAGACAGTGGATAGATAGCCCTCTATTCTGCACCAAGAAGGCCAATGAGGGACAAGTGATAAGCACCAGCTTGGCTTATCTCTAACATGGCTTTATGTACCAGACTCATTCTTACCAAGCCAATTTTTTTTTAATTTTTAAGTAATCTAGGACCCAATGTGGGACTTGAACTCACAACCCTGAGCTCAAGGGTCTCATGCTAAAAAAAAAAAAGAGTTGCACGCTCTACTAAGTGAGCCAGCCAGGTGCCCCTTCTTAGGCTATTTTATAACAGCTTCTGGAATTCCATAGGAGATTCTCAGAAAATAAAGCCAGAAAATTCCTAAGGCCATGGGCACACATTTATATGAATGGTTCCCATTCTGTACATGTCACTAACTTTTCCCTCTCATACTACCCCACTCTTCAGTAAACAAACGCTTCTCTAATTACTTCTGTTCACTCTCCCCTGAAGAGTTCAATGTCTACTGTCAGTATTTTACTGGTTTCCTGCCAATGATGAGTGTCTTTTATCCTGTCATTATGGTCTCATGCCCTGAATGATGTGCATTTGTTATATATCTCCTTTCCAAGCCGTTTTTAGGGGTTTTGACTCACATCTGGTCATAATAACATATGCATGGGTGCTGTGGTAGCCAGGGCTGAAGGTCGACTAATACGAGGGCATTTTTTTTCACTCACTCACTATTCAGCATATACCTCTCTGCCATTTCATCCCAGCTAAGTCAAAACACCTTAGAAATATTAAAATGAACCGGGTATTAGACATAAGTAATAACTATTTTAGGTGTCTGTGGTATAAAATATGTTGGAGAATATTTTTTTCATGATGTTTTATGAGTATTTAGAGGGTGTTTGGATCTTTGCAATTTACTTTAAAATAGTTTAGCAACAAAGTTAGATGATTAGATAGATTTATTAAATATAGCAAAATGTTAGCAATTGAATCTAGTTGCCAGGTAAACAGATGTTCATTGTTCTACCTGTTTCTACTTTTTATACATGTAAAAATTTTCCCAAAAAGTTTCACACACACACACACACACACACACTCTCACACACACAAAACTAGAGAAATATAATATAAAAACTTTGTTTAAATCCTAGTCCTAACAAACCAAGTGTACAACTATTTTATAAACAATTAGTAAAATTTTTAAAAATCCATGAAATATTAACTAACTTTAGGAATTGTTAATTTGGTGACTATAATAATTGTACTGTTTTGGGGACACCCTTAATTTCAGAAATACATATTCGAGTATTTATGGATGAAATGATATGATTTTGTATTTTGTTTTTAGATATGGATGGATCAGAAGAATGCAACATACTAATAATTAATAAATACTTATTATAATAAAATTAAAATAACTAATTATTTTTATCAGTAATAAGTACTGATACTTGCTGGATGTGTATATAAGGGTTATTTACATTATTTTCCATTGTTTTCTGAATGTTGAAAATTCATTTATTAATACCAAAGGAAAACCTGGGGTAACTTTCTTCTAGCTAAATTTCAAAGATTAGTAACAGAGATTTCTACCATTGATTGTTTCTATCCTAATTTCCAGGTAATTAGCTGATTTATTTATATTTGCTTAACTATACATAAAGATGACATGAAAAGATATCCTCACTCTGTCTCCGAATAAGAAAAATGACGTCAGAGAGGTTAAGCTATATGAAGCTATATGAAGGAGGAATCTCAAGTGGTCAAGTGCATCTCTGCTTCAAGCCGTCTCTCCAGAATACACAGTGCCATGGCAGGCCCCACCTGGAACGTCACTTGTCTTGGTCTAGAGGAAAAAGGAATGTGACAAGCTCTACTATTTTGAAAGCTTCTGCTCAGAAAAGATACCATCTTTCATGCTTACAATTTTACTGGCCTTTCATACCATCATTCATGCTTACAATTTTACTGGCCAAATTAATTTGTATAGGCAAGAGTGTCATCAAAGAGTAAGGGATAACATAACCCTCTTATAGAAAGTGATCTAACAGGTAGGAGATGAGGAACATTTGGTATAATAGTACTGCTACATCACAACCATATTACCTAAATTATTGAACATAAAACTATCATAAACATTATTGCCAATGTATACAAAAAGCATATGGTACCATAAAGATTACATGAAATATTGTGCAAGTGACTTCTACTGAGCTACTCACACTACAGAAGTAGAAATTATTTTAGAATTTATTATGTCAACTTTTGTGTATGAGTCACATGCCAAAATTTGAAGTTTAAGAGAAAAAAATGATAATAGGTCTTAAAAAGTTTGAGTTTTTTAAACATTTTCCTTAAGTATAATCTATTGAACCCACCCAACTCTCTATGAAATACCTACCTATTAAAGTTACAGTGTTCTGAGATACGCACTTTTGCCAAAATATGGACTGCAGACCACTCTAAACACTATGATAAAATATAATCATTATTTTGAATAAATCTTTTAGAGTGCAGAGTGAAAGAATTCCAGACAGCTGTTTGGAGGTTCAGATTTTTTTAATGCTTTTCATGTATTTCTCTAGCTACTGAGAAAAGAAATACTTTATATAGCTAATAATGAATTTAAAAGATTAAAATCACTTGCACTTGTAGATTAAAAACAAATTTAGACCATGACAACAGATGAAAGAAATCATGGTTACAAATTATTTTGAGATCCTTTGGAAGAATTTACATTGTCTTCAAATAATTCACTTCTATTCTACAAATGTGTTAGAAGCAGTTTATGAAATGATATAGGAATAAAAATGTATGGAAAAATTTATTTATTGAGTCCATACTATGTGCCAGGCAGTGTTTAGATTCTGGGAATAAGATAATAAACAAGACATAGTCCTGTCCTCAATTAGATAGTATAAGGAAGAATACAAGATTATGGTCAGGTTTAATAGTGGGTGATAACTGCTATATACAGAGTACTCTGAAAAGGTATGTAAGTGGATGGTAATACAATATTGAGTCATCTGCTAAGGCTCCTGGACCGAGTGACAGAAGAAATATGAAAACTGAACAGGAATTATTTCTGTGAACATCAGGGGCAGAATTGAGCCAAGCTGTTTAAGTCAAATGGAACAGTTTTGCAAAGGTGCCAAGTTAAAGTAGGATACATTCTGGGAACTTCAGTAACAGCCCATGGGTAGAGGGCTGATTGAGATACTAGGCTAGAGGAAAAAAAGGGAAAACTGAGTGAAATAGTCAAGGTCTTTGAACGGTACAACTGGACAAAAGAGGAGGCATTAAAAGGTTTTAAACAAGCGTAGAAAATGATCATATTTGAAAAAATGTTAGAATGCTTTCCCTTATATCCAGTTTATTGGGAAAAATCTCAGATATGATAAGATAATCAGAACTAAATTGGAAATGGCATTTGTGACTGCACTGAGGATTTAAAAATGCTTCTAGACTTTTTTAAAGATTTTTTTAAAAAAATATTTATTTGAGAGAAAGAAAGAGCACAAGCCGGGGAAAGGAAGGGGACAAGCAGACTCCACACTAAGCACAGAGCCCAGAGCTCCATCCCAAAACCCTGAGATCATGACCTGAACCGAAATTAAAAGTCTGATGCTTAATTGACTGAACCACCCAGGTGCCCCTAGATTTTATCATTAAAATACTTTTTTAACCCCTTCTTGATCCTTGGTGACGAATTACGAAAACTAGTATTTTTTTTTTAACTATCTCATTTTTCATAAGAATGCATATTTTAAGACACAAAAGAACACTATATTGAGCTCAGGGCTCCCTTTTACAATGTTACTTTGAGAAACTTCAAATGATTTAAATGCATTCTAATTATTTCCTTCTTTACATATTTTGTATTTTTACAGTATTTTTATCAGCATGTGTCAAATTTTTCTTTGTTTTAAAGTTAGATTATAGAATTTCATATTGTGGTGACAAAACAAAAATTAGAAATAAAATGAAATCATAATAGTGCTTCATTACATGTATTTAGGACCAATGGGAAATATGATTTTCATTAAACTTTCCTGATAACCTAAAAACAATCAAGGTGCTGTATACATAAAAAAATAGAGGTTTTTTTCCCCAAAATATATATCAAAAACTTTACTATTTCTCTAAATAAACTGTATTGAAAGTAAGTTACTTTATTGATAACTTAGAATCACTATGGACATCAAATATTAATTCCATTATAAAATCAGTTATCCTATTATATCCCATTGAGATTTGTAGGGCATTTCTTTTCTCATTTATGCTGAGAGTTTCATTTTGTTTTGTTTTCCTTTCCTGTTCTGGTCTCTTCTTTCCTTCTCCCCCTCCCCCATGCTTGGAGTAAAGTTTCATTGTTCTCTGACTCTGGACTTACATGTTACCAGGTTATTTCTATTTCCTTCTTTTTTTTTTATTTTTATTTTTTTAAGATTTAATTTATTTATGTGACAGAGACACAGCGAGAGAGGGAACACAAGCAGGGGGAGTGGGAGAGGGAGAAGTAGGCTTCCCACTGGGCAGGGAGCCCGATGCAGGAGTAAATCCCAGGACCCTGGGACCATGACCTGAGCTGAAGGCAGACGGTTAATGACTGAGCCACCCAGGCGCCCATCTATTTCCTTCTTTTTAATATCACTACATGTTCCTCTGTCATTCCCTGTTACAGATGGAATTATCTCTCCTAAAAAAGTATGTTAAAGTTCCAAGTCCCAAAATCCCATAGTGTGATCTTATTTGGAAATAGGATCTTAACAGAGGTAATCAAATTAAAATAAGATCATTAAGATAGGCCCTAAACTGATTGGTGTCCTGACAAAAAGGAGAAATTTGAATACAAAAAAAGACATGGACAAAGGGAACATGATGTAAAGATGACCATGTGATGATGGAGACAGAGACTGCACTGACACAGGTGCAAGCCAAGGAACACCAATGATTCCTGGAATTTAGAAAGAGGCAAGGAATAATTCTACCCAAAGTCTCAGAGGCAGCATGGCCTTCTGATGCCTTGATTTTGGGCTTCTAGACTCCAGAATTTTAAGACAATACATTTCTGGTATTTTAAGCAACCTAGTTTGTGGCACAATGGTATGACAGTCCTAGCAAACTAGAATATATATATAAATGTTTCAGTAAAGTTGTGCATTGAAAATAGATAAACTTGTTAAAATCTTTATAAAACATTAGTAAATGGTCCTAAGTAAACTTAAAGGGTTTTCTAACAACTTATTTTATAATACAATTTCTGTAGATTTATTGACCTAATTTTCAGATTCCTAGAGTTTCAAAAATTATAAATTTTATTTTATTTTATTTTTTTAAAGATTTTATTTATTTATTTGAGAGAGAGAGAATGAGAGAGAACACATGAGAGGGGGGAGGGTCAGAGGGAGAAGCAGACTCCCCGCCGAGCAGGGAGCCCGATGCGGGACTCGATCCAGGGACTCCAGGATCATGACCCGAGCCGAAGGCAGTCGCTTAACCAACTGAGCCACCCAGGTGCCCCAAAAATTATAAATTTTAGATAAGTGAGTTTTAATGAGTTCATGTTGAGGTCAGCTTTATGATAATGTGCAATGGAGGATAAATATGAAAGAGAAAAAATTGTCTTAATAATACCATTATGCTTTCTGAAATAACATTGTCCTGTCCAAGTGATCAATATGCTGTTTGATCCGTACTTTCCTAACTTAGAGAATCACATCAAACATAAAAATTAAATACAATATTTCAGAACCTAAAAACAATATTGCTAGTGATAGCCTAATTTATTAGGCTTCTAAGGTTTGATTTAATACAGCTTATCATATAAAGGTAAATAAAGTTGAAATTATTTACTCCTGGAAGAAAATCAAAGAAAAAAATATCCTAAGTATTAATAGCTTAAAAGTTTAGAAAATTCAAAATAATAGCTTAGTATCAATTAAACCAATGGAAGACACTATCTAGTTATCTTTCCTCTAGCAATTCTACACATATGCTCTTACTATGCACAAATGTACAGGTTCATCTATACTTACATATACACAATTATATATAACATATGTATATAAAACTGCTTGAAATCCATTAGGTACTTTCTATTTCTGCTATTAAGTAAAGTGTCCCTGATAATTCAAACTGCACCTTTAAAATAAATTAAGTTGAAAGAAAATACATATTAAAACACCAAAGTAAGAGTGCAAATACTTTTCAATTAAAAATGTTTGAAAATTTTGCCTTTAATGGTCTGGAAGTGATTATGTATTTCTACACTGTATTATAATCTTAATAGATTTTTTTTTTTTTTTTTTTACAATAAAGATCAGTAACTCTCTCTCTCTCTCTCTCTCCTGCTGTGACAGAAAGTCATAAGCTTGACTTAGTGGTCATTTTAAAGGTCTTTTCTTCTTTAACTTCTGTGATCTCTGAATTTCAGAAGCATATACTGCCATAAAGCATGAATGACTTGCTAATTCCCAGTTCAAAAGGATGGCCTTTGAGGAAAAATGACTTGAGTAGAAAAAAAAAATCTTTATCAGATGTTTATAAATTTTTCTGCTAATGGGATAGTCTCAATTCAATTTCTTAATTATATCAATTATCAGACTTTATGTAATGATGAAAATGCTAATTCTATAAAAATAAAATATCCACTGCATTTGAAAAAACAGGTGTGTTTTAAGATAGTTGGTAGATATATGACAAATATTGTAAGGGGACATTTAGAAAAAAAATCTTCACTAGAAAGGATGTAACCTGATTCACACCAGGCTATATCAAGATTTCTTCCGCATGAAGAGTGACATTTTAATAAAAGTGGGTGCTATTCAGATGATAGTTCCCTGAAGAGAGAAGTATCTGAGGATTTTACTTTATAAAGGAAATCTGATCATTTTAATTACCCATCATCTATTTTGACTTCAGATAACAATGATTTTTCAAAGGGGAATAGCCCTCCCTGACTCATATAGCACATCTGGTTTGGCATATGTAACTACTTCTACACTCTGAATGTTGGAAATAGTATCTTGCTAATCAGAGCATTTTATCTCCTTGGCCACAGTGGATACTCAAAAATGTTACATATGACCTAATATAATCTTCTATACCCCAATAATGAGAATTTCATGAAATTATTTGCAATAAGACTATCTCCTGAGACTATTCATGACAAAGGTGGTGGAATCTCAACTGTGCTGGGGCTACCATGGTATCTTATGATAATGCCAATAAAAACAAAACCACTGCCACTGATGAAACAGGATCCTGTGGATGAACAACATCCTTTATGTCTTTGGATCCATCTGGGAAATTCCACCTATTCTATTGCCATAGATGCCCAAGATCAAATTTACTAATATACACTAGTGTAACACCTTAGGAATAAATTTCAGCCAGGTTAAGAGTAGGATGGCTGGAGTGATGGTACACCTGGGAAACTGTTGTTGGACTCCTCCATGCAGGGTACACTCAAAATATGCTGGGCTTTTTTCCTGTTCATTGCCCTGGACACTCTGAGTGCTCTCTGTTAGGAAGAATCCAATATCAATTTCCCAGGTCTACCATAACTCCAGCCAGCCCACGTTCAGATCTGGCTGAAAACAATTCCTAAAGGTATTATGATAACCAGTACACTTAGTTAAAGGTAAACAGAATCTCCAGAACAGATGACAGAGACCAGTAGGGTCAAACAATGCCGATAAGATAGTAAGAACTTTTCAGACAGCATCTTCAAGCCTGTTGATTGGTGTTTAGTAATTGTATCTTTTACTAAATCTTTTATCTACATTCAAGTAAGTCATATCCATTTGCCTGGGTTATGTTGGCCACATTCTATCAATCATATCACCTTGGAAAAAATCATGATATAAGGTAACCAAAAATTTTTCAATACAAATTGAAGTCTAATCAAGCATAATTTTATGTTTGCTAATAAAGTTCCACTAACTGTAATGCATTTCTTATTTTGTTTCCTATATTGTCTTCAGTATTAGTTACTTAATTTGGATCTAACAAATCTGCAGTAAAAGAGAAAACTGTTTAACTATGTTCAAAGGTTAAACAATCTAATATATTTTACCAGGAAACTTTTTTCTATTATCTTCATAAGGCAAAGTTTTCCTTTACCCACAAACTGGAAATTAACTCACTCAAGGATGCAATCAATACCTTTATAACTGTTATTTCATATGTTCTTTTCTTGACTGACTTTGCCAAGTGAAATGTACCAGATCATTTACTCAATTTTACCAGCTAAAAAGCATGTATTCCTTTAGTTCTCACTTCTAGGATTATATATATTGAAAAATTGGGGATCACCCTAAATTTACCTTGTCACATAAACATCAGATAACATTTTTACTACCATATTTGTTCCTTCAAAACAAAACCAAATAAAACAAACTCATTCCATGCATCCCAGGAAACACAAAAATATTTACAACTGAATGCAAAGAAAAATATTAGATTTTCTATTCCCATTGGTTTGTATCTTATTTTTATCTCTATTTGTTTATACTCTCTAATGTTCTTAACAGATTAGCACAGTAGTACATGTATATAAACATTCATATACCTAGGGTGGGGATGTTCCTGTACATATTTTTACTAATAGGGTGGATGGTGTAAAGTTTGGGAAACATTTCCACGAAAAATTAAAATTATTTCCCTTTAAATAGAATGTTTTCTTTTTCATTTGATTACTCAATCATTCAATAATTATTTACTTGATATCTACCATGTACCAATTACATAAACTGAGATATTGTAGGTTTATCAGTTAAGATAAAACAAGGCAAACAAAACAAAATTGTCAAAAATCTCTGCCTTCACAGAGCTTACACTCTGGAGCTTTACATATAAAACTCTTAAAATGAGATGGCATTGGAATTATCTGCTGACTTGCCTTTCTTCCCCACTGAGGTATCAGCCAGCTTCTGTGGGGCAGGGGCTGAAAACGTCTTACAACTATTTCATATTCAGTGCCGTATTTGCCATTTGATAAATAATACATGTTTTTTTGAATTATATTGAACTAAGCTTTCTGCTTCTCTGCTTAAAGGACCCCAAAAAATCTTAGGACTTTTTTATCCTGCTAACCTTCTTGAGTGTTTAAATAATTTTGGAAGAGTGCTTCACTTTGCCACTTATGTTTGGTGCTATTCCTTTAAGAAAATTACCTCGGCTCTTAACAATTTCTCTAATTTCACCAAACCTTCTATTAGAAGATTTTTTCTTTTTTTTCCTCCCCACAGACTGTTTACCCACTTATGAAAATGCACATTTTTACATCAACAATAATCACTATCTGGACAATAATTTCCACTCTTACTTTTTCATCTATTTAGAGACTCCAAGACAAAATATGCCTACATTTCACTATATAAGTGATTGACTCCATTTTGGTTATTGTCAATGCAAAATTACTTTGGACGATGGAAATTCTATCACACTGTTTTTCGCTAAATCTTATGGTGTATTTAGTTTCTGTAAATTACATAGTTCCTTAGTTAAACGAGCAAATGTTAGTGAATTGTTCTGGAGTTCTTAAGAATAATTTGTTCCCAATTACTAGGAGAGAATCTTGAGCTAAAAAGAAAAGAAAGGAAACTGCGTTTTATTTAGCACTCTACCATGTTTCAGATCTTTCATATGGATTTTCTCATTTTAACCTTACGAACCTAAAAATAAGATTTGTAATACCTCTTAGATGAAGAAGCTTGTCTCAGTTCACTCAGGTATGCAGTGACTCTGAAGACCTCGTCTCCTACCTAGAACTCTATTCCACATCACACCAATCAAATTTGCAGTTAAGAGATTGAATTTGACACAAGTAGCCATACCTTTCAGCCACTTTATTTCACTTTAAAACATACTCTCTTTATTCATTTTGAATTGCTCCATACAACAGATTTCCTCCCATCTCCTTAATTGAAAGGTTGGGTCTGAGAGATTGCTTATTTTCTGTGTCTGGTGGGAACAAAATGCTCAGTGGTGATTGCAGGACTGTAGTTGCATTAAATTTATGTCTTATGACTTTAACAACATTGGCTATTTCTGTAACCTCACTAGCAACATTAGGAACTGATCAGCACGGCTGTCTAATTTTAGGAGCTTAAATCAAAATTTGGCCATTCTGAATTTCCATTCACATCAATTCTGTCTGCTTTCTTTACGGGTTATACATCACTGGTCACAGACCTTACTCTGTACAAGCAGAAAAGGCGTCAGGCAGTGCTGTGACTGAGTACATCTGACTAGAATCATAAGTAATACAGAGTTTGTGGTAATGATTTCATTTCTAGAAATATATGTGTAATTTTCCTCCCTTAATTTATTGATACACATCTATCACATGCAGGCAATTAATTTGTTCATGTGTTTTTAGCAGAGGAAAAGGAAAAGAGACCAATAACAAAATACAAGCAGTCCAGTAAGCAATGTGAGAGCAGGGACAGTAAATATGAAATTTAGAAATTGCTATATTGTGCACAAATATGTACAAATATTTAAACTAAACTGCAAAGGAGACAAAGTAAACTGCATGTTAATTTCTTAAAGTTGCTTTTTTCTATTAACATAATGAAAGACATTTGATCATGTGTATATAATAGCTAAATCATACATTAACTGCAAATCAGAAAAGCAAAGATGAAGAGATATATAGATCAATGCACATTATAACTACAACATTCTTGGTAACATAAAATTAAGGGAGTTTGGTAAGTTTCTCTGATAATATATGACCTGCCACACTAAGGTCTCTAGCTAATAACCTCACGGTCTCCTCCTTTTCTCATAATTGTTCATTCCCTTTTGCTACCCTCCAGCCCCATCAGTTAGAAAACAAAGAACACAACTTTGTAATTTGATTCTTGATCCCAGACCCTTAAACGCAGGTTGAGCCAGTAAAATATCTTGAGTCATCCCTGTGCTGAACCACCCGATTTGAACCATCCCCAAAACACATCCCTCTGTAAGTTACTGTTTTACTCCCTGTATGCTGTGTGGAAATCTCAGTACATTTCTAGAGGCAAAGTGAAAAAGGTTTTTGCAAAAACAAAGCATCTGCATAAAGTCATAGGTAAAAGATTTTGCTATGTTCCCAATTGTTTGCAGCTGAGCTTGCTTGTCCCCACAACAGATTATGGGGTGTATTACACCAGGGAGTGCTTGGCTTTTCCTTCCTATAAATGCTTTCAGCAATGTTGGCATACAAGCCAAGTTTTTCTGCTCACCTGCATGAAGCGACTACACTGATTCTATAATCAACTATGTCAGATTCATTTTCACACACCACACACAATGAGAGCTTAATGCCATTCAGGGTAACCGGTTCAGCAATGCGTTCTTTCTTTTCCTACTCTCCCCTGTTTTTCTTGGAAATATTTCAAATAAGAATAAAAATAAATAGGTCTCACAATCAAAATATTAGCTGTCCAAAAAGCATTAAAAGAGAGGTGTTTTGTTTGTGTATTGTAGTTGATATATTTGTCACGTCGTCAAATCCAGGTTTAATTCTAAGGGGTTATTATTTGGTTGCCTGATAGGCTTCATTTTTCTATCTCATCTTCATACTTTCTAGACACTTATTACATAAACTTACAAACATTTTACTTATGGTAGTGTCCATTGCAAGACTGAAAGTAGTGGAGTGACACGATCTCTTTTCTTTTAAAAAGATCTCGCTAGGTGGTAGTGGAAAAGGATTCTGGATGGAGGTGAGTGCAGAAGAGGGAAAAACTGGAGGAGACTTAGCTAGGTTAGGCTGTGATCTAAAGTAGAATTGATGGGGCAGGGAGGGAGAAAAGTGGATGGCTTAACGAAGTATTTTGAAATAAGGATCAAGACATTTTACATGGGCAATTCTTCCCAGAGGCTAGAACACCCTTCCACCTCTTTGTCTAGCTAAGTAATACTCTTCCTTCCAAGCCTTCATACCCAGGGAGTCTCTGTACTGAACTGGCTGAGTAATGGTCATGGGAATGATTCCTTAGCGTTATGTCTTCACCTCACAAGACAACTCTCTCCAACTCTCTCCAACAAGTTTCTTTACTTGTCACCCTCATGATACTCTGAAGTGTTCAGAATCAAAATCAACATTTTCCATTTCTGTAACCTCAACAACAAACAATATTTTTGAGATACATTAAGCTTATTAATTAAGATTGGATTTGGCTGCATTAAACAGAATACTTAACTTTCAGTGACTTAAATATTTGTTTTCATACAACAACATGTATAGAGGAAGTGTGCACTGGAGTTCATTCACTTGCCCAAGTGCTGGAAGATGTGTATCTGTGATGATTTTTCCTTTCCCTAGGAGCCAATATCATAACTACACTGAAAGTGAAATGAACTGGGAGATCGAGAGACCAATGTTATCTTTTCTTTTTATCAGGAAAATCAAAACACTTCCCAGAAGCTCCCCCCAAACTGCCATTTATGTTGAATTAGACAGAATTGTTTCACACAGATCTATAGGTTCAAAGGAGGCTAGAGAAGCAAGAATATAGTTTTTTCTGTCTTCTGGTATAGAATAAGAAGGACAAAGGGCATTTGAAATCCTTAATAACTTAGTGAGTCAACCATAGTTACTTAACCAGATGCTCAAAACTGTATTTCAATAAATTATTGAAATATTCAGTGGTTAGTAATTTTCAGGTAATATAAACAATACAAATACTAAATTAATAAAAGACAATTATTACTACTCTTTGATGTAAAATTGGGCTCAAACTAAATAAATTTTAAGTACCCTTTTTTGCTCTAACAAAGTATTAACTCAAATTTGATGTCAACTCAAATTTGACAATCACCATAAAACTTAAAACTTAATTTTCACACTTTAGAGATCATGGCCTATGCATTCATATGTAACGATTGTATTAGTTAGCTTGAAATATTATAACAAAATACCATGGACTAGGTGGCTCAAACAAGAGAAATGTATTTACTCACAAGTAACTCTGCAAGTCCAAGAGCAGGGGGCAAGCTTGGTTGGGTTCTGGTGAGAGCTCTTTTCCTGGATTGCAGATAACCACCTTCTCACTGTGACCACATAGAAAGAGATGTAGAGACAGTGTGGGAATGGGAAAAAGAGATTTCTTCTCCTTCTTATAAAGCCACAGTACTATTAGACTCTTGTAACTTCATTTAACTTTTATTACCTATTAAAGACCCCTATCACCAGATACAGTTACATTCAGGGTCAGGGCTCCAACATAGGAATTTTGGGAGAACACCATTCTGTCCATAGCATCTATACAGCCAGTTAGTTATTTTCCATGAATTTGGGCGGCAGGGGAGGGGGGAACCACATTTTTTCTTCTGCCAGTCCATGAACAGGTACATTTGGATATCTAGCATTAACTTATTCTGTATCACTTTTTGTTTTTTCTGAGCTTTTATATTCTGTATCACTTTTATATTCAAACATTTCATTTAGAATGGTGGAGTCAAAGATACTGTATATCTTCTCAGAAGTTTTACTGGGCAATATAATAAGATTTAACATCTATCTATCTATATATCTATATCCCTGAGAAACCATCATCACAATCATGTATACCTGAATATGTATACCTGAAAACAATTATTCTGTTGTTATCAAGTTGAGTGTTCTACAAATGTTAGTGAGGTCAAAATTCTGTTACTAGATAAAAAAAAAACATTTATAATTATTATTTGTTTCAGAGGTACAGATCTGTGATTCAACAGTCTTACACAATTCACAGCGCTCACCATACCACATACCCTTCCCAATGTCTATCACCCAGCCACCTTCTCCCTCCCAACCCCCCCCCCACTCCAGCAACCCTCAGTTTGTTTCCTGAGATTAAGAATTCCTCATATCAGTGAGGTCATATGATACATGTCTTTCTCTGACTGACTTATTTCGCTCAGCATAATACCCTCCAGTTCCATCCACGTCATTGCAAATGGCAAGATTTCATTCCTTCTGATGGCTGCATAATATTCCACTGTATGTACGTATGTATGTATGTGTATGCATATATATATATATATATATATATATATATATATACACCACTTCTTCTTTATCCATTCATCTGTCGATGGACATCTTGGCTATTTCCACAGTTTGGCTATTGTGGACAATGCTGCTATAAACATCGGGGTGCACGTACCCCTTCAGATCCCTACATTTGTATCTTTGGGGTAAATACCGAGTAGTGCAATGGGTAACTCTATTTTCAACTTTTTGAGGAACCTCCATACTGTTTTCCAGAGTGGCTGCACCAGCTTGCATTCCCAACAACAGTGTAGGAGGGTTCCCCTTTCTCCGCATCCCCGCCAACATCTGTCATTTCCTGACTTGTTAATGTTAGCCATTCTGACTGGTGTGAGGTGGTATCTCATTGAGGTTTTCATTTGGATTTCCCTGATGCCGAGCGATGCTGAGCACTTTTTCATGTGTCTGTTGGCCATTTGGATGTCTTCTTTGGAAAAATGTCTGTTCATGTCTTCTGCCCATTTCTTGATTGGATCATTTGTTCTTTGGCTGTTGAGTTTGATAAGTTCTTTATAGATTTTGGATATTAGCCCTTTATCTGATATGTCATTTGCAAATATCCTCCCCATTCTGTCGGTTGTCTTTTGGTTTTGTTGACTGTTTCTTTTGCTGTGCAAAAGCTTTTTATCTTGATGAAGTCCCAAGAGTTCATTTTTGCCCTTGCTTCCCTTGCGTTAGGAGATGTTTCTAGGAAGAAGTTGCTGCGGCTGAGGTCGAAGAGGTTGCTGCCTGTGTTCTCCTTTAGGATGTTGATGGACTCCTGTCTCACATTGAGGTCTTTCAACCATTTGGAGTCTATTTTTGTGTGTGGTGTAAGGAAATGGTCCAGGTTCATTCTGCATGTGGCTGTTCAATTTTCCCAACACCATTTGTTGAAGAGACCGTCTTTTTTCCTTTGGACATTCTTTCCTGCTTTGTTGAAGATTAGTTGACCATAGAGTTGAGAGTCCATTTCTGGGCTCTCTATTCTGTTCCAATGATCTATGTCTCTGTTTTTGTGCCAGTACCATACTGTCTTGATATTACAGCTTTGTAAAAGAGCTGGAAGTCCAGAATTTTGATGCCACCAGCTTTGCTTTTCTTTTTCAACATTCCTCTGGCTATTTGGGTCTTTTCTGGTTCCATACAAATTTTAGGATTATTGTTCCATTTCTTTGAAAAAAGTGGGTGGTATTTTGATAAGGATTGCATTAATTGTGTAGATTGCTTTAGGTAGCATTGACATCTTCACAATATTTGTTCTTCCAATCCATGAGCATGGACGTGTTTTCATTTCTTTGTGTCTTCCTCAATTTCTTTCATGAGTATTTTATAGTTTTCTGAGTACAGATTCTTTGCCTCTTTGCTTAGATTTATTCCTAGGTATCTTATGGTTTTGGGTGCAATTGTAAATGGGATCGACTCCTTAATTTCTCTTTCTTCTGTCTTGTTGTTGGTGTATAGCAATGCCATTGATTTCTGTGCATTGATTTTATATCCTGCCACTTTACTGAATTCCTGTATGAGTTCTAGCAGTTTTGGGGTGGAGTCTTTTGAGTTCTCCACATAAAGTATCATATCATCTGCAAAGAGTGAGAGTTTGACTTCTTCTTTGCTGAATTGGATGCCTTTGATTTCTTTTTGTTGTCTGATTGCTGTGGCTAGGACTTCTAAGACTACATTGAATAGCAGTGGTGATAGTGGACATCCCTGTTGTGTTCCTGACCTTAGGGGGAAAGCTTTCAGTTTTTCCCCATTGAGAATGATATTCGCTGTGGGTTTTTCATAGATAGCGTTTATGATATTGAGGTATGTACCCTCTATCCCTATACTCTGAAGAGTTTGATCAAGAAAGGATGCTGTACTTTGTCAAATGCTTTTTCTGCATCTATTGAGAGGATCATATGGTTCTTGTTCTTTCTTTTATTAATGTATTGTATCACATTGATTGATTTGCGGATGTTGAACCAACCTTGCAGCCCAGGAAGAAATTCCACTTGGTCGTGGTGAATAATCCTCTTAATGTACTGCTGGATCCTATTGGCTAGTATTTTGGTGAGAATTTTTGCATCCATGTTCATCAGGGATATTGGTCTGTAATTCTCCTTTTTGATGGGGTCTTTATCTGGTTTGGGGATCAAGGTAATGGTGGCCTATAAAACAAGTTTGGAAGTTTTCCTTCCATTTCTATTTTTTGGAACAGTTTCAGAAGAATAGGTATTAATTCTTCTTTAAATGTTTGGTAGAATTCCCCTGGGAAGCCATCTGGCCCTGGGCTCTTGTTTTTGGGAGATTTTTGATTACTGCTTCAATTTCCTTAGTGGTTATAGGTCTGCTCAGGTTTTCTAATTCTTCCTGGTTCAGTTTTGGTAGTTGATACATCTTTAGGAATGCATCCATTTCTTCCAGATTATCTAATTTGCTGGCATAGAGTTGCTCATAATATGTTCTTATAATTGTTTGTATTTCTTTGGTGTTGGTTGGAATCTCTCCTCTTTCATTCATGATTTTATTTATTTGGGTCCTTTCTCCTTTCTTTTTGTAAGTCTGGCCAGAGGTTTATCAATCTTATTAATTCTTTCAAAGAACCAGCTCCTAGTTTCGTTGATCTGTTCTACTGTTCTTTTGGTTTCTATTTCATTGATTTCTGCTCTGATCTTTATGATTTCTCTTCTCCTGCTGGGTTTAGGCTTTATTTGCTGTTCTTTCTCCAGCTCCTTTAGGTGTAGGGTTAGGTTGTGTATTTGAGACCTTTCTTGTTTCTTGAGAAAGGCTTGTATTGCTATATACTTTCCTCTTAGGACTGCCTTTGCTGCATCCCAATGATTTTGAACAGCTGTGTTTTCATTTTCATTTGTTCCCATGAATTTTTTTAATTCTTCTTTAATTTCCTGGTTGACCCATTCATTCTTTAGTAGGATGCTCTTTGGCCTCCATGTATTTGAGTTCTTTCTGACTTTCCTCTTGTGATTGAGTTCTAGTTTCAAAGCATTGTGGTCTGAAAATAGGCAGGGAATGACCCCAATCTTTTGGTACCGGTTGAGACCTGATTTGTGACCTAGGATGTGATCTATTCTGGAGACTGTTCCATAGGCACTAGAGAAGAATGTGCATTTTGTTGCTTTGGGATGGAATGTTCTGAATATATCTGTGAAGTCCATTTGGTCCAGTGTGTCATTTAAAGTCTTATTTCCTTGTTGATCCTTTGCTTAGATGATCTGTCCATTTCAGTGAGGGGGGTGTTAAAGTCCCCTACTATTATTGTATTGTTGCCGATGTGTTTCTTTGCTTTTGTTATTAATTGGCTTATAACTGGCTGCTCCCATGTTAGGGACATAGATATTTTCAATCGTTAGATCTTCTTGTTGCATAGACCCTTTAAGTATGATATAGTGTCCTTCCTCATCTCTTATTATAGTCTTTGGTTTAAAATCTAATTTGTCTGATATAAGACCCCAGCTTTCTTTTGGTGTCCATTACCATGGTAAATGGTTTTCCATCCCCCTCAGTTTCAATCTGGAGGTGTCTTTGGGTCTAAAATGAGTCTCTTTCAGACTGCATATCGATGGGTCTTGTTTTTTTATCTAATCTGATACCCTGTGTCTTTTGATTGGGGCATTTAGCCCATTTACATTCAGGGTAACTATTGAAAGATAGGAATTTAGTGCCATTATATTGCCTGTAAGGTGACTGTCACTGTATATCGTCTGTGTTCCTTTCTGGTCTATGTATTTTAGGCTCTATCTTTGCTTAGAGGACCCCTTTCTTGTAGGGCTGGTTTGGTGTTTGC
This sequence comes from Halichoerus grypus, assembly GCF_964656455.1. Lineage (NCBI taxonomy): Eukaryota > Metazoa > Chordata > Mammalia > Carnivora > Phocidae > Halichoerus > Halichoerus grypus. The sequence continues at coordinate 55,389,644 of NC_135725.1, forward strand.
AAATTCCTTTAGTTTTTGTTTGTCCTGGAAGCTTTTTATCTCTCCTTCTATTTTCAATGACAGCCTAGCTGGATATAGTATTCTTGGCTGCATATTTTTCTCATTAGTGCTCTGAATATATCCTGCCAGTCCTTTCTGGCCTGCCAGGTCTCTGTGGATAGGTCTGTTGCCAATCTAATGTTTCTACCATTGTAGGTTACAGATCTCTTCTCCCAAGCTGCTTTCAGGATTTTCTCTTTGTCTCCGAGACTCGTAAGTTTTACTATTAGATGTTGGGGTGTTGACCTATTTTTAGTGATTTTGAGAGGGGTTCTCTGTGCCTCCTGGATTTTGATGCCTGTTTCCTTCCCCAAATTAGGGAAGTTCTCTGCTATAATTTGCTCCAATATACCTTCTGCCCCTCTCTCTCTCTCTTCTTCTGGGATCCCAATTATTCTAATATTGTTTCATCTTATGGTATCACTTATCTCTCGAATTCTGCCCTTGTGATCCAGTAGTTGTTTGTCTCCCTTTTTCTCAGCTTCTTTATTTTCCATCATTTGGTCTTCTATATCACTAATTCTCTCTTCTGCCTCATTTATCCTAGCAGTTAGAGCCTCCATTTTTATTGTACCTCATTAATAGCCTTTTTGATTTCGACTTGGTTAGATTTTAGTTCTTTTATTTCTCCAGAAAGGGTTTCTCTAATGTCTTCCATGCTTTTTTCAAGCCCAGCTAGTATCTTTATAATCGTCATTCTGAACTCTAGTTCCAACATCTTACTAATGTCTGTATTGATTAGGTCCCTGGCAGTCGGTACTGCCTCTTGTTCTTCTTTCTGAGGTGATTTTTTTCCGTCTTGTCATTTGTCCAGAGGAGAATAGATGAATGAGGGAACAAAATGCTAACAGGGTAACAACAACCCCAGAAAAATATACACTAAACAAATCAGAAGAAACTTGAAACCAGGGGAAAAGAAAGGGAAAGAAAGAAGAAAGAAAGAAAAAGGAAAAGATTTAAAAAAAAAAAAAGAATATGATCAAATATGATCAGGCTGGTGAAGAGATCAGTGCCACACACTAGATTTGG